>NC_082710.1:18206544-18524981 GCF_030144855.1 Hypanus sabinus | reverse complement strand
TAAGTATAAAATAGAATTCAAAATAGCTAAATGGATGTGATGTTTTAGATCCTGACAACACAAATGGTCTTATATATTTTTGTTTAATCCGTTCCTTCCTGTTGAATTCATTAAGAATCTTAAGCTTATTCAAAATGCTCAATTTGGTTATTTTATGCACAATAACATCTGCTCATCAGTACTGAACTACATTTTCTGTAGCTCTACCCACATGCGTATGATACTGCCAAAATACAGCACTTTACAGTTAAAGTTATCTGGATTAGGTGTTATTTGCCATTTCAGCAAAACATTGACATCTTCTGCATGCTACATCTACCTTTCAGGCTATCAACAAATCCACCAACCCTGGAAATCATGACATCCATATCCACATTCAACTCACTCACATATGTATTACAAATAGCAATGATCCAAGCACTGTTGCTTGTGGGGCACCACTAGTCACAGGCATCCAACTGCAAAAACAACCATCTCTTATCATCAAGCTAATTCTGGATCCAGTTTACCAACTTGCCCAGGCTCCCATGGAAACTCATCTTTTGGCATCTGGAACCTTGTCAAAGGCCGCACCAAAGTACATGCAAACCACATGTACAGCCCTGTCCTCATCTTGGTTATCTCCTCAAATAATTCAGTCAAATGGGCCAGACAAGATCTACCCTCGACAAAGCCCATATTGATCATTCCAGGTGATCAATCGTCCTCGCTCCACAATATTTTCCAGGATCTTCCCTACTGCTGCAGTTAGGCTCACTGATCAGCTAATAAATTGTTACTGTGTGCACGTGAGCATAATCCACAGCTGCAGGTAAAGTGTGAGTGGGAACCTCACATTCTTCTTCTTCTAAATCTGTACCTCGTCAGCTCTGGAGTGTTAAATATTTCTATATTTGGTTTACCACCCCGATCAACTTTAATTTTAATGCTTCTGATGTGAAGAGTTGAGTTTTTAATGATAGTCACTCTGACCTCAATTCTGAAGTTCAGGTGGTTTGTCCATTGGGACAAAACCAAGTGGGCTGAACAGAAATCAAAGCTGAGTCTCTGTGAAGAGATAACTGATAAATGCCACTTGTTAACAGTGAGGAGACATTTCCAACAGTTTGCTGGAAGAGTAGAGTGACGGGGATTTATCCTGACCTCCGTGTGCAGCTAGGCAATCTTCCTAGTGTTGAAAAGGTGCTAGGACAGCTCGGGAAGAAGTTCATACAATTCTCAGATCTCTCCACTGGCATCAGAGGATTGGCTTTAAAATATTACTACAGGTTTATAAAGCACTGAATGGTCTAGAGCCAAAATCCATCTCCAACTTCTTGCTGCATTATGAGCCTTCCCAAACTCTCAGGTTGTCGGGGGCAGGTCTGCTTACTGTACACTCAGGGTGAAAACTAAACATGGTGAAGCAGCTTTCAGTAACTATGTTCCACATATCTTCCAGAGGATCAGAAGTCTGCTCTTTTAAATCAAGGCTTAAAACTTTTCTGTAGTGTTTAGTTAGAATCTCCTGCAATGGAACTTTCATTTCTTCATTGTTGTGTGATTTTATTCTCTTTATATTGTCTGAAATCTGAGGTATGGTTTTTATATAAAAACACAAAATGCTGGCAGAACTCAGCAGGCCAGACAGCATCTATGGAAGGAGGTAGTGATGACATCTCAGGCCGAAACCCTTCATCATATGGTTTTTATATCTTGTTTTATGTAAAGAGTTTTGAACTGCCTTGTATTTGAAAAGTGCTATACAATTAACCTTGCCTTGCATTTTCCAAGTCAGCATGTTACTTTTAGTTGTTTGGTACTGCTTCCAGCATCTTCTTTTACTGCCAGCACCAACACAACCCTGTCCCACCCTAACCTCAAGTATTGGAAAAATGAAGGAGATGTAGGGGCATAAGGTTAAACAGTTGCACAGACTAAATTCAGAATTAAGTTTGCTGAAGTGTTCTCTTTGTAAATCTCGTTTTCTGATATGATACCTTCATTGACGTTCATCAGTCCAGCTCAAAATACACAGAACTTTTTTATAAAGATGTTGTGGTGCTTTCTTTGCATATGTACAATGTCCTGTGTATGTTATTCAAAATGGGTTTTTTGGTTTGTTAAGAGTAGGAATGCTCCTCTGATAAGTATTTCTCTCGCAGTTGTTTTGCTTTATACTTGTTGATATGGTAATTGTATTCATTTGTTAACCAATGGGGAATGTTATTTTGTCTTGTGAGGCTGGGAACTTGGGGGAGGGGTTTTTCACGGGCTTTTGGTAGCGCGCGGGAGGAAGACGTCGAGGAAGGTGGACGTGCGCTGCACTGCTCGGAAGACCCCCCTGGCGTGGTCCTAGGTGCGAAGACGTGGAGGTCAGAGGCAAGTGACGAGGGGTCGAATGGTTCGATGTTTGAGCTCCAACGATGTGCACTAAACTGACTGAACTTTGATAAGTTGGCACCTTTTTTTTTCCTTTGCATATATATTGTATTGCCTAATACTTTTAAATTTAGTAAACTCTTTAAAGTGTATTTCATAACGGTATTTGTTGTGGGGTTGATACTGTGGGCGGGCGCGAGGCATAAACTCGATTCTCACAGCACCTGCGTGTACGGGAGGTGGGATTGGTGTGTGGCTGGATCTCCTTTTCCCCTAGACATATACCAGCCTGTTGGGTAAGTGTTATACATATAATAGTACAAAATGTGTGAATGTTTATTGAAAAGATAGCATAACTAATGACATCGAAATAATGAGGTAACTAGTACAATGTAGTGGTGGATGGTGTGGGTGGGTGTGATTATGAGCACGAGCTGTTATGGTTTTATATAGCTAAAGAATTCATATCAAAACATTAATTGAAAGATTCAAAGGTATGCTATTCCAAATATTGATTCATATATATGCTGGGCAATTTTTCATGAAGGAGCCATCCATCCAGCATCTTCTCTGACATCTACCATCAGGCCAGAGACTCCCAGTCAAGACAAGTCACTTTTTTATTGTCATTTTGACCATAACTGCTGGTACAGTACATAGTAAAAATGAGACGTTTTTCAGAACCATGGTGTTACATGACACAGTACAAAAACTAGACTGAACTACATAAAAAATACAGAAAAAACTACACTAGACTACAGACCTACCCAGGACTGCATAAAGTGCACAAAACAGTGCAGGCATTACAATAAATAATAAACAAGACAATAAGGCAATAAGGTGTCAGTCCAGGCTCTGGGTATTGAGGAGTCTGATAGCTCGGGGGAAGAAACTGTTACATAGTCTGTAACTATGTGGGGTCCTTCATAATGCTGTTTGCTCTGCATAAAGCATAAAAATAAAAACAATCAGGATGGGCAACAGCTTCTTCCCCCAGGCTATTGGACTCTGAGCTCCCTGCGGCATCGCATTTGAAGTGTCACCAGATAATTTGTACTGTATTCTACAATATTTAATTATTTTATCTGTGTGCACCTCATTTGCAGATTTAATTCTTACTTTCTTAAGTTATTGTGTGTTATGTTTACTACAGTGCTTTACTCCCTGGCTCGGAGAAGGGCAAAAGCAGGTAACTGGCACCTTAAAACCAGTTGCTTTGGGCAGATGGGACTCATCAAGTGTGGTTGGCAGCTCATCTAGGAGAAGGAAAACCCTGATCTCAAACTTCCACTGCCTTGTGGCTATACCCACTCATAGGGAAGGCTTCTGGAGTAAAGCCTGAGGCAAAAATGCGGAGCAGGAGTCCCGAAGACAATCCTACATTGAGTTCAACACTGACCGGCAACTCCTGCAATGCTGCTGGTGTCAAATTGTATTGGTCTCTGTGTTCCTTTGGGTTCATAAGATGCATAGAGAGGGGGAGCTTTCTCTCCATATCGTACTGCCCAGGATTGCGTAGTTAGATAGCTTAGACACAACATCCATGGTCAACCCTGGCCAATGCAGGCCTCACTCACTCAGCTAAATGTCAATTAACTTGACTTGACACTTCACTCTGAGCTCTCTTCATTCATTGTGTGGCACCAATACAAATTAAGCCAATGGCAAAGAAATTGTTGTCATTTGCCCGCAGCAGTAAGTTCTTCCTTGCTCTGAAGAGGAGTTCAGGTCCAATTATTATCTACATTCATACAACATTCTACTACTGCTCATGCCTAAACTGGACTTGCTTGTTATATTCATCCGACACTACTCACTGATGCCGTAACAAAATAAAGTATTAATTATAATTTGAAGCAAGTTTTTCAAAACAAACTCTGAAACACCTCCACAAAATGTATTCTTCCAATCAAATGCACAGTTACATCTGAGTCCATAATGCTGGAGAAATGCATCAAGGACTTAGGAGTAACTCAGTAATGACCTGACTAGGAAAAATAAGACTGTCATTGTGCATACATCTTTTTAAAAAATACTTATGTTTGCCATTTGAAAAATTAAACATGCTTCTCTCCAACTACTACTGGAATTTTGTGTACTCTTACTACTTATGGAATGGCATGTTCATGTACTACAATTTCCACATAATTGTTGCCCTCAATAATTACAGGAAAATTAATGGGCTTTATTTCACTGAAAAACAAATCAACTATAATTGACCATATCAGTGACTATAACTCAGCTGTCAATTGCTACCATTTTGCTTTCTCTTGGTGCTGAATCAATTACTATGACTTTATACCTTGGCATCTTTGATCAGACTAAAATTAAACTAGTCCTATATTTTCAAGTTTTTTTTAATGAACCTAGATGTTTTTGCTAACATTGCCTTCAGCAATAAAGCTGCTATTTTAATGGAAGCTCCTTGAAAATTCACACAGTTCAGACTTGCCTGGGAACAATTGTGACCGTCTTTGGATTGCCCTGCTGGAGGACACTGTTGCATGGTGCAAGCTGGAATCATCTGTAGCTCAAACTCAGTAAGACAAAGGAGATGGTGATGGACTTTAGGAAGACCAAGCCTACACTGCTCCCCATTACTATTGATGGTGAGGACCCAAAATACCTACGGGTGCACTTAGACGACAGGACCAACACAGGAGCTGTGTACAAGGAGGGCCAGAGTCACCTGTACTTCCTGAGGAGATGCAGGTCCTTTGGAGTATGCAGGCCTCTCTTTCACAGTCTGTTGTCACCAGTACAATCTTCTATGCACTGGTGTGCTGGGGCAATGGCATCAATACAAGTGATGTCAAAAGGCTCAAAAAACTAATTAGAAAAGTTGGCTCTGTTACAGGAGTCAATCTGGACTCACTTGAGGCTGTGGATGCTATGGAAAATCCTGGCAATTCTGGACAATGTTTCTCACCCTCTGCATGACACCTTGGCTGAACAAAGGAGAACTTTTAATAATAGACTAAGACAACTGTGCTGTTCCAAAGAGCGCTATATGAGGCCCTTCTTACCCTCAGCCATAAGGCTTTATAATAAATCAACCTATAGCCGGCGAAGTGACCTTGTAATCTTTGACTTGTAAAACTTTTAAGGTAACTTGTTTTTATTCTTTCTTACTTCTCTTTTCATATTTGTATATCTGTGCACTTCTAATGCTACCATGAGACAGTAATTTCCTTTGGGATCAGTGATCTATCTTACACAGAATATCAGAGAGACTGTAAACTGGAGAAAATAAGCTCTATGGGAAAAGATTTGAGTTACTGCAATCAGTAAAAAAACAAGACTATGTATATATTATCACATTGAGAAAAAAAGATATTTTGAAAAAATCTCTGTATCTTAATGTGATTGCTAGCAGGGAAATACCCCATCAATGTTTATTCTACCTCCCTATAATATAATTGAACATTGTCAGAATATAGAATGATTTTCTAACAATATTGTGAGGGATTTTTTTCCAAGATGAATTTTAAATAACCACTGCTAAAATATCAGATCCAATCAGTAATTAAATATGTAGCTCTATCTGTAACTGAACAACTTCCAGAAACAAAATAATCAGCTGACAAATTAACCTATGTGATCTCAGTTGAAATTTCTAAAACTACTGCATTTCATTTCAGAGTTTATAGGTTGGTCTGATTTAACAGATGCAGTATTCTCCCATAGAACTTATTTTATTAGGCCATGTTTGTGTTATGATGATTATAGAATCCATGTACAATATCAAACAATAAAAAACACAATTTATTTATTATGGGACTACAGAAGTCCTGGATGATAACCTTATACTGAGTTAAGGCAATGATTCATCAATTATGAAGCAAATTCACTATTTAAAAAATATATATAGAAAATACAAATCAGAATTTTTACCAGAACTCCTCATTAGTGGCTGGCAAGCTGCATCCAAACAGTAACATGTGATGGGCAATGTCCATGTTTGCACGAGGTTTAAAGTCAACTGCAAAACGAAATTGAAGTAAATTTAATGTTGCATAGTCTTTGTCACATTATACATTCCAGCAGTATTGAGCACAGTACCTTCCCAACTGGACTCCACTGTTCAGAAAGCACTTGAAATATTCAAGTAAAAATAGTAGAAGTAAATAAAACATGCAACAAATCTTCATGTGTAGTTTTACAAAGTTCCTTTTTCATCTTTCATTGATTCTGTATTATCATTATTTTACTATAGAGTATGCCCGCAAAAAATGAATTTTAGGATTGTATATGGTGACATATCTGTACAGTACTTTGATAATAAATTTACTTTGAACTTTTGCCGAATTTGTCAAGGGTCTTAATCAGTGGCTTATTTATTCATTTGCTGACCTTATTGTTTTAGAACTCAGCTTAAACCTTAATCCGTCTCCTTCAACTTGTTCCATAACTAAAAATCCATAAACAAAAAAAGAGTCTGGAATATTTATGTATATGCTATTATTTTCAACTGAACATTATAGAATGAATAAAGAAAACTTTTTCTGTATTCCTCCTGTATTACTCTCAGTACATTTCAAGCATTCAGCAACATTCAGGAAGCATTAAGAAAGCATAGTCACTGTCATGATGTAGATAAGTAATGGAACAGCCACGTCCCACAACCATCTATTCTACTAATAGTTTTGAGGACAAATGTTGGCTCAGTCACCAAGCCAATACCACAAAATATAAGAAGTTTAATATCTCTTCCAAAAGTATAGCATTCCATTGTTTTACTAATGCAATGTCAGCCTATATCCAAAAGACAGAAGATGCTGGAAATCTGAAACGTAACCAAGAACACATCTCCTGAGACACACAAAAATTCACAATTTTTTCTTGTTTTTCCTGGAAGTACTGTATATGCCTGTGAATTGTTTATACACTTTGCCTGAAACTGCAAGTTAGACTCATGTTATCATTTAAAACACCGAACAAAGAGCTGCAAAAGTGATCGGAGCCAACCCAATCTCATGAGCAATGCCAACATTAGAACAAGTAGTAAATCTTCATGGCGAGCAGCTCAATGAGCAAAAAATGTTTCCCTTTGCAGAATTCTGAAGACTGTGGCATAAACAAAAACTTTTTGCTTTGTTGTCATGTGAACAAAGTCACTGGAGAGAAATAGCCGGTAAATATAAAATAGTCTCTTTATTCATCAAGATGAGGCAGAGGAGGCACCACCCTTTCTGAAGGAAGATGCCTGTCAGACCCAACCTTACATGACATTAAAAATGAAAGGACAATTCTATATTTACAATACAACTACAATGCTTTCCTTTGAACTACATACAACTCTCACACCTCCTTCTTTGCACCCACACTACAGACACCCAAATGAATTTTAAATCAGTATTGCCTGGTCTTCCAGTTAACTGTGGCTCGTGGCTCTTGGGAACCCATTGTCCAGAGCTACATTTTAAATTTAATCTACAGTCCATATTCAGATCTGATCATTGCTGGCTTAAGTTAATGTTTTGCTATACACTAAGTCCAGAAAATACTCTAACATGCTTAATTAGTAAACTTTGATATATTCCTTAAAATTGCTTGTTAAAATGTATTTCAAATAAAATGATTTTTGTTGCAAGCACAAACAAAAGAAAATCTGCAGATGCTGGAAATCCAAACAACACACACAGAACACACAAAATTATAGTCAACATTTCGGGCTGAGACCCTTCTCCAGACATGATGAAGGGTCTCTGCACAAAACATTAACTATACTCTTTCCCATAGATTCTTCCAGGCCTGCTTAGTTCCTCCAGCATTTTGTGTGTGTGGCTTTGTTGCAACCATCTATCTTATTCTGCCCATCAAGACTGAAATTTAAATAAATTCACCTGGCAAATTTAGATGTGCCAGACAAGTTTCTTATCAAGATCTTATGCTGAGTCAAAACTTCCATATTTTGAGATGAATGGTAACATTGATTTGAAAAAAAAGATCAATTAACCAATCCATTCTTACTTCAGTCCAGGTCCCAGGATGGGATTGTCATAAACTGAATTTTTTATCTGATGCTTTGAAGTAGCTAGGCAAAGACAATAGAACTGTGTCAGCCAGGTAGCTCATTGTGTTTTTGCATTAACTTGCTGTGTACCAAAGCAGTACAACACACATGCTTAGTAAATTAGTACAGTAAAGCAAGCTGCTTCCAAAATACACAGGGAAAACTGCAGTCCTATTCTGGAATTCCTAAGCTTCAAAATATGCAGTGGTTAACTTCATAAATCTATCCAGATGTTTTGCTTGTTTTCTAGAAGTATGCTCTAATGAAGAGAATAAAAATGTTATTTTCTTGTTAAAAATAAACTGAAAACATCAGTTAGTTCCAGCACTTTTTGTTTTTGATGGATTTTTTTGATTAACCAATGGCTCCAAATAGTCTACATTCTGCAAACCTAGTAGGCTATTGCTTTTATCCGAATGTTTAAAAATTATCTAGTCATTCAGAAAGGAATATCATTTTCAATTCTTGCTTCATGGAAGTTATTTCTGTTGAATCTCACTAAAACAGCTGGGGTCTTTACATCATCCACATCAGCATTTTGTATCAGTGGATCTTAATGACAATGAGTATCATGTCTCTTTTGTGTGACCCACCGATCTACTTAAGGAAGTATGATATTAGCAATGGTTGTATTGCCTTCTATCTTGAAGAATGTGGTTTAAGTCTTTCTCCCATAGAACTCAGCACATAATCATGGCAGATACATCAATATATCAACAAACTGAGACATGAAAACGGTAGCCTATATGACATCAATGATTTCAATTCTCCAACTCAAAAATAAACTACAAGGTTCTGTTTTGTGTATTAGATTACACTTATTCCATAATTCCATAGATGACGAGAGGCACTGATCATGTGGATAGTCAGGGTTTTTTCCCCCAGGGCTGATATGGTTAACGCAAGAGGGCACCGTTTTAAGGTGCTTGGGAGTAGGTACAGAGGAGTTATCAGGAGTAAGTTTTTTTTTAAAAACGCAGACAGTGGTATGTATGTGGAATGGGCTGCCGGCAATGGTGGTGGAGGCGGATATGATAGGGTCTTTTAAGAGGCTCCTGGACAGGTACATGGAGCTTAGAAAAATAGAGGGCTATGGGTAACCCTAAGTAATTTCTAAACTAAGTACATGTTTGGTACAATATTGTGAGCCAAAGGGCCTGTATTGTGCTGCAGGTTTTCTATATTTCTATAATATTTTACAATCAATACTAAAACAAATGACAACTATTACACTGTAGTTCACTAATGCTGTGCTTCCTGCATTACAAAAGCAATTACAGTCCAAAAGTTAATTAGCTGGATGGTATACCAGCAGAATAACCAGCCAGTGGTGTAGTGGCATCGGCACCAGACTTCTAGGTGAATGGTCCCAGGTTTGAATCCAGCTGACTCCTTCCTGAGTTGAGTGTTCAGCTAGCAACTCAGCCCCATAAAAAGACAGACAACTGCTAAAGAAATGGCAAGGTTGCTGCCCAATATGCCACAAAGCATGGAAAGGAACAACAATAATACTATCAGAATGCAACTTAAGTACAATCCCCATTCCTCTGTCTTTTCATCTAATTGGATCCATTACAATTATGATTCATTGTACCATGTAAATATTCTGCATCACACACACACACACACAGTGCTGGAGGAACTCAGCAGGTCAGCAGCTTGAAATGTCAACTCTTTATTCCTCTCCACAGATGCTGTCTGAGCTGCCAAGTTCCTCCAGCACTGTGTGTGTGGAACTCTGGAATCCAGCACCTCCAGATTCTTGTGTTTATGATCTGCATTAGAAAGCTATTTTTATTTAAGTTCAAATTTCTAATCTCCAGTTAAGTTGAAGGCACACTCTTCAAAAGTTTTTCAGCAACCTAATTCCTTTTGTAGTAGATTCTTCTGTAGTTCAAACCCAGCACTTCCCGAGAGAGAGACACACACACTTTCACTTTTCAAAAATACCCATGTGAATATTCTAAAAGGTGATACATGTAAAATGAAATCCAGTCATCATTAAGTATCCATTGTAATTCCCCGAAACAATGAGCAATGCACTGTAGGCAGTTTTTCATACATTGTTGTCTCCTTAAAGGGTGTTATTTTAAAATCACCCTGATTATCAACTGGTTCCTAAGTGTTGGCTCTGAATCTGTAAGTGACTGAGCTGACAAGACTCCAATACCCTGACATCTTCAAAGTGGTAGTTCCTTCCCCTTTATGGAACATTTTAATATGGAATTATATCAGAGGTTTTTTGTTATTTCTGCTAATGTTTTATTTATTTAATGGTTCTTAGCATTTGTGGCAAGGCTATCATTTATTATTTATGCCTAATTCATGTTTTTTTCATATTTGCTTATGTCATTAAGGTCTTTTAACTCATCAAGTCTCTTGCGGCTCTCAGAGCAATTCCATTCTCTCACAGATTTCAGTGTAACCCAGTGCTTTTCACATGCCTATCAACTCCCCGATCCTCCTAGAGGAGTTAATTGAAGCACCTGCATGGTCACAGAGAAACATGCAAATTGCACACAGGCGTTACCAGATGTTGGGATGAAGCTTACAGCAGGCCTCTGTGACACCCTCTGCTCACAAGGTGGTGGTGGCGGTGGTGTTACCCCACTTTCTAGAACAAGCTGCGGTGAAGGGACCCTCACAATACTGATGGGGAGACAGTTACAGGGTGGCAAAAGGACAGGATACACTTCTCAGTAAGATAGTGTACAGCTTGAAGGATAACTTGCAGTTAGTCAATGTGCACCATTATCATAGCACTGTATAAAGTGCTAATTGTCAACGTATGAAAGAATTTCAAAACATAAATTCAAATTCCTTTGCACAACTTACGATGGAGGGGTGATTCTTAGAGGGGAAAAAAATCATGTTCCCTTCGTAACAAATGAACATGATGGCTATCAGGCATGGACCTATCTGTGAAAACCAACATTTATTCACTAGGAAGTTGAGTGAATAAAATCAGGGATAGGAGATACAGGCAGTTCAAATAATTCATTCGCTTATTTTGTGTTTAGCAAAGTTATTTGGTTGTACACCAATAAAGAACTTCTGCTATCACTACAAATGTTCAGTAAATGCAGGATAGCATTACATAGACATTTCTGAAGATTGCATGCAGTTCAAGCACATCAACTACTTAATACTGGCTTGAAAACAATAGCTGCACTGACAACACAATTTGTTTATTGCTTGGAATAAGATTGATAACCCAAATATATGTTAGCTTTTACATTAAGAGTTTGCAAATTCAAAATATTACTGAGAAAGGCAGAACTGCAGAAATAACAGTGCTTGTTTTCTGATCACATTAGTATAATTCACAGGGTTGCTTATAAGGTTTCCAGAACTGTGTGCGCCATTGTTAGCTTGCAATCTATCAGTGGCTTGAATAAACAAATCAGTCAAAAGGATAGCAAATATTTTACAGTATATTGTAGGTTTTCCCAGTTGTAGATGGTGAAGGATTTACTGCCTCTACTGCCAGGTGAATAAATGATCTGTTCAATACATCTAGACTCAGACAGGAAATCAATACATTGCAAATTGGATGCTTACGTTTTCCTAAATAATTTGCATTCAGTGCCACACCAGTTAGAACTGTTGGATGTTTATCAAACCAGTCTGTTTATTTACATTAGTTAATGCCTGATTTAAATGCTTCTAGCTGACATAGACAGATCTTTTTAGATAGAGTAGATGCAAAATTGAGAAATATATCTAATTAGTTTAAAAGCAGCAGGAAGAAACTGAGGCTCTATCAGATACAACCATTGCTCAATAGATCTTAATAACAAAACAGCAATCCAACTGCAAGTGTCTTCGAAGATTACTTCATGTCCCCTACCTCTCCAATGCAAAGATAGAACATAGAACACAGCACATTACAGGCCCTTGGGCCCACAAAGTTGTGCCAACCCTCAAACCCTGCCTCCCATGTAACTCCCCCCCCCACACCTTAAATTCATCCATGGATACATGGAGGATGTGTTGTAGAAATGACAATAACAGGCTAATGATTAGATTTGATGAGTAGCTTGTTCATTGTTTGAATGAACTAAGACAGGTAAAAGTTCAAGTCACTTTTGCCCTTTTTTCTTCGTAGGAAGCCCAGCATGATTGAGAACAAATGGTTTCCATTGTGGGTTGGTTGGCTGGTTCTCTGCTTCTTCTGCTGTTTTCAGTTGGTTCTCAGATAATTCTAGGTCTCAATATTTTTCCTCCATCTGAGTAGTTCTGGGCCGCTATTTCCCATCAGTCAAAGAGTATTACATCTTCTTAAGGAATCTTTGAGAACATCCTCCTGGAAGTCACATGTCACAGAACTCAGACAGCAAGCTTCAGAAGTCCGATATTAAGCACAAGGGCATTGTAACTTGGGCAGTGAAGTAGCCCAACACAACAGCCTTGATGGTGGGATGAATGATTCATCACCTTGGTTTTGCCGATGTATGGAGGTGGTGAATTTACTCGTCAGTGATTGCTTTTGCTGAGAGGTATGGAAAGTAATGCACCCTTTCTCGGCTTCATTGTGGGAAAGCTTAGCAGATATTGAATTATTCATGGAATCACACGGCAACGGAAGCACCCATTGATCTATCAAGTCCATGCCTGTTCAAGAACATTGAACAGTACAGAGTAGGCACAGACCCTTTGGCCTACAATGTTATGACAAGCTAATTAAATTAGTAATCTAATGCCAAACTAAACTAACCCCTTTTGTCTACACAATGACCTCACATTCACGTGTCTATCTAAACATCTTTTAAAAGTCTCTGATGACCTGTCTCTACTACCAGGCAGTCCATTCCAGGCACCCAACACTCTGTAAAAAACTTACCCCCATAACTGCTTTGGAACTACCCCCTCACCTTAAATGCATGCCTTCTGTTATTAGACATTTTAATTATCACCAACCCCATTCCCCTACTTACTTCTCGACATTTTATTCTGTCTCAATCAACTCCGGCCTGATGCTCTGAACATTTACTGATTACACTAATTGTAATCAATATACCAGCAGCATATCTTTGGGATGTGGAAGCTAACTAGAGCATCCCAGGAAACCTAAACAGTCACAGGGAGAATGTGGAACTCCACACCAACAGCATCAGAGGTCAGAAACAAACGTGCTTCACTGGAGCTACAAGATTGCACATTATCTGCTGCATCACCATGCTGTCCCCATGGATAGTCCATTCTCATGGATTGCTCAGTGATAACATGGGAATGCATCAGCTGCCTATTGCTGCTTGATGACCGGGATGAGAAGGACCTTGATTCTGGAATGGAGCTGAAGAAATGCCCACTTGCCCGCCAGATCATCTCCACTGAAGTGGGAGACTGCTGCAGGTAAGCTACAAAACTTCAGCAAGGAAGACTGAGGAGATAGTTGGGGCAATGACATTTTTCCTGAGCAACACAGCCAAAATGCTGGAGGAACTCAGCAGGTCAAGCAGCAACTATGGAAATTAATTGATAGTCGATGTTTCAGGCTGAAACCCTTTTTCATGATTAAAGAAGGGTCTTGGCCTGAAACACCATCTATTCAGTTCTGTGGATGCTGTCCAACCTGCTGAGTTCCTCCAGCATTTTGTATGGGTTGCTTTGGACTTCCAGCACCTGCAGAATTTCTCATGCTTATATTTTTCCTGACCCCACTCTACAATTCAATTTCATCTATGATGAGCACTTTGGTTAGAATCAATTTGGTTAGACTCATGCCATCACACAACAGGCAGACCGAAGCTGAATTCCTGAGGCAGTCAGAGCTTTCTAAAGGATTTTCCACTGCAAAACTTTTTATGTGGTCAAGAAAGACCACATACTTTGATTGAAGTTGCCTCTTGCTACTTTGTTGAGTTGTTCTGTACTGAGGATTAGATGGGCAGTGTTAGGACATATTCTAGAGTTGGGGTATATAGCAAATATTAACCTCAACAGCAACCCACCTTCAGATCTGAATATGGATTGTTGATTAAATTTAAAATGCAGCTTGGAACAGTAAATTACAGACCAGGAAACACACAACTGACTGATCTATGTCTGCATATGCATGAATGCAATCAACATCCCAGTGCATGAATATGACTCAGAGACCACAAACAGCACTTAGATTAAATTGCAGACTAGGAGACATCCAATTGACTGAGATGTCTGCATAGGCACATATGCAATCAACACCCATTTAGTGAGTACAATTTAGAGACCACAGTAATCAACACTCATTTTGGGTGAGTAGCTGGGAAGACCAAGAAATTTGAAAAACCACATGCAACTCAAAAGAAGCATTATGAGAGCATTGTAACTACAGAAATCATCCTGTCATATTTGTCCTTTAACATATAAAATGTTGTTGTAATATTAGTTCAGTCAGTCAGTCTCTCTCTCTCTCTCCCCCCCACCCCCTCGAGTGACTCCAAAGGCTGTTAGCTTGTATGTGTCCCAAGTAAAGACTTCTATATCTACCAGCTGTCTCTCTCTGGTGACTTTGTTCACAGTTACAACAGTATCAATGTCACTCGGAAAGTAGTCTTTGGCTATTGGGAGCACTTAAGGAAGGAACATGCCATGACTTTCTGAGGAGAAGACAGTTAGTAGATTGATCTGTAATTATTACAAGATTCCTCTTCTTTTTAAAAATGGTCATAATTATGAAATCCTGTGGCATGGTATCCTTTCACAGATAAAGACTGAACATATAGGAAAAGCTCTTCTCGAGGGCATTTTAGAAATACAGCAGGAATACCATCGACTCAAGATGCTCTTTTCCCATCTGACCTCTGGATTTCAGGGAGGTAAACGGTTTTGATACTATTGAAACTGTATGCCATGACTAATAGCAGAACTGCTTGACCTCGCTGCTTCCACCCACCATCTGTTTTCTAGCACTTTTTTTTTGTTAGATGTCAGCCTTTGAGCTTTTGTAGATCTGAATGACATTCCCCTCAAGATGTCTATAGATGTGTTTCACTTTCTTCTCAAGATTTGAAGTTTTCAATCCAAGAACACCTTGTGTTTGAGCCTAGCTAGCTCACAGATCTCCTAGTCAAACTCATTAAGCCAATCTATCATAGAGAAACCTGGAGTCTGTGCAGGTGTTAAATGTAATGATCCTAGAATCCTAGAATAAACCAGGCACTGTGATCACTAATTTTACTATAAGCCCCACATTTCCATAGATACCTAGCCTATGCATAATCCAAACAGCACTTGTAATGATGCCATTTTCCTTTCTCAGACAATGAGGCACCCAAACCTCCCCATTCCTGTCACTCATAGAGCCCTCACCCACATACCTGCTTCTCTATGCCCCGCCTCTCCCCAGATAGAGCAGAGACAATAGAATTGCCTTGGTCCTCACCTTTTGCCCCACCAACCTATGCATTCAACACACCACTCTTTTAAACTTTTACCAGCCACAATGCTACCTCACCACCAGTCGCACCTTCTCCCCACCCCACCCGCTTTCCATGGGACCACTTCCGTGGCTCCTTGGTCGCTTAGCCCTCCGCAGCCACTTTCACCATAATCGTAGGAAGTGAAACACGTGCCCCTGCATCTGCTTGTTCACCACAATCCAGGGCCCCAAACAGTCCTTCCAGGCAAAGCAGAGATTCACATGCACCTCCTCCAACCTTGAAAATTACCTTTGCTGCCCTCCATATGGCCTCCTCTACAGCCATGAACCCAAGTGCAGACTCAGAGACTGCTCTGCCGTGCTCCATCCAATGTGGCTTTCTGGAGCTCCCACTTCACAAATGTTTTAATTTTCCTCCCCATTCCCACACTTACATGTCTCTCTACAGCCACCTCCGCTGTCACAGCGAGATTAAGCATAAACTTGATGAACAGCACCTTATGCTGTCTGCAGAATAGTCTACAGACAGATGATGTGAAATTCTCAATTTAAGGTAAACTGTTCCTCTTCTCTCTCTTTTCTCCCTTCTCCTGATCTACCCAGTTCCTCCTAAGCCCATCTTAACCCCCCCCCCACCCCATCATCCTGCTCCTAGCCCAACCCACACCCACTCCGTCTGTCCATTACTCATATACTCTACACTGGGCCCTTCCCCAGGATTGTTCCTGACTGCCCAATCCGCCTTCCTTTCCTATCCCATTCAATCTCATCCAGCCAGTTGGCACCTCCACTTATCACCTCAAAGCCTCTATGACTATCTTTCCTCTTCCGTCTGTTCGTCATTCCCCCGCACCCAGACCTACTTATGGCTTGCCAGCTCTTGCTCCACCCTTCCCCAAACCTCCATGCTGGCTATCGCTCTTCCTTCTTTCAATCCATTAGTAGATGCTTGACCTGAAATAATGATTGTCCATTTCGCTCTACAGATCCCACCTGGCTCCTGAGTTCCTGCAGCATCCGAGATATTCTGTTGCCTGGTTAGAAGCCATCAAATGGTCCTTGTGGGGTACTTAAGGCCTGTGGCATTGATTTTTATGTGATAGTGTGGCTGTTGGTATTTCCGTTGAAGGCATCATGTCAATGGAAAATATAGCACCAATTCCATCAGTCATTTGCACCAGTTGTGGCAGAGATGATACACAGATCATTTACCACCTTTCACTCTGAGACTGATCCACCAGTCAGATCACCCAAATCCCATCTATAAGTGAGTCTACAGTTATTCCATTCTCCTCACTGGTCTTTTCAGAAGCCACCAAATAGGTAAATAAATCAATAAATCAAGTCAAGGATTTCAGAAGAAAGGGCCTTGCTCGTCTTTGACCTGCACTGTATAGGTGTAAATGTCAGAAACCAGTTGGCTGACAAGAAAGATCTTGTTGTTAGTTATCTACAGAATTACCATTAGAAACCAAATACTTTCCAGTCCACTGGCTCCTATCTCTCTTCTCTTTGATCAGATACATTGAATTTCCACTACTTTTGCCATTTAATTTCCCCTGCTTTCCATTCTATCACAGACCTTACCTTTTCTTCTGTGTTCTACTGTCTCCATACATCTAAATACCTACACATCATTTTTCCATTCCCAATTCTGATGATGTCATTGATCCAAAGCACGAACTTTGTTCTACTTTCCACAGAAACTGATCAACTTGCTCAGTATTTTTAATTATTTTATTTAATGTTTCTGGCATCCATGGCATTTTACTTGTTTGTGTCCTGGCTGTCACATGGCATTACTAACTCAGACTTTCAACAATTTATAGCACAAGTTCTTGAACTTAAATAAACGAGAAGCAGGATGCACAAAGTGCCTTGCTTCAGAAAGATTTGGCCTTTGACAATATTTTTATCATATTTACAAGAAATGTACAAAGCAACTTTCAAAAATAACACCAGTTACATATCATGTGAGCTCTTGGACACAGCTATCAAATCTACAAAAGATCTTGTGAACCTTGTTTTCTTTCAGGTATAAACAAAATCAGTGTTACATGTTCATACAGCCTTTTTTTAAAGATGTTTTTATGTATCTGTCCAACACAGAACATTTTCAAGCAAGGACACTTGCCAGATAGCATTCAGTTTGTTTCACTTCAAATGTGCATGAGTTCACCAAAAAAGATAAATCATAGGATTTTTATTTATACCAAAATACCTAAATGCTGCATTGCAGATACCACTGTAGGATGGCTACTGGGTGTAATTGTTACATTGACAGTATCCACAGAAGACAAACATTCAGTCTAATTGTTTCATGAAAATCTGCATTCCAATATAGATTTACAACAGGCCATGAAAGAGTTCACCTCAGTCACTGGAATGCACCATGTTCTCTGTAAGAAATCACAGGAGAGCAATATCAAAACAGAGCTTCAAAGCTTGGTTTTGATTATGGTTAACACTCACCTATGTAGGATTTTTGACCTGCTGGCACTGGAACAAATGTGCAAAAGTAGCTATCTGACTGCAAATGAAGGAAAAAATATCTTTAGCAATTTAAAAATTGCAGTGACAGAATAATTAGTTCCTAGTGAGATCAATCACCAACTGCAAAATAGACACATATCTACAGTTTGTGATCCATTTTACCAACAAGATTATAAACATTTTAAAAGGTTAACGTTCTTTTGTGCTACATCACAGAATAGTGCCTGAGTCCTTAAAAAGAATTAAAATAAAAGTGAATTACAAAGCAGTAAGTCAAATATCAGTAGTGAGAAAAACATTGGAAACTATAATAAAAAAAATGTGACAACAAAACACACTTGAAAAGCATTAATGGGATTGCACCATGCCAGGATGGGATTAGAAATAGAAAATATTGCTTAACAAATGTACTGGAGATTTCTTTTGAGGACATTACTAGCAGAATAAAGAATGGAGAACAAGTGGATAGGAAGTATTTGGTCTCCTGGAAGCTTTTTAGGTACCTCCAAGATGTTAGAGTACAAAACTTTTGCTAATGAGACTGGTAGTAATAAAGTGGCTTGTAAAGTGGTTGACTTACAGGACAATGAAATAGGAATAAACAGATCTTTATCTGGCTGCTTAGTGGGGCATCACAAGGATCTGAAATTCACAATTTACAAAGGACTTGGATGAGGGAACTGAACGTAACCCTTCCAGATTTGCAGGTGACACAAGGCTGGGGAGAAGTACAAGTACATGGAGGATGCATAGAAACTCAACATGCTTTCAACAAGTTGGCTGAGTAAACAAATGGATGGTGCATGCAGTTTAACTTGAATAAATACGATCTTAACCGATGTGTTTCTAAAAACAGAGTTGCACATTATTACATGGTGATATATAGGGAAAAGTAAATGAGTAACAAGATCTGTGAGATTTCACCTCCCTTACCATCCCTTTTCACTACAGACATTAATCCATCTACAACTCCATTCCCCTGTTGTGGGTGGGGTGCATTTCAACTTCTTCCTCATAGAAAAATTCCAGTCCTCTATGTGATCGCTAATGTACTAGCAATGAACAACCTCCCCCTCTTTACCACCCATATCCTCCAAAGGAAAAATATTGCTTTGGAAACCCATGGCATGGAATACTCAACAATGGATGCATGAAAATGTTTTGATTGTGTTCTTGTAGGTATTGCCTTCAACACTTCATCACGTACAGTTTAATTGTATTAGTACAGTTCAGTGCCTATGACCTGAATTGCAAAACTTCATAGTTTGAAATTTTTTATTCCATTTTTTCCTATCCGATTTATGTAATTTTCTGCTCCATCTGGCAAACTTTTTTTTTAAAATACAGTAATCACTACTCAACATGTCAACCTAAATGATTCCTATTCCTAAAAATGACCAATTTCTACTAGACTCATTACACTGTCATGTATCTGTCTAATTTTGTGTACATCCAAAACACAGTGCCCATATCTATTATTATTTTAAAACAGAATAAACATAATAGAGCTTAATTGGTCACTATTCCACTGTTTTCAATGCTTCACCCATTTTTTATTGCAACTATTTTATTTGCATCAATGTCATGTCCCATCTAATCACCTAATCTTCCATTAATTCCAGAAGCATTAACACTTAACTGTTATAAATCCTATTACTGGAACTTTATCAGTGGCCTATAGTAAATGCAACTAAACTAGCAATTAGTTTCTACTTCAAGTCTTGAGAAACATTCCAAAAGATGCAATTGAACAAATTTAAAAAAACAGAGTGATTACTTAACATATATTTTAAAAATTATTGGATAAAGGCAAGCATGAACTCATGTATTTAATAATTTGTTACAAAAGGAATGATGCAAATTAATAAACAACAACTAACGTAATGTCTATGTTTAATAATGAGCCAAGAATGTGCTTGAAAACCACAGATTGGTCAAATTAACATTGTTTTTATGACCAAAGTATCCCCAATGGAGAAAACAGAGTAGTTGTTATGATTTTAAGGGGTAGTCTCCACAGTGTTCAAAGGGAAAAGATGAAAAACACAACTGAAAATAAAAGTTGTGCTTCGTTATTTACTTGCCCCATCCCGCATAAATTCTGGAGAGCCAATTTGTTCCACATTTCAATATCTGGGTAGTGAATTATGAATTCTTTAAGGACAACCTCAAATGACAGGGGTCTGTTGGATGAAGACCAGCATGGAAAGATCAGGCTAAATGAGCTATTCATATTGTATAATGAGGCCAATTTAGGTAAAACATTATTTTTTTTAGGGCTGTAGGCACTTGTTTGATAAGTAGTCATTGGCAGCATCCACTAAATTACAGAAACTTTAGAACAATTCAGTTTTTGATAACTATCTGGATCTACTGGTTTCCAAGACTCTAGTTTCTCTTAACTCCAAGCACTAAAAACTAAACGAGATCACATTTTATTTGGAAAACAAATAAAATCTAATTAATCTGTATGCAATCATTAACACATTAGAGCCAACTACATGCTGATAAATGGAGCCTCTAGCACATAAAATAAGTTCTTAAAAAATTACAATTACATCTCCTTTCTTTGGTCTATACACCCCCTTAAGATTCGAGAATGCGAAACACCTATTCTTCACATGATCCCAGATAATGCAGTTTGAGAGGGTATTTTACCTTGAAATGTAATACTGATAGGTTATATCTTTTTGCTATTTGATACCCACATTTTATACCTTCCCGAAGTTATGAGAAAAGAGATTTTTTAAATGTTCTTTATTTAAAAACCACCACTTAAAAGGAATCCAATTGTTTGATATGTTAGAAATACAGCTTTTTGAGCAATTTGACTTTATGGCTTCTCACATATAAGCATTTATTATTCCAGATCTTTTAAACCTTGCGAAGTAACAAGCACAAGCCGCAACGATGACTCATCCTTTCTGCAGAGCAGTTTCTATTAAATTGTGAGATTCTGGTCCAGCTGCTGCAATCTCTCAAGGACTTAGCACAGAATGAAATGAGCATTTCTAAAGACCATCAATGCCTGTGAGTGTGGAAAAAAGTGAATTAAGCAAAAGGTTTGTGAAGCGTACAGCTTTGTCAAATATATCTACAAAAGAAATGCCATTATTCTTGCAGAAATGCAATGTCAATCTGTTGCAATGGCAATAACAATTCAAAACTAAAGAAGAAACTTATGACTCATCTTCCTTGAGAAACATTTCTTCGTTATATTCCTCCTCTTTGCTGCTGGTAAAATCTAATCTTCATTCATTACTCTTCCCTTGAGATCACAATCACTGGCTCATTGCCACAAAAACTATTATCTGCTAGGCAGTACTTTGGTACAGGCTTCATAACAATTCCTGAGATAAATGTTTAACCACATATTGTATATAATGACACTTGCACTAATGAGTGTACTAAAAAAGGGATGCAAATCTAAACAAAGCAGGTGAATAATTTTAGTGTAATATCAATACAGCTATTTAGTGTATTTCATACAATTAAATGACCAAGATACTCCTCAGGATTGTCATAAAAAAATATAAAGTGTCATCAAGGTAAAAGATTGGTGAAAGGTAACAGCTAATAAAAGGATGAGGAGATTTAGGAAGGTAATGCACAGCTTACAGGATGGAAGTTGCCAATGCTGAGCAATTAGAGTTAAGGGTATCAAAGAGGCTAGAACTGTGCAGTGGAAATATCCGAGAAATTTGATTTTGTAAGTGTAGAAATATTGGGTAGGCAGGACCTTGTGTGAGTTAAGCTGCAGAATTTATTGTGGTCTTGTGTTTACTGAAGGAGACTGTGTGGATTCAATCAGCAACAGAATTGAGTAATCCCTCCTCGAGGGATCAAGAGAATGGATAGGGATTTCAACATCAATAGGCAGCTTGGAGTGTTGGGTTGTCATTGCCACTGCAATAGGGCCACACCTGGCATGTACTGCCTCCTTTATACAGCATCCTGGGAACAAGATTTTAAGAGTCAGCTGTCAAGAAAAAGGGCAGTCCATGAGAGGTCACAATTCTTAATGCCAGCCAAAGTTAATGGCTGACAATATAGAGAAGGCAACAGTTTTCTTCGGTGACAATTGGAATAAAGTTACTGAATGATAGGCAGGATGGTAATAATTAAACACTCAGTATTATACTTACAGAAAGGAAATTAAAAAATCAGCAAAATCCAACATTTAGTATTCTTACCATAAATTTTAAGATACTGCAACTAGTGAGACAACATTCAAATCTGCAAAATTACACACAAAGCCACTCTGATAAGCACTTAGTAAAACATTAAGAAGCATATTGTGACTGACAATGCTATAATTAATGTATTTGAAACCAACCGTCGAAGGTGTTACTCCAGGCATTCTAACTTCAAGCTTAAAGTTCGGCGAGTTTGGTGAAATCTCTAGATCTCTGCTTTTGGGACAATCTGACTGCAATGCCCATGGGCTTTGTTGATTTCTAGAGAAACAAGATTGTCTTTAAAATAAACTGTTTCTTGTATTCAAGTAAGAAAAATGTACAACTTACAGACAAAACAACATTTGTAAAATTGAGTCTGGGTAGATCTAATGAAGTAAATACAACACAAATAAATGGTTTATAATTGAAACACACTTTCCTATCTGATAAAAGTGCTTTCAAGAAAGATCGGAATAATGACGATGAACATTATCAATCTAATATTAAGATAGTTTGCACAGCAAATTTTGAATTCGTTGTTCAAATGGCTTGACTGAGTGCAACTGAAGAATTTATTTTTGTTAAAAAGTGAAGCATAAGCACGTGAATCCACTAATTTATTAAAAAGCAGTTTTTTATAGTCACACCTACCTCTTTAAGAGAAAGTGCGTGCTTTCATGACACATACATCTGTTCTGAAGGATTAGAAATACCAACAGTAATTTGTTAATGAAAGCAGCCATGTCCACTGTAGTGCTTCTGTTTAGATCTTGAATGAAAAACAGAGTTCTTTCAGCTATAACTGTGAGAATCCTTTAGCAGCATGAATTCAGAGCTTGGCTATCAGCAACACTGCAGACATTATGATTGCCAGTCCATCGGTCTAAAAGGTGACGCACTATAAATCAGTCAGGCGTGTGAAGCTTCTTTGTCCTATCTATTAGTGAACAAAAAAATTCTCAACCGTGCTTCTCATCCAGATGTCTCATTCACAGACTAGGTAACAAAGAGTTTTCCCCAAGAGGAACAGGCCTCGTTTAAACACTGAGCTTCAGATCATCATTCACGATCCGCGATTGCCAGCATATAGACTGGCTTCAGCCTTCACTCAGATAGAATCTGTTAAAAGAAAAACAGATAGTGTATGACTAAAGCATTACTACAGCATTAGACCTCAGCAAATCCCTGCAGAGGTTCCTTATTATTGTATTTTCAGAAGCTGCAGCTCAATCATTGTGTTTTAACTGGAACTGATGACAGGAATACCATTCTAACTACTGCCATTTTATTACAAAGAAGCAACAAAATAAAAATGTCCTTCCTAACAAAACCACTTAATACCAAAGATATCATTCTAGGTTAACGATAACAAAGCATATTAATTTAAATATAAAGTTTACAAAGTAAGAGTGCAATTTCTCGATAATTTGCAAACCTACTTGGGGGTCATGTTTTAAGGTAAGAATTCAAATCCCAAGTCCCTTATTTGCTTTCTTTATTTCCTTGTTCTAGTCTGTAACCCTTTGAGTCCAATGACTATAAACCATATTCAGATATAATTTCCATTTTAGAACATCTTCCTTTAAATTGGCAGGCAATCACAATTCTAGACCTTTGACAGTTATTTCTATGAAATGTCAAACAATAAATATTACCAACATGTTGTCCTGGTGCAGCCACAAAAACACCGTGGCCAAAAAAGAACACCACCACCTCAAAGTTCAATGTAAATTTATTGGCAAAGCACATAAACGTCACAATATACAACCCTGATATTCACTTTCTTGTGGGCAATCGCGGTAAAAACGAGACACACAATAGAATCATTGAAAAACCACTCCCAACATGATGGACAACCAGTGTACAAAAGAATAACAAACAAATACAAAAAGAAACATAATAATAAGCAATAAATATCGAGAACATGAGATGAAGAGTCCTCGAATGTGAGCCCACACGTTGCTGGAACGGTTTGGTGCTGGGGCGAGTGAAGTTATCCCCTGTGGCTCAAGAGTCTGATGTTTGAGAAGTAATAACTGTTCCTGAACCTGATGGCATGTATCCTGAGGCTCCTGTACCTTCTTCCTGACGGCAGCAGCCTGATGAGGGGTCCTAGCTGATAGATGCTGCTCTCCTGCAGTAATGCTCCATGTAGATGTGCTCAATGATGGGGAAGGCTTTACACATGACAAAATGGACTGTATCCACTACTTTTTGTAGGCTTTTCTGCACAAGAGCATTGGTGCTTCCATACCAGGCCATGATGCAACTGGTCAATATAATCTCCAGCACACATCTACAGAAGCTTGTCAAAGTTTTAGTTGACAAATTTCTAAGATAGTAGAGGCACTGCCGTGCTTCTTTGTAACGGTACTTACATGACGGACCGAGGACAGATCCTCTGAAATATTAACATCAAGGAATTTAAATTTGCTGACCTTCTCCACCTCTGATCCCCTGATGAGGACTGCGCATGGACCACCAGTTTCCTCATTCTGAAGTTGATAATCATCTCCTCGGTCTTGCTGACACTGAGTGAGAGGTGATTGTTGTGGCACCACTCAGCCAGACTTTCAATCTCCTGCCTATATGCTCCTTCTCTACCTCCTCCAAAGGCTAAGGAAATTCCGCAAATCCCTGATAGCCTTCACCAATTTCTATAGATGCATCACAGGAAGCATCCTATCCGAAGCTATCACAGCTTGGTACAGCTACTGCTCTGCTCAAGACCATGAGAAATTGCGGAGTTGTGTCCATCATGAAAACATGTCTCCCTTCTATCAACTCTGTCTACACTTCCTACTCTCTCAGGAAAGCAGACAATAAGCACTCAAACCCTGGACACTCTTACCTCTCCCTCATTCCATCGGGCAGAAGATAGAATCTCGAGAACACACTCCACTAGGCACAAATACTACTTCTACCCCACAATTATAAGACTCTTAAATAGATCTCTTACGCAATGAAAGTGAACTCTTAATCTCTCAATCCCCCTTGTCATGCTCCTTGCATTTTTACTGCCTACCTACACTGTAATTTCTCTGTAATTGTAACTTTTGAGCTACCTCATTGCACTTACATAAAGAATGAGGTACAATATCTGGCTGGCATGCTAACAAAATCTCTTGGACTTCAACGAGCAACGATGAGGGCCAAACAAACAGATGGGCAGCGGTTGCAATGAAAAATACATAAATGCAAATTGTTTTTTCATCCTTATGTTTTAATAATGTTGACAACTTACCTTTTCTTTAAAATTCTCCATTTGTTTTGCAAATACTTCATTCTTTAATTGATCGTAATTTCCCAGCTCTTGTTTTCTTCAAAATGCTCAAAAGTGCTTTGTGCTTCTTAACATTCTCCATCAGAAGCATCGTGACATCCATCACTGTCTGCCGTTGTTCAGTAATCTCAAACTACTTGTCAAAATTTTCAATCAGTGAACCACTTCAAAGTTAAACTCATCAACTTCATTTTTGGCCCATTCAGCCAACCTAGAAATCTCCCTTAGGTTTTGACATATGATTAACAATCACCCTCCTCTCTGTATTTCCTCAAGCCGTGTCTCACTTGAGTAAATTCCTTGCCATTCACGACCTACTTATGGATGACTGCACTGTTGATTCAGTTCTGATTCAAACTTTTCTCTTGTTTTGCTTCTTACTTTGCATTACTTTTTACCAATTACCTGATTGGTTTAGATCATCAAATCATCACCTGCTTTTGTTTTCTCTTCTCTACTCCCTTCTCTTCAAGACTGTAAGGCCATAACACATGGGAACAGAACTAGGTCATTCAGCCCACAAGGTTTTCTCTGTCATTCCATCACGACTAATATATGATCCCTCTCGACCCCATTCTCCTGCCTTCTCTCCATAACCTTCAATGCCCTTACTAATCAAAAACCAATTAACCTCTGCTTTAAATACAGTGGGTTCCAGTTAATTGAGGCAGCTGCTTATTTGGGATAACTCTTAAAGAACAAAAACAAATCAAGAAAATAGCCAGGATTCTGTTATTTATTTGGGACCCTGTGCTGCTCAATTGGAGCAGGAAACCGTTGCCGAAGATTTTCTAACTAGAATTAGTTGCATACGTGTCATGTGACCGTTAGACTTTATACTGTGCTTCAAAGTATCACTTGCGTGTTTCTGCTCAAAAAGAAGTGAGTTTTGTCACTGATGTTGGTGAGTAACAAATGGTAAGACAATTCGGAACTGTTTTGCAAACTGCGGTTTCAAGCATTCAGGTTTGAAGATTCCAGAAACGGCTGGGAGTGAAAATGAAACTATTTCATTATCTCAACACGTTAGGAACTAACAAGAAGTTGAAGTAACGACAATCACCTTGAATGTTACAATTAAAATGATTTGGAGGAGGCAATCGTGGAAAGCACTGTATGGAAACAACCCACTATCTGTACTAGGAGTCTGTGCTGATTTTGATTACAGACACTGAATGAATTCTGTCGATAACTATCAGGAACTAATACAGTTTTACAATACACTGGTAATGCTGATCGTGTTCTAATTTATTCTGTATTTCATTTAAATACAACACTTGTTACTCGGTTAGTTTATCTGTTTTTATAACTTTTTATCTACCTCCATAAAACTATGGCTAATTGGGCCAGCTGCTTAACTGGGCCAAAATGTACTGGTCCTGATGTGTCTCAAATAACTGGAATCCACTGTGTACCTAATGACTTGGTCTCTACAACCATCTGTAGCAATGAATTCCACAGATTCATCATCCTCTGGCTAAAGAAGTTCTTCACCTCTGTTCAAAAGAGACATCCTTAGTATTCTGAGGTTGTGCCTTCAGGTACCTTAAAATGTCCCAGCCCTCTGATTTCGAAACTTGTTAGCCATCACTTATCAGAGTCTTGTCCCCATTTTCCCCTGAGATTTGTAAATAGTATACTGAGAAAATTCCCATTCTCATGAATTCCGAACTCTTGCTGCCCTCACCTCCTTTTTTTTCCTCCTTCTGCTGAACCCCTCCGCTAAGTCATTAATATCAATTGTAATCAATTAAATGTACAGGTGTGGAGCCATTGTGTTCAATGCCAGATATCAATTGATATCTAGCATCGAACACAATGGCCCAACAGCTGTACATTTAGTCTACATGAAAATAACTAAAAGGTCCCACGTCCACATTGTTAGTCAATCATTTTATCAAAAGGTAAAGCTTCTAATTGACTGTAACAACATCTGGTATGGGGACGAGAGGGTGGGGGAGGGGGGCTACAGCACAGGATCGGAATAAGCTGCAGAGACTTGTAAAGTTAGTCAGCTCCATCAAGGGACTTGCTGGCGTAGTAACCAAGACACCTTTAAAGAGCGATGCCTCAAAAAGGCAAAATCCATTATCAAGGAACCCCTCCAATCACCCAGGACTTGCCCTCTTCTGTTACCATCAGGAAGGAGGCACAGAAGCCTGAAGGCACACACTCAGTGATTCAGGAACAGCTTCTTCCCCTATGCCATCTGATTTCTCAATGGATACTGAACTCATGAACAAAACTTCACTCATTTTAAATATTTATTTTTGCCCTACTTATTTAACTATTTCATATTTACTGTAAAGAACAGCTTTTTTTTCTATTATGTATTGCATTGTACTGCAGCAGCAAAGGCAACAAATTTCACAACATACAGTATTCCAGTGATATTAAACCTGATTCTGATCATCTTCAGCGGGATAACGTAACCTCGTTTAAAATCTGATGATTCCTTTCGAACGTGTACGAGATCCTAGAACACACATTAATACGTTTTTTTTTAAATCAGTCTTTAGAAATTACTGAGAATTTATAGCATGCTTATATTTAGTAATGGGTGAAAAGAATGACTTCAAGAAATATAGCTCAGAATTCCTAAGGTATTGGGAGGATTCAGGATTTGATTAACAACCTTCTTTAAAGTAAAATCCATACATAGCAAAACAGGAACTGGGCCTGAATAGTATACCAACGTTCAGAAAGGAGATAAATCTGGATATTATAGACCCATTAACCTAATATATGCAGTGAGGAAAATGGCCTGACAGCATTAAAGAAGGTAGAACTGTATTAGTACTCCTTCACTTAAATAACAGACCATAGGGAGCTGTCAGCACGGGTTTCGAAAAAGTAAGATGTATCTCATTAAACTGCCAGAACTACTGTACTCAAGGGTGCATTTATAGATCAATGGATACCTAGTGCATACTAATTTATTTGAGATTTGCAACAAGATTTGATATAACATTTTTAAGGTTCACAATTACTATGAAACTAATGGCAGCTTATTTGACCAGCTTCTAATGTTAGTGGTTGTAAACAGAAGCACTCCAGCAAAGAGTGACTATGGAGTCACTCAAACCATCAACAAGTAAGTCAAAAATAATTCAGAGGAAAATACCTTTCTATGTTACAATACCTGAGCGCTTCAGTCAATGTGCAAATCAACACAAGTGACAAAGGCCAAGGAAGTAGCGCATATTAAAGATAGAAATACTTAAAGATGGAAATGTACTAGCTTGATTATTGCTAGGATTATTCAAAGTGGAATTAAGTCTTCTCTGCGTCATAGGGAGAATACATCAAATTTTCCAGTGGTTAAAGTGCATTAAACAAAGAAATCTGATGAAAGGTGAGACCTTTCTTTTATTCTATTTAATATCAGGAGATTGGACAGTCACTTGCTCCCTTCTTTTGTTGGGCTGAAACTGAAAGCAACTGTTTGTACGGTTCAGACATGTATAAAATAGCTCCAAATAAACAACATCAGTAGGAGATGAAACCTGGATAACGAGACTCTCCCCTTTACAAACTATGTCAGTAAGCATCATAGTTCATTATGTCCATTCCGTCAGCAGCTCTGCTCCCGTCTGTTCCAATTTTATACCAAATCAAATTAGGCCTCTGCCGTGCACAATAACAATATACCAAATGCAAAGTTTGGGATTTAAAATCTATTATTTAAAAAAGACACTAGAAGAATCACCCCTCTTTCTCAAGTTAGAATGATTACCAAAAAAAAGGCCATGTTCCATTAAAGTTTAACTTGTGATGTTTCACATCTCCCAGCTTTGTTAGCATATCTTAGGCTGCTCAGTGTTTCAAGACATGGAGAGATGTTTGAATTTATACCATTAAGGGTAACATTCCACTGAACAATTCTGCTTTTCCTCTCAATTTTATTACTACAATTTATTAAGTTAGCCGATGCTATATCATAACAACTAATGATGAGTTGGAAGTTTGTTGTTGGTTCCTAGTGCTCAAATGTCATCTATAATACAAACAATTGGTGGAAATAAATACCTGGAGGGAACTGAGATAGCTCTGGGCCTGTACTCACTGGACTTTCGAAGTATGAGGAGAAATCTCATTGAAACCTATCGAATATTGAAAGGTCTGGATAGAGTAGATGTGGAGACGATGCTTCCTACAGTAGGGACGTCTAGGACCAGAAGTCACAGCCTTATATTGAGGGACATCGTTTAGAACAGAGATGAGGAAAAAATTCTTTAGTCAGAGCATGACGAATCTGCGGAATTTTTTGCCACATACGGCTGTACAAGCTAAGTTGTTGGGTATATTTAAGGTGGAGGTTGACAAGTTCTTAAATAATCATAGTGTCGAAGTTTACAGGGAGAAGGCAGGAGAAAGAAGTTGAGATGAAGGTAGAGCAGCAGATGTAGTGCTTATGGATTTCAGCAAGGCATTTGATAAGGTACCCCATGCAAAGCTTATTGAGAAAGTAAGGAGGAACAAGGGAACATTGCTTTGTGGATCCAGAATTGGCTTGTTCGCAGAAGGCAAAGAGTGGTTGTAGACAGGTCATATAATGCATGGAGAGCGGTGACCAGTGTTATGCCTCAGGGATCTCTTTATGATTTTTTTATAAATAACCTGGATGAGGAAGTGGAGGGATGGGTTAGTCAATTTGCTGATGACACAAAGGTTGGGGGTGTTGTGGATAGTGTGGAGGGCTGTCAGACGTTACAGCGGGACACTGATAGGATGCAAAACTGGGCTAAGAAGTGGTAAATGGAGTTCTACCCACATAAATGTGAGGTGGTTCATTTTGGTAGGTCAAATATGATGGCAGAATATAGTATTAATGACAAGACTCTTGGCAGTGTGAAGGATCAGAGGGATCTTGGGGTCCGAGTTCATAGGACGCTCAAAGGTGCTGCACAGGTTGACTCTGTGGTTAAGAAATCATAAGGTGCATTGGCCTTCATTAATCGTGGGATTGAGTTTAAGAGCCAAGAAGTAATGTTGCAGCTATATAGGACCCTGGTCAGACCCCACTTGGAGTACTGTGCTCAGTTCTGGTCACCTCACTGCAGGAAAGATGTGGAAACCATAGAAAGGGTGCAGAGGAGATTTACAAGGGTGTTGCCTGGATTGGGGAGCATGCCTTAGAAGAATAGGTTGAGTGAACTCGGCCTTTTCTCCTTGGAGTGGTGGAGGATGAGAGGTGACTTGATTGAGTTGAATAAGACGACAACAGGCATTGATTCCTATAGATGCTGGCCTGGCCTGCTGCATTCCACCAGTATTTTGTGTGTGTTGCTTGAACTTCTAGCATCTGCAGATTTTCTCGTGTTTGTGAGAGGCACTGATCGTGAGGATAGTCAGAGGCTTTTTCTCAGGGCTGAATTGGCTAACATGAGAGAGCTCAGTTTTAAGGTGCTTGGAGATGCCAGGGATAAGTTGTCTTTTTTTATATAAACGCAGAGAGTGGTGAGAGCATGGAATGGGCTGCCAGCAACGGTGGTGGAGGCAGATGTAATAGGGTCCTTTCCTGGATAGGTACATGGAGCTTAGAAAAATAGAGGGCTACAGCTAACTCTAGGTTATTTCTAAAGTACATGTTCGACACAGCATTGTGGGACAAAGGGCCTGTATTGTGCTGTAGGTATTCTATGTTTCTAGAAATAATAAATCAGACATGATGGAATGATGGAACAAACTTAATGGGCCAAATAGTCCAATTCCACTCTAGTTCTTATGAAATATCAGTGGTGGATTTCTACTTTAACATTAATTTTAATTTTTCCACATTAACAGAATTGTTGAACATCGTACACTTTATGTAACATTCAAGCCTTTATGAAGAGAGCCAATGTGGTGCCACTCCTTATTTATACAACTGGTATGGGCAATGATGTATTTTATCATTCCTATTCATTGAAGACATAACATTTGTGAAGAGATGATCCAATAAAGATGCACTCGGAAGAACACTTTACAACGGATGAGTTTGTTTAGAATCAAGCTGAGGATCAATCCCTGTATTGGCGATCAAGAATACATGTCAAAACAGAATAAACCAACTGAAATGCAGAAAAATATGAATGAATGATGAAAGGAAATGCAAACAGTGATGCTTGGCTGGAGAAAGAACTTTAAAAAGTTGAGTTATTCTCAATTTAAATCACAAGTCACACTCTCCCAAAACCTAAAGCCTTCTGTTCTGATAGCCTTGGCCAAGATTAGCCAGGTCATATCTGTAAACTGGGCAATAACCCACATTAGGCATTGCCAGAAATTTAAACGATTTAAATTGCTGTAAATATTTACATTACAAGATAAAATAAATTAACAATAATAAATAGTTGAAACTATGAAAATGAACTAATCTAAAAACCTACACTCTCTTCACCTTCTGGATGGAAATCCCATTTGAAATAAACTATCCAGACTGAGTCAGCACAGGAGAGATTTAAGCATTATGCTGGGGAATCACATCTTGCATAGGCACTACCCGCATTCAGGTAGAGGCCAGGGACTGAGCAAAATGACAGATCTACTGACATACATCTCGCAAACAAAGTTCAAAGTACATATATGTCACCACAAACTACCCAAATATCTGTTTTCTTGCAGGTATTCACAGTCCAACAAAAACAGAATCAATGAAAAACCACATACAAAAACTGACAAACAGCAATGTGCAAATCCAAAGAAAATAAGAAAAGAAACTGAAATTACAAATTTTATTTAAAATTACAAATGGAAATTACAAATTTCCATTTAAACACTGTTTAAATGGAAGGATGCTGTTCCGCCTACTCATGCTTAATGGTTACGGGATGTTATGTCATGCTTAAATTTAGAGAAGATCTGATGTTCAGTTTTTGAATCTAGCCAAGACTTTTATACATTGTGGGGACTATTTTTGAGTTTTTTCAAAACCTTTCATTTGTTGTAAAACTACAGATGGTGACTAATAATATATTTTATTATATGATAAGGGTTTTTTCCCTTTTTTTCTTGCTTTTCTTAACAGCTCTGACTTTGGTAGTGGGGTTAGATTTCTTCTCTGTATAACAAAATTATTATATTTCAATATTATGATTTAATTTAATTTTTATGAATACAGGCTTTTATGATTGTAACTATTTTTAAGACAATGTATTTGGTACTATTTTATTTTTTTCTTGGACTTATAATATACCTTCTTGTATTCTGTATTCCTTTATGCAGAAACTAATAAAAATATTGAAAGAGAAAACACTATGTAAACTCAAATGCATTTAGATTAACACTAACTTGGACAGAAGGGGAGAAAGAGAATTAAAAAATTTGCAAAAGTCGGATAAAACCTCCAAGGATATATTTTCATCAATGAAAACAGGATTCAGCACTCCAGGCGAGCATTTACAATTCTGATAAGAAATACACACTACAAAGCTTAAATGAAAGCACAACCCAGAAAAATGAATAATCACAATCAAAGAAAAAGTTAACCAATTGGAAAGCATGACCCTCCATGGGTGACATCCCTATGATCTGAACAGACTATGTGTTGGCAAGAATGTGAACTGTTGAACGCCTGGCTCAGAGTTGGAGACCCCTTTCCAGAAACAGAACTGTTCCTTATGGCAATACAGGACCAGATGGTTCATACAAAAAAAATCAAAAATGCAAAATGAAACACCAACAAACTCAAGATGACAAATACAGAAAATGCCAAGAGAACCCAGAAGCTCTCTAACATGTTACTGGATCCTGCAGCAATTTAACCCATTCAGATTACTTACACAGGCACAATCAAGTGGCAAACATCATTCACCAAAATCTTGCTTTACAATCCAAACTCAAAACACACACCTTGCTATAAATACAAGCCTAATCTAGTTTTAGAGTCAGAGTCCAACAACTTGTATTAAGCCAGATAGGACAATCCATAATATCCATCCAGATATAATATTACAGGATAAACTAGAACAACTCACTGAATAGATATAGCCATTCCAAATACACAAAATAACAGATATATGCTGAATTAAAAAAAGGAAATTGAAAGACAATGAAACATGAACAGGGTATACTTTGTCCTAATAGTAATAGCGACAACCGGTATCATTCCAAAGTCACTATCAATAGCATTAAACAATTAGGCTTACACAGCAAAATTTATGTAAATCTCCAGAAATCTACAATGCTAAACACCACTAGAATAATCTAAAAGATCCTAGCAATTGAGAAATGAGTGTGCTTGGCTATGCCTGTACCTCAGGTTTTACGAGCTTGAACTGAGAAAAAATAATATTAAGTAAATAATACTGTTAAGATGAGTTGTAGAATCCTTGAAAGTGAGTGCATAGGTTATGGAATCAGTTTTGTGTTGAGTGAGTGAAGTTAACCAGCTCTGAAATTACAATGGCAGCACATTAATCTTGTGACATATTAACCTAAAAGCAATAGAACAGCAACAACAGCATGCCAATATAGTACATATATAAACAACACATCAGCAAAGCAAACAAAGGTATTTAAGCTTCCAGGGACAACTCTAACAGATGGATCCATGGAGAGTAAAAGAGATCCTCCACAACTTATGAATATCCAACCTACATACAGCCCTGTACATTACATCTACACAAGCATTCAGGAGACCAGATGGATTGCCTTGCTGGCTCCTTCAGGGCTAAGAGCATCTTCTGTTGTGAGGGAATACAGCTATTGGTTGCCAACAGTACACAGGAATGGAAATCCGCCAAAACATGGAGAGGATCTGTACAAAGGTCATGAATCCAGCAACAATAACTAACACCCGAGAGCAGGAGGAATGGTAATTAGGCATCTTCCTGTTGATTATAGTGTCGCACCTGGATCTTAACGTCAGCAAGAAACGGAAGCTGAAAAAATACAATGAGGTGTGTAAGGAGAGTGTCCAGAAGTAACGAGAAACCACATAAGGAATGGTCATCAGACGAGCCACAGACATCCTATCAATCTGACAATGTGAGACAAGAAGAGGCGTTTCAGGCAGTAGTTCAACTTGAAGGACAATACCCTCCCAAAAAGAGTATAATGACAAAAAAATAGCAAGAATAAAAGGCCACAGACACAGAAATCAAGACAAAAATCAAAGGAGCAGTAGATTCAGAAGGTCTCACTTTGCGCAGTCACAAAGGCCAAGAGACATTCATATCCACTTACTGACCTGAGGCAAAACAGGAAGAAAGCTACATTCATCAGGGTGGTAGTTAGAAGTTGTTCGTGGAACACATTCACAAAATAAGAGAAACTGAATAAGTTATCTGTATTTCCAACCAGCAGCTGAGTCGTATTGAACTGTAAAAGTGCACAGAATACCTATTCCTAATACATGCAAAAAGACAGAGCCTGGCCAGGGCATTAGGATTTTGCAGCTGGAGTAATTTCAAGTTGCAATATTCATGTTTTTTTTTCCCAGTAGCTCAGTTGGAAAATTCAGATTCTATTCTCAGTTTAAATCAGCTAATCTCACCGTTAAGATATAAGAATAGGGCTGAATTTGGAAGAGGGAAGTGGAGGTTTCATAAGCCAGCCCTCTTTGGAGAATCAGAGATGGAGAGGATCAGTAATTTTTAATTTCCTGGTATTACTATATCACAGTCCTGGGACTAGTAGATGTCATCACAAGGAAGGTAATGTCAGCATCTCTAGTTTCTTAATAGTTTGCATAAGTCCTGCATGTCACCTAAAACTTTGAACATATTTCAATAGATGTACAGTGGAAAATACACCAACTAGTTCCATCACAGCCTGGTATGGAAACACGATGCCCGGGAACAGAATAGCTGCAGGAGATAGCAGATACAGCCCAGCCCATCACAGTAAAAGCCCTCTCCAACAATATTTACATGGAGCAATGCCTCAAGAAAGCAGCATCTATCAGCAAAACAAAAACACCATCCAGGCTCTCTTCTCGCTACTACCATGGGGCAGGAGGTACAGAAGCCTTAGGTCCCAGACCACCAGGTTCAGGAACAGTCATTTCCCTACAACCATGGGGCTCCTAAACCAGTGTGGATAACTTCATTCACCATTACAGTGAACTGATTCTACTGCCCTCCGACTCTCTCTCAAGGTCTCTTTACAACTCATGTTATCAGTTTTTTTATTTCCCCAGTTTGTCTTCTTTTGCACGTTAGTTGTTCAGTTTGTATAGTTTTACATAAAACTCTATTGCATTTCTTTTTCCCTGTAAATAGCTGCAAGAAAATGAATCTCAGGGTTGTACATGGTAACATAAATGTGCTTCGATAATAAATTTACTTTGTACTTGACCTTTGTTATTGAATCACAGAACAGACATGAAGGGCTGAGTAGCCTATCTCCTCCCCACTTATGAACATAATGGTGCTCTTATTAGAAATACAAAGTCTGGATAAAACATATCATGAATGACTAGACAAATCAAATACACCTTTGTATGCTGCATTTGAAGTCATTGCCAGTAAAGCGAACCTGTACTAACACATCCCAAATGCATGCTGGTAGGTTAACTGACACTGCAATCTTTCCAACAGTGTGGCTAAGTGGAAAAGGAACCTAAGAGATTTGGTGGGAACATGATATTGATTAAATTGTATTACAGAGAAATGAGAGGGTGGGTGGAACATACGGGACTGTGCTGCTAGGAACTGGCATGGACTCAATGGGCTGAATATCCCCCTCTGCATTTTGCAGCATTAAGTAGGCAAGTGTGTGAAGCTTTTATTTTGTAACTGGATGCTGCAAATCACTGACTAAAGTAGAATTAATGAAACAGCTGATTTACAATCCAGATGGCAAACCCATGCTGATTCACAGCTCTCACAGCATTTGCACAAGGGCCTGAAGCCAACTACCAGGGATAGAAACCAAATCTCTCCAGTTTCCTTCAACTTCACAAAGTTAAGGAAGTTATTTTAATTCAATTCCTCTTGATTTGGAATCTTAAAAAAAAAACTTGTTACTCAGATACAAAGATCTAAAGGTAAAGGAGTGTAAGTACGCAAATCACAGTAGTAACAGAGGTGACAAATGCTACAAAAAACCAAAATATTAGTGTATTCTTCCAAAGGACAGAAGTTAACTTACGCTGTGTAAAGATTGCACTGAAACTTAAATCAAGTTGTCACCTCATCAAACCCCTAACCCCGATTCATGCCCCACCATGGTACATGACCCAATATTCACCAGATGGTCACTGACTACATCTTCCAACCTCACTTGCTCTACTTCTGCAGCCTTCTCCAGATCAACAATATGGATTACCATGCCATATAACATAGGACCAGAATTGAGCCATTCAGCTCATCGAGTCTGACATTCCACCATGGCTGATTTAATACGAGATGCTCTTCCTGTATTAAATATATTTTCCTTCCCTTTTCCATTCTCCCAATTACATTAGTCTTATTGTTCTCTGCTTCCTCCCAGAACAGTGACTAAACCCAGGACTCATCATTATCATTAACACAAAATCTGCAGATGTTGATAATCCAAACCAACACACAAAATGCTGGAGGTATTCAGCAGACCAGGCACCATCTATGGAAAACAGTAAACAGACGACATTTTGGGCCAAGACTCTTCACCAGGACTGGAAAAAAAAGATGAGAAGTCAAGTTAGGTGGAGGGAGGAGAGGAAAAAATACAAGGTGGTAGGTTATAGGTGAAATCAGGAGAGGATGAGGGGTGAAGTAAAGAGCCAAGAAGTTGATTGGTGAAAGAGATAGATGGTTGGAGAAGGGAGAGGGTAAAAGACCATGGAAGAAAGGGAAGGGGGAAGAGCAGAGGAGGTAATGGACAAATAAAGAGACGAGATGAGAGAAGGAAACAGGAATGGGGGAAATGGTGAAGGGAGTGGTGTGACAATTACCAGATGTTTGAGAAATCGATGTTCACGCCATCAGCTTGGAGGCCACCCAGACAGAATTTAAGGCATTTCTCCTCCAACCTGAGTGTGGCTTCATCATGGCATAGAGAAGGTCATGGACTGACATGTCAGAACGGGAATGGGAAGTCAGAACTCATTCCTACACAGCTGAATTTCACTCACTTCCTTCAAGTAAAGGTTACATTGCTAAGGTGGAGCTTGGTCTGCAATTTCATATGCTGCATTCTTAGTTCCAGTTAATATTGATTTTGCTAACTCCTGTTTCCCCGCCTTTGTTTTCCCCTATTCTGTTGGCACCCTCACTGCTTTTCCTCCATTGCCCTCCCTTGACCTGCCTCTAATTCCCTGCCTTTTTTCCCTTTATTTCATGGTTTATCAGATTAAATAAATCCTGTTCTATTAGAGCTTTGTTCAGCCCTTTACCTCTTCACCCTATCACCTCCTAACTTCTCATATTAGTCCCTTACATCCTCACCCTCCACCCACCTGCTTTCCCCCTCACCTATCACCCACCAGCTTGTGTTCCTCTCCCTTCCAACACTACTTTGTTCTAGCTTTAGCCTCGTTCCTGTCCAGTCTCCATGTAGTGCCTCAGTCCAAAATGTTGACTAATTTCATCCAGCAGTTTGTGTGTGTGATGCTGCTTAGCTGTTGTACCTATTCAGTTCTGATATCTCACTTCATATACCCAAAACCGCTTAATATCTTCTGCTATAGAAACCTAGCAAATAGAAAATTAACTAGTGTAGCATTAATAATTCCCTGGACATAAGAATACCAAACAAAGGATAATTTTTTTCACAACTTACCAGAGTCATCACCTACCAATTTGAGAACCTGTGTTGTCACCCTGCTTTCTGCCAATTTCCTGGCCAGAATAAAAAATTCCCCTCAGTTGCTCAAGTTTCAATTTTAACTGACAAACTCTTATGAAGACAATAGTCATTTCCAAGGACATTTGCCTTCCACTATTTTAATTCTCTGCCAATACATAGGCATAATTTCTTTTAAAGTATCCTTGAATAATTTAGATGTGTTGTTGAGAGAAAAAAAAATGGCCTCAGCTACCAAAAAACAGAAGGATGCATTTTCTGATCATCTAACTTTTGATCATAATAATAGGCATCCGTTAGTCTCATGAGACCATGGATTTGTGAGGCTCAAGGCGCAGGCCTGGGCAGGGTTGTATGGGAGACCAGCCGTTGCCTAAGCTGCAAGCCTTCCCCTCTCCAACGTTGGAGAAGGGAAGGGCACTAGGACCCAAGCCACTTGGCACCAGTGTCGTCGCAGAGCAATGTTAAATGCCTTGCTCAACACGCTGCCTCAGCTGAGGCTCGAACCAGTGACCTTCAGAACACTAGTCCAATGCCTTACCTACCAGGCCACGCGCCAACACTACTTTTGACACAGATAATTAAAACCAGGTGTCACACTTACAAAACAAGGTAGGATATTTGGGACTGAAACAAGGAGTAATTCCTTCAATGAAAGATTAGTGAATCTTTAGAATTCATAGTCAGTCACCAATTGTATTTAAAACAGATTATTAGATGCCTGGATATTAGAGGAATGAAAGATTATGGGGATAGGTCGAGAAAATAGCATTTAAGGTGGATCAGCCAGAATCCTGTTCAACGGTGGAGCAGGCTCGAGTGACAAGCCTGGAGTTTAGATGAAGCATGAATGGGGATCTCATGGAAGTCTATTGAACATTGAAAGGTCTAGATAGAGTGAGATGGAGAGGATGTTTCCCATAGTGGGGGTGCCTAGGTCCACAGGGCACAGCCACAGAATATCTCTTAAGAACAAAGATGAGGAGAAATTTCTTTAGCCAGAGGGTGGTGGGTCTGTGAAATTCTTTGACACAGACAGCAATGGAGGCCGAGTCATTGAAAATATTTAAAGCAGAGGTTGATAGGTTCCTGATTAGTCAGGGCATCAAAGGTTATGGGGAGAAGACAGGAGACTACGGTTGAGAGGGATCACAAGTAAGCAGAGCTGACTCAGTGGGCCAAATGGCCTAAATCTGTTCCTATATCTTATGTTCTTACTCCTACCCTTTTTCTTATGTAATGTAATTATGCCTTTAACTTTTAATCTTATTCCCAACAGTAGAACATGGTTACAAACATTCCTTCATTTTATTATATCCTGAAGTGTTTGCACTACATTTTGACCTTAAAATGCTTTGGAATTGTCAAGACAGTTTGATTCTCAGGAATTTTAAACACTTTTCCAGTACTGGCAGGTACAAAAGAACACATGAAAGTATAAACCATAGACCTCTTAAAATGTATTCTGGTTTTCTTTTGCTTTGTCTTCAACAAGGATAGCCATATCGTTCATCTTTAAATTAAATCTTACTCGCTCAGAATAAAAGCATCAGAAAAATGTCGCTGCAGAATGTAAGGAATACACTGCACTATTATCAATTCAAAATATTTGCTGTAGTGTCTTTTCTTGCCAAATTGACACTTAACAAAAAAAAAAATAGAAATTGAAACCATCGACCAAACATTCTTGAGGCTGTGGATTAACACATAGGTCTCAAAACCTGTAGGGCATTGAATTACCAAGATTATTTTATACCTTATGATCACATTTCCTAAGACTGAGTCTTTGGGTTAAAAGCAACAGTCTACTTTTGAGTCATAACATATAGAGTTCAAATCATACTGAAAACCCCTTGGCAAGTTGAAATTGCATCTCCACAGCCAATTTATAATCAACATCTCACATATTTGGATGTAGTAAATGTGAATGGCTAGCTCACATCCCGTAGGCTTGGTGTTTCTGATAAACCATCGAATGTAAAGGAAAGCCTGTCTGTTAGTATAACATTGCAACAGTTATAAACAAAGAGTTTGCAGGCATTCAGTTAGGCTGTTAGTCAGGCTCTAAATCTTAACAATGTTGCATACTATTTTCCAATTGCTGTCTCTGATGAAAATGAGAAAACACAGCTTCAGGCTACCATACATGGAGCAAAGATTTAATGCAATTTTGCTAACAAGATTCATTACCAAACAGTACAAAAATACAGATGGAAGAAATAGAGCTAAATCATTAACATAAGTAAGTCTGCAGATGCTGGAAATACTGGAGGAGATCAACAGGTCGGGCATCATCTATGGAAAAGAGTACGCAGTTGACGTTTCAGGCCAGGGCCCTCTCTCCCCCCAACTTCTCATTCTGACTTCTTCCTTTCCAGTCCCGAAACGTTGACTCTTTTCTTTTCCATAGATGCTGCCTGGACTGCTGAGTTTCTCCAGCATTTTCCATGCAAAGTTAAAACATTTCCCATAGACATTTCTAGAAAGTAAAATAAAGAAAGAAAATAAAGAAAATTGATATTGTTCTCAAAATACAATACCCATAAATTATTCAAAAAAAAAAGACATACACATTCTAATTGTAGGTCACCAAACCAAAGATGATTTTAACAAATCATCCTTCAAACTGAAGCCATCAAATTGTAACAACCATGCATGTTAGTAATGTTCTTGTCAGTGACAAGATTTACTGAAAGATGCTGGGGTTAAAATTCCCTCCCAAAAGACTACCTAGAAATACCCTTCCCAAATACAGAAACACGACTTTACTAATTATAAAGCAACATGAATCATTTGGTTGTTCCTCATAAATAAGGGGCTGCCTCTGACAGCAGAAGACACAGATTTCAAGTTCTCAACATGCACCATTAACTCACAGTAAACTGAACCAGGTTTATTAAGGGAACGTAACTAGGCAACCATAAAATTCATAAGCCTGGAAAGACTTTAGAGAAAATGAAGACTGGAGAATAAGGTCTAGACAAGAAGGGCCGAGTAAGAAAAGACAAAAACAATTAAAATGCTTCCAAAGGCTCTACTTGGACTAATCTAAATTAACACAGAAAAAAAATGAGTGAGGAATATATGATTTGAGGGTTAGGAAATAGAATAAAGGGAGAACATGGACATAGAAACTAGGGCACTAAGATGAATTTCCTTCATTTATCTATGTCACTGAGGACTTGTTTCTGGATTTGTTACATCAATACAATCACATACTGTACTTAAGTCCGCATTGAGGTTTTAAAGAAACAATACAGTGCTTCATCAGGTCACAATGCCTCCTCAAAGCTGCATTAAACTTAGTTCTAATTGAACCTCCAGTGCTGTTGCTGAGGAGTTTGCATGCTCACTCTGCACTCATGTGAGCTTCTGGAGGCATTCAATTTCTTCCCACCTCTCACAAGTACGCTGATTGGTTGGCTATCCCTATCTGAGTTGGGAGGCAGGAGAATCAAGGTTGAGTTGATGGCCAGATGAGAATAAACGGCAAAGAAATAATTGGGGCAAAGGGATTTCACTGAGAGATGGCATGGATTCAGAGCTAAGTGGCTTCCTTCCACGTCATAAGAGAATATGGGAATAAGCTAAATTATAAGGTTCACTAACACAACATTAAAATTCACTACTGGTGTCCCATTTTGAGAACTGTTCAGTAATTGACATTAGAAACCTAACCTATTTATGTCTGTTTTAAAGTATAAAAGCCACACAGTAACAATGAACATCAGGATGTGCAAAACATAAGGTTTCTTACCAGATCTCTACTTCATTATTCTATTTTAGCAAGATTTTATACCATAATGCAGTGTCACTGTGCAGCATAACATTTCCTAGTTGAATACCAAGTTGCCATTGTTGGAGATTCATTGAGAAACCGTCTAGAGTTAATTTCTAGCAATTTCAATGTAGAGGAAAATCAGAAGAGCAAAAAGAAACAACATGTACATACGGAAAGTTATTCATAGTTCAGTGACCAGACTGCATTGCCTGCCAGTGATTCTATGGAGAACATTAACATCCAAAGCAACTGCCAAAACAAGCAGCAAACTTCATGAAGTGTGTTATTTTTATTTACTCGTTTGTGGGATGTGGATATTGCCAAGAACCTTTATTGCCTATCCCTGACAGCTCCGGAACTCAGTGAGTTGCTAAACTATACCTGAAAGCTACTAACAGTCACCCACATGGCCTTGGTCATACATTTAAAACAGGATACAGCATGCAAGCTCTGCAGAAGGGCAGCATCTCATATTAAATCAGCCACGATGGAATGGCAGAGTAGACTTGATGGGCTGAATGGCCAAATTCTGCTTGTATGTTTTATCATCTTATTCTACCTGGACCATATACAACCCAGTGGTATGAACACTGATTTTTCCCAATTCACATATAACCCACACACCCTTACACTCCTTTCACCCCTTTTCTGGTTCTCCGAACATCTCCCATCCCCATTATCTGGATCCATTGGCCGCTCAGCACACACTGAACCTTGCGGTACTCCGATCCCCTTTCCAATCTACCTCTGACATTCCCCTACGTATTCCTCCAAACTGTTTAAAGTTATGTCCCCTTGTATTAGCCATTTCCATCCTAAGAAAAAGTCTCTGGCAATCCACTCGATCTATTCTCATCTTGTACACCTCTATAAAGTTGCCTCTCATCCTTCATCTGATATCTTTATCAGCCAACATCTGACTTCACCCTTGCTCCTCATGTCTCATCTGTTCCTCATTCCCCTCCCCTCGAGGTACCACATCACTTGCCATCCTCACCCCTACCGCTCATCTCATCTCCTCTCTAAATTCTCAATGCTCATGCAAGGTCTTAACCTGAAGCATCAACTATCTCCTTGCCGTCACAAGCGCTGCTCAAGGATAACGTATACTCTTATTTATGTGTAAATCATCCAAGTGCTAAAAGTTCATAAAATGGAGCCCATCGAAGGACAAAACATTAATGACAAAGACAAATGGTTACTGCTGGCACAGTTTTTACTGGAAGCAGCACTGGAAAATAAATGGAGCATATATCAAGAGTTTTTCATTTCATTACAGTACTTCTGGTTGCTAACTTCAATCATCTCTCATTGATGGGAAATAGATTAACTGGGCTCATGGTTTCTAAACACAAAGAACATTCAAAGATGAGAATTCCTGATAATATATTAAGGCAAGAGAGCAAAGGCTGTCATTTCAGGCACTCAAGCTTGTTTCACTATTCATAGAACAGTTGAGTATAGACCATTCAGCCCACAATGCTGTGCCAACCTCTTAAACTACAATTAAGATTGTAACCCTCCCCTCTGACATAGCCCTGCATTTTTCTATCATCCATATGCTTATATAAGAATTTCATAAATGCCCCTAATGCATCTCCTTCTACCACCACCCCAGCACATTTTACACATTCAGCATTGTGTGAAGAATGTTCCTTCGACATCCCCTTTACACTTTTCTCCAATTTCTTTAAAATTATCCCCCCTCGAACTAGCTATTTCTGCCCTTCAATCAGATCATATCTGATTTGACGTTCCCTCAGCCCGAATCAAGTATTAACTCACTCAATCTAGTTATGAAGGTAGGCCAAATTATCTGTCTATTGATATCTGTCCTACTTTTTCTACCAGTTCATCTTCAAGAACGGATGTCACTTGCAAAGTGGGTATTTATTGGTCACCTTTGGGAGGTAGCAGTGCGACACTTCCTTTAATTGCAGTAGATCTTCAAGAAAGCACTCTCACAGAGCTGTGGGGTAGGGAGACCCAGTAATATATCTTCAAGTCAGGATGGTGAGCAATATCAGAACCAGAAACGGGTTTATTATCAGCTTTAAATGACATATTTGCAGCAACAGTGGTATGCAAAGATCTAACATTATTGTAAGTTCAAGCTGACACTTATTGCCATTCAATCATATACATGTTTACCACCAAATGACGCAATATTCCTCAAGACCATATACACAACATGGTACATATGACTTACACACAGTACATAAAGGAATATTACCACAACAACGAGGTACGTTTACGATGCATTTTAAAAAATAGCACTACTGGCACTTCATACGTGATGAGACATGATAAATTACAAGATAAATAACACGAAAAAAGAGGTAGTGTTCACGGACCATTCAGAAATCTGACGGGGGAGAAGTCATTCTTGAATCATTAAATATGGGTCTTCAGGGTCTTTCCTGATAGTAAATGAGTAGAGGACACATCCTGGGTTCTGAGGGCCCTTGATAATGGATATTGCCCACTTCAGGCACTGCCTCATGAAAATGGCCTTAAAGATGGGAAGGACTGTGCCCATGGTGGAGCTGACCGACTCTACAACCCTCAGCAGCTTCTTGCGATCCTGTGCATTGGAGCGTCCACACCAGGCTGCACTGCAACCAGGCAGAATGCTCTCCACCATACCTCTATAGAAATTTGCACTGTGACAGAGCCACTCCATGTGGCATGCTCTAATGGAACTCTGCCCTCGTCTTTCCCAGGTTTGTGGGAGGTGCTGTCAGGGTAGGATGAGTAACCGCAATATCTTTTGGCGTTGTTACACTTTGCAACCATCGTGACTGGAACGAAGGGGAAGAACTTTGACGGAGGCTGATGGAGGTGTCATCAATTGGCTGCTTTATCCTGAATTGCTCCTGAACTGGAGTCATTGGCACTGTACGCACACATGCAAGCGGAGAAAAGGCCGATTTATACTTGTGCGTATGGGCTATGCTGAAGGCCTGATTTACACATCTGCATAGGCTCTACACCGTACCGAGCATGCATTGGTGTGCGCCAAAACAACAGTTGGCAGTGGGGCTTCTATGCCACTGTGTTGAGTTTCTTTATGAGTGACATTGAGAAGGAAATACATTTCAAACATTTTTGCATGTCGGCAGGTAGATTTGATGATCTGGTTCACCTATTTCACATCAGCGTAGAGACATGGCAGAGAAGAAGCAACCGGAAATGCGTAGGAGGATATGCAATGCTACCAAGTGGACCAATCACAGTTGCTGCAGTCTGCATTGCTGCGACGCGTGAGTTACTTTTTAGGGGAGGTGCACGTCACCCTACAGTGTAGGGTACGTGATACCTACAGTGTAGATGCGACGCAGAGGTATAAATCAGGCTTAAATTCCATCACACTCCAGACCGATCACTTATGTTAAAGCTTTTAAATTCCTCTGTCAAAGGCAGTTAGAGATCCTTAGCGTGGCACGGTAGCGTAGCGGTTAGCGCAACACTTTACAGAACTAACAGCCCGGGTTCAATTCCCGCCACTGTCTGCAAGAAGTTTGTATGCTCTCCCAGTGACTACATGGATTTCCCCCCACAATACAGAGACTTACCGGTCGGTAGGTTAATTGGTCATTGTAAATTGTTCCATGGTTAGGCAAGGGTTAAATCGACGGTTGCCAGGCAGCAGGGCTCGGAGGGCCAGAGGGACTATTCCACACTGTATGTCAATAAATAAAAATGAATTCTTAGGAGAGGCAGCAAGATGTCAAAGGTCATCGGCACTTCCTCGGACAGAGCCTTAGCAGACGGCCTCCCGAGCGTTGTTTGCACAGTCCGCTGCTCTCAGGGGTTCCTGATCGGCTGAGGTGGATCTGCTTGGCCAACCCTCAATACCCAGGAAAATCACATTTGGTGGGCACATACTCAGCAAGGAAGACCAGACAGTCCAACCCACAGATAACTCCGACTGATTGAGCAATATAGCAGTGATTTCATACTTGTTTACAACCCTGTTTCTGAAATGCTTGCCTTCAGAGGAATTCCTTTTTTCCCTTAAAACTTTCCTGCAATGAATCACAATGATACAATTTATCCAGAGACAACCTTGAAGTAAAAAGGGCAATTAATTGCAATCTACAGACTGGGTCTATACGTCTGGCAAAAATATTAAATGATGAAATATGTAATCTATCTATCTTCAGGTAAATAACATTATTTAATCACAGTTGAAGTTACTAGTGCAGAACACAGAATGTTACAAAAACATCTCTGCACCTGATAAGCGAAGGTGAAGGTCAGGGCTTACACAGCTATTCCATGACCTTTCAGACATCACAGCTAAAATATTTGTGCATAACATGCAACAACTGACTGCACAAACACATACCGACCACAAAATATCACTGCTTTCAAAACCTACTATACAGAGAATTATCATGAATAGCAAATTTACTTCCAATCAATTCATTTGACTTATTTTTAGGAACACCATTCCTTAGTGTTCTAAGTGCCCTCATTTAATCGTTTCTATGTCCCTCTGTCAACAGTCTCTTTCCACCAACCCTTGTTAACCTACCAATCGAATGATCATCTACAGTTCTGACCTCATCCTATCAGGGATAAATTCTGTCTTGCCCCTCCCTCACCCATCCTCTTTCTTTTTACAATCACAATAAAGACTGATAAGCTAGTATCTAATAGTTTGGAAATCCTGGTGACACAGCATTTGATTTAACTTTAAACCCACAAGGGCTTTTCCATTGAATCGAATCGAATAGGGTTTCCCTCATTCCCAACACACATAGCTTACAGGAAAATGAACGTAACACACACAAAATGCTGGAAGAACTCAGGTCAGGTTAGATATGACAGGGTGGGGATGTGAGGTAGAGGGTGGGGTGGGGGGGAAGAGATAGAGTTGAAAGTGAGGGGAACAATGAAGTAGAGGGCGGGTCTGGACCGGAGACTGGAGGTTGAAGACTTGACATCTGCAAGTCTGGGAAGCCGGGGCCAGAGACTGGTGCTTGACACCCCGATATCTGTGAGTTTGAAAGTCTGAGGCCAAGGACCTGAGGCCTGGAGGTGACCTATCCAGGGCTGTGGAGTGGGAGAGCGAGAAAGGGGCTTGTTTTGCTATTGTCGTCTTGCTTTGTTTTACTGTTGTTGCTGTTGCTGCCCATGTGTTGTGTTGAACACTGTGGACATGCTACGCTGGTGCCAGAATGTATAGCTATACTGGTGGGGTACTTGCAGCACATCCTTGAGAGTTAAGGCAAATGATACATTCCACTGTATGTTTTGATGTACATGTGATACATAAATCTGTATCTATTCACCCATCATAAAGTGCATAATGATAGTGAGAAATGATTGCAATTTATCAAATTCTATCTACAAAGCCAAGAAAACTGGAGACAGCTTACATAAGAACATAAGAAATAGGAGCAGGAGTAGGCCAAACGGCCCATCGAGCCTGCCTCACCATTCAATAAGATCACGGCTGATCTGTCTGTAAACTCAGCTCCATCTACCTGCCTTTCCCCCATAATCTCTAATTCCCTACTAGGTAACAATCTATCTAACTGTATCTTAAATATATTTAGTGAAGAAGCCTCACCCTGGGCCGAAAATTCCACAGATTCACCACTCTCTGGGAAAAACAGTTCCTCCTCATCGCCGTCCTAAATCTTCTCCGCAGAATCTTGAGGCAATGTTCCCTAGCCCTAGTTTCTTGCTTATAAATTGTTGAAAGATTGCCACGTCTCCAAACTTTGATTCCTGAACCTGAATAAGGCAATTGCAGGAACCCTCAACCCCAAAACAAAAAAATCCATTCAAATTTCCAGAGTTCTGGAAACAGTAAACAGTCAACCATGAACATGTACGGCTTTTGACGCATGGCTTTAATATTTCAAGTACCTTAGGAATGTCAGAAACCTCAGACAGGGTGTTCCTGGGTTTTTTGCTCAGAGCATCGAAAAACTTGCAAAAGCAAATAACAGAGTAACAGTGGTCTTCATGAGGAAATAGGCAGATTGGTTGCATATGAAATATATTGCAAAAGTTTAGAAAAATAACCAGTGTTAATTATTGAAGGCACAAGGAACAATCTGTGCTTCAAACTGTTTAAAAGGACAAGTCAATGCTTAATAAAACTGAATTCTACCATTTCAAAATCATTTCCTTCAAAACCTTAAAAAGCATGCTAGGAACTGAAAAAGGTCAGTGCTCTAATTTACCAGTCTTATTTTCGATGTGGAAATGAAACTGCAGTTTCTTCTGGTCATTATTTCAGAATGACTTTGCCGTTAAAAAAAAGTCACCCTCTTTAAAGTAGCATGCCTTCAATCAATTTTACTATGAAAAAGAGTCGGAAAATTACTAAAGATTACTCACGATTCACAGTGGAGGAACAAGTTATTCAAACCAACCAGTCCATGACCATAAGCAGAGGCAAATGAAAGATAACATTATTGATGGCATTTATGTGGATTTTTAGAAAGTACTTGATGGAGGTTCACATAATAGACAAAATTGAAATATGCAGATGAATGGGACAATGGGAGGAGTAATAAGAAAATGACTGAAGGGCAGAAGCAAAGAGGTATGATAAAGAGCAGGAATGAAAGGGTTAACATACAAGGAGTTTGATGGCCCTTGGCCAATACTCAGAGTCTAGGAGGTATCTCATTTAAACCTATTGAACACTGAAAGGCCTAGATAAGAGAGAACATGAAGAGGATGTTTCCTATATTGGAGGACCAGAAGGTACAGCCTCAGAATACAAAGACATCCCTTCGAGTAATTTCTTTAGCCAGAGGGTGGTGAATCTATAGAATTCTTTGCTGCAGACAGCTGTGAGGTCCAAACCAATTAAAGCTGAGATTGATAGGTTCGTGATTAGTAGGGGATCAAAGGTTACTAGGAGAAGCAGAAGAGTGGGGTTGAGAGGGATAATAAATCAGCTATAATAGAATGGTGGATTGGACGCAATAGGCCGAATAGCCTAATTCTACTGCTATGTCTCATGGTCTATAAATAGCTGGTTTTCAGATTGGAGGCACATAGCTCCTGATGTAACCTCCACTATTTTTGATACTTATTGGTGACTGAAACATTGGTGTACATGGTAAAATATTCTAAATTTAGAGATAACCAATCAGCAAGAGTAAGCAGAGTAACAGTGGACTTCAAGAGGAAATGGGCAGATTGGCTGCATATGAAATATATTGCAAACTATACAATTATATATATTTTGATAGCACATGGAGAAAAAACATAGATTAAATAATACAAAGCTAATAAGATTTCTGGAACAGGATGCCTCACCGTTTACACAGAAGTGATAAATTTTTGAAGGCAGCTCTGCTGGCAGAAAAAAATGGTTAATAAATCATTAGAGAATACTATTGGAAGGATGTTGTACTGAACCTTAATAAAATCTGTTTTGCCCAACTGGAGCATTACATCCAGATCAGGTCACCACCTCGTGAAAACATTAAAGAAAGTATTAACCAGAATGATTCCATCCATGTGGAAGTTCAATTCCTCAATAACTGAGTTCTTCTTGAAGCAGAGGAGCCCAAGAGAAGTTTCAAAACAGATGTATAAACTTTTGCAGACTTAGACAGAAAGACTCAGAGAAAGTGCTTCTATCAGCAGAGAAGTCACAATCCTAACCATTCAGATTTAAAATGCTTGACGAAAGACTACAAGTGAACGAGTTAAAGGGGTTCAGAGGGAAAATAAATCAGCCACGATTGAATGATGAAGCATACACTATGAGACGAATGTCCTAATTCCGTTCCAATGCACTATAGTCTGAAAAAAATGTAGAATCAATAATATGGTATGGAGTACAGTGTATGCAGATTTAAATATGGCTTTCAAATGAGAGCTGGATAAATTTTTGAATTCAGAATATTTCCAAGATAGTGGAGAAAGAACTGGGGTGTGTAGCCATTGGTGAAGAGTACAGGCTTAAGAGCAAAATTATCTCCTGTTCTACAATTATTCTGTTCTTCGACAATCATTAAAATAAGAAAGGCCTGTAATAACGATTCAACCACCACAATGCAAATCAGTCAATTCATCTAACAAATGAGCAAATATTGTTCCCTCTGCACAATTCCCTTCACTTTCATTGGTTTTTAAACATGTATTCCTATACAAGCAAACAATAACCAAAATACATATTTATAAAATATGAACAAAGATCATTTCACACTCTACGTCAAACAGACCAATTTTGATTACCTTATCACCAGTAAATCTTCACTCCCTCGCACCCTGATTACATCTCTTTTACGGTACTAATTTCCCGTCTTTCATTGCCAGGAAATAGATGTGCCTGTTTCAGCACAAAATAGATTAGACATTCACTGTTGACCTATCTGGACTAAATTGAGTTTACTGGCTTCTGAGATTGAGAATTTCAAGATTCACAATGCATGGAGGAAAAATTAATTTTTATCTCTGTTCCAAATGGCTAACATCTCGACACTATGCTTCTTCATTCTAGAATTCCCGAAGGAGATAGCCTTCAACCATTACAATGTGATCATCTCTCATCTTTCTTGAACTTCATCCCTTCCCTTCTCTTACCCACCAGAGCTCCCACTGTCCTTTGCCCCAGCTAGTCTCAAATCTTTCCTCTTATTTAAATACGATTCCAGCACATATCTTCCAATATCTTCCTGATCCTACCCTGCATTTCTATAAAACACCTGACCACACAACTTACTCCCCAGATCCATCTTTCCCAACTTATCCCTGTTTCTTGGAAACAATCAACCCATTTCCTTAACAAAACTCATCTGTATTTCTCCTCTCTTCATTTTCTCTCAAACATGTTGTTGCCTCTCCTGCAAGGGCCTACAAGAACAGTCTTCCAAAATTTCTATGGCACCAAAATGGCCCTTTATAAAAGTAAATATGTTTGTCGTCCTTCTATTGCTCAGCTCAGACTATCCTGATCAAGTTTCCAAAATCAAGGTTAATCATAGCTGAAAACTTCTTACAATGCTGCTTCTTCCTCTCCCCTCCCCCACCACACTCAAAATTCAACACCCAAAGTTTGAAAGGAGCAATTCTTGGATCCTATTCTTCCATTCTACATATCAGCCGCTGTACAATTGATAACACTCTCATGCCCGCGTCAGAAAGTGCATCCAAGTTCCACTTTGAAGACTTGAGCAAAAAAAAACACACTAGTGATAATCTCAGTGTTGCAGCCTTTAGGACCTTTTAAATTAATGGTCCAGTCCATCTCTAGAATAGGTGTACAAATTCCAAAAACCCCAGAAAAGCAAAGGAAATTTTTCCATGTTCTGGCCAATATTTAATCCTCAGTATCATTCAACATAGACTTTTGATTATTACCAGTTGGTTATAGAATCCAGCAAAGGAAAACAAAACATCTGTTGCAGTTCTAACATTATAAGTATTTCATTAATATAATTGCTTTGAGACATCCTGAGCCTCTAGAGATCCCTGTACTACGGCAGTGTGGGCTTCTTCAAAGCGTACAGTGCTACATATACACTAATGTCTTTAGCTCTATCTGGCCACCAGCCCTTTATGTCTGACTACCTAACTCCTAATGCCAAATGAGCCAAGGTTATATTATAATTGTAGAGAAAGGTAGATTCAACATCCACATGGAAAAAAATCTATTCTGTATACACCAATTCCTTGTGCAGTGTTTCATAATTCATAACTTCAGCATCTTATTTTGGATCTACATCTTCTCCACCACCAAGACTTTCTACTTCCAGTTTATGTGATATCATACCCCATCATCAACTTCAATACTAGACTCCCCAGTCATGGGAAGCTTGACAAAAAAAAAAAGAAATACACATTTCTATGATTATATTTGTATATTTGGCAAATACTTCTACATTAATTAGAGTATGTTCCTCAGAGGGTTAGCTATCTTAATTGTCAGATGGCTTCCAGATAATTTTTCACTGCAGCCTCACCCCCTAAATAGAAAAGGTTTGAGCCGTCAACATCAACAGAACTTTCAGCAATGGATTTAAAGGGAGATTACAGAATTGTCAGTGCCAGTGTCATATGCAAGTTTTGAAGTCAGTTACTAGCTGTCACCATAAGTTACTAGACATTTTTCTTTTGTAGCCCTAGGAGTTTGTAGTGTAGTACAAAGAATGCAAACCGCAAAAAAATCCAATCAGCTCGATTTATTGCTCTGTCAAAAGGAGACATTTTAGTAATGAAATTCAGCTGAATGGGCCTGATTTCATAAATTATTAATGACGGAACAAAGTACATTTCAGTGCCATTATCCACTACAAATTGTAAAATAACATTCCTGTTAATACTGAACATTAATGTTCAACAACTTGAGAAAAACATGCAAATTCTTCAGCCAGTTTTCTGCAATTAGTATAAATATCAGTTATGCTTTATTTACATAAAAGCACCACTTCCTTTGGGATGGAAACTAGGTTTACTATAACGCATGAATTTCAGACACCCTTTGTCGCATTTGGGCTTCTTCACCAAAGACTTGCTCAATAGAAAACAGAGGTTTTACAATTAAAAATATTGTTCTGCTGAAACATTGGATAAAAGGTATCACAATATATTGCAAATTACTGAACGCAATCCTATTTGTATTTTCATTAATATTAATAGCATCTAATCCTAAAACCTTAAAATCGCATTCAAATCATCAACACAAGAGACTCTGCAGATACTGGAAATCCTGAGTAACACACACAAAATGGTGGAGGAACTCAGTAGATCAGGCGGCATCTATGGAAGGAAAAGAACGGTCAATGCTTCAGGCCGAGATCATTCACCCTGATCATGATCCAAACGGCCCAAAGCATGGACCATTTATTCTCCTGGCCTGCTGAGTTCCTCCACCATTTTGTGTGTTAACCTTGTTCAAATGTCAAAGTTCTGATGAACACATCTCTGAAAAGAACATGAAAGTTCCCAAGAACGCTGTAGAATTCAGAATCAGAATGAGAGTCAGGTTTAATATCACTGGCATACGTCACAAAATTTGTTAACTTAGTGCCAGTGGTTCAATGCAATACATGGCAAAATGGAGAAAAAAGAAATAAATATATCAGATACTATAAGTTAGGTGTGTGTGTGTGTGTGTGTGTGTGTGTGTGTGTATTAAATAGTTAAATTAAAAATCATGCAAAAACAGGAACAACAAAAGTGAAGCATTGTTCATGGGGTCAATGTCCATTTAGTAATGGATGGCAGAGGAGAAGAAGCTGTTCCTGGATCGGTGAGTGTGTGCCTTCTGGCTTCTGTACCTCCTTCCTGAAAGTAACAATGAGAAGAGGGCATGCCCTGGGTGATGGGTGTCCTTAATAATGGACATCTTTCTGAGGCACTGCTCCTCAAAGATGTCTTGGATCCTATAGAGGCTAGTACCCAAGATGGGGCTGACTAATTTTATAGCTTTCTGGAGCTTCTTCCAATCCTGTGCTGTAGCCTCCCCCCCCCCCCCCACCCCCACCACCAGACAGTGATGCAACCTGTCAGAATGCTCTCATAGTACATCTGAGCATCTTAGGTGACAAGCTAAACTTCCTCAAATTGCTAATGAAATATTGCTGCTTTCTTGCCTTCCTTATAGCTGCATTGATATGTTGGGACCAGGTTAGATCCTCAGAGATCTTGACACCCAGGAACTTGAAGTTGCTCACTCTCTCCACTTCTGATCCCTCTATTGGGATTGGTTCATGTTCTCTCGTCCTACCTTTTCTGAAGTCCACAATATGCTCTTTGGTCTTACTGATGTTGAGTGCAAGGTTGTTGCTACAACACCACTCAACTAACAGGTATATCTCACTCCTGTCTGCCCCCTCATCACCATCTGAGTTTCATTGGTTGTATGACCAGCAAATTTATAGGTGGCATTTGAGCTATGCCTAGCCACACAGTCATAGGTGCAGAGTAGAACAGTGGGCTAAGCACACACCCTGAGGTGCACCAGTGCCAAACATCACCAAGGAGGAGATTCTAATACCAATCCTCACAGATTGAGATCTTCTGGTTAGGAAGTTGAGGATCCAATTGCAGAGGGAGGTACAGAAGCCCAGATTCTGTAGCTTACCAATCAGGAGTCCCATGCAACATTACAGGCTGAAGGCTGATTAATGATCGATTAGATTTCAAAACACCAGTTCTTCCAGATTGATTCTAATTATGCCTTTTTAAAACATTTTCATATATATTTAAATCGACAATATATCAAAAATATTGCATTTTTGTTTTTCCTCCAAATCCATACCAAAACTGCTGATGTCTATCTCATTGCCCATTTATTTCTGAAATCCTTCTTCCCATGCCATGAATTCTCTTAGTTATCTGAAGCTAATCTACAAGCTTCACTGCCCTATCGTTCTTCTACTTGCCTAACCTGCTCAGACCAGAGGATAAAATACCTCAATTTTAAAATTCGTATCCTTGCTTTCAAGTTTCAATGTACCTACTTCCATTGCAAGCCAAATTTTGTATGTGTATGCTTGCTGCAGAGACATCTATGTCAGTTTGTGTAGGAAAAGTTTACCGTTACTGCTGTGTGAAAGAAAGACCAAAATATTACACGTTACAACACACACAAAATGCTGGTGGAACACAGCAGGCCAGGCAGCATCAATAAGGAGAAGCACTGTTGACGTTTCGGGCTGAGACCCTTCGCCAGGACTAGACCTGCACCACCAGACTTGTGTGTTGTTTGAATTTCCAGCATCTGCAGATTTCCTTGTGTTTGCTCTTTAATATTACTCGTTACCCTACTTTAACATTTAATAAACAAAGACTTTTTTTTATGGTGTGTTTCACAACTTCACAACTATCTGAAGTATTCACAGCAAACGTAAATGATTGTGAAATTATCATACTGGAAGAGGCTTTCAGAGTCACTTTTCCATTGCAAAACATTTTAAAGCCAATTAAATATTTTGATGAAAAGCAGTCTTTTGTAATGCAGGAAATGTATCAACAAGTTGTCCACAAACAATAATGGCTAGTAAAGTCTGTTTTAAGGTGGTATCAAAGAATACATTATCAGCCAGAGAACAGGGGTTGATACCCCACTCTTTCAGATAGTGCTATGGGATTTTTATCTCCATCTAGTGTGTTGGTTTAAAAACAGCTACATTTTTGGCTCATTTCACTGGAGTAGGACAAGTATTCCTGTTGCTATGATGCTCAAGTAAAAATGTTCCAAATGAGCTGCACTGATAATTACTTGTTAAATAATTTTCTAATAGAAAATTTATGGTAGACGAGGACACATAAACAGAACTGATATATACAACCAAAAAATCTGCTCGTGTTGCTCAAAATATAATCAAGGAGCCTTCAAAATCCTATCCGGAAATCAAAACCTTAGGACTGCCATATTTCCTTAGCATTATATCTGTATTTAGATTTATGAAATGAAGATTAAACTCCCAGACTTCTGACACAACGAAATTCCATAATTCCACAAATATTTCACCAAGATCCCAGTTTTATACATTTTAAAATGTGGTTCAATTGGAGTACTCAGCCAATTAATTATTCAGGTTAGAAAGCATTCTTTTTTTAATATCTTGCTGGGGAATACTCTGACTAGAAGGGATGTTATTGGCCAAAAATTCTGCAGAAAATCTTGGGGCACAGATGACGTTCATCAGCAGTTAAATTTACCTGCTTTTATTACAGGATTTTTTTTTAAATGGACAGGGAAGCAAACTATTAGAAACATAGAAATCTACAGCACATTACAGGCCCTTCGGCCCACATGTAACTTTCTCTAGAAACTGCCTAAAACCCTACCACACAGCTCTCTATTTTTCTGAGCTCCATGTGCCTATCTAAGAGTCTCTTAAAAGACCCTGTTGTATCTCCCTACACCACCTTCACTGGCAGTGCATTCCACGCACCCACCACTTTCTGAATGAAAATCTTGCCTTTGGCACCCCCAAGTATCTACTTCCAAGCACCTTAAAACTATGCCCCCTCATATTAGCCATTTCAGCCCTGGGAAAATGCCTCTGGTTATCCATACGATCAATGCCTCTGATCACCTAAATACACCTTTATCAGGTCACCTTTCATCCTCTGTCGGTCCAAGGAGAAATTGCCAAGTTCATTCCACCTATTCTCGTAAGGCATTCTCTCCAATTCAGGCAACATCCTTGTCAATCTCCTCTGCACTCTGTCTATAGTATCCACATCATTCCTGCAGTAAGGTGACCAGAACTGAACACAGTATTCCAAATGGGGTCTAACTAAGGACTTATGTAGCTGTAAAAAGTATTCTTTTTACTTGAGGATATACTTTCAATAAAATTTTCAAAACTAACATGACCTAATAAAGTAAGAAATCATTTACTGTTGTACTTCCTACCTAACCATTCAATGTGCCCAGTTGAAACTTAATTATAATACATCAAAACCTCCACTGAAACTCTCCAATAAAAAAATACACTTTTAAAACCAGACAAGGTGATTCCTACCCTGTGATGTGAAATATTGCAGAATTAAATTTAGTATACTAAATCTATCTTTTTCAAAATCCACTTGATAGCAGGCATTCTCATTCAGATTTTGCAGTTCTGACTAAAAAAGTCTGATATAATGCTCAAGGTAAAACAGTAAATGCCTTGCAAAATTGTTTCATTTCCAGAAATCAGCTCTGTTTTAAATTGCCTATGTAAACAAACAAGATAAAGAAAACAAATCAAACCTAACCTTTACCGCAAACACAAAGGCACTGGAAGAATTCAGCGAGTAAGACAGCATCAACGGAGGGAAATGGACAGTTGACATTTTGGGTTGAGATCCTTCATCTCACTTGAAAAACAGGGAGATAGTGATAGAAAGGTGTAGGAAAGAGGTGGAGTAACTGACAGCTTGTCAGTATGGGAATGGGAAGTGGAATTAAAATTAAAATGAAGTAGTCTTTTGCGTGCATTATGTATTACATCAGTTGCTCTCGATGCAACCTCCTCTACATAGGTGACACCAGGTAGCCGATTGGGAGACCACCTCGCCAAACACCTTTGTACTGTCTGCCGTGTGGATCTTCCAGTGACTAACTATCTTAGTTCCACTTTCATGGCAGAAAAACTTCCTCCACTACTACTTTGAGCTTCAACACACATTAGAGGAACACCAGACAAAAGTCAACCTGGGCAGTCCACAACCTGACGACACTAGCATCAAATTTTCAAACTTCTGATCACCGCTCCTTTCTGTCCCTTTTTCCTTTCCCCTTTCCTCAAGATCCACCTGGCCTGCTTCACTCAACCACTTTCTACTCCCCCATCTTCCCCATTTACCCATCATCCACACACTCCTTCCATTGGTTCCTCTCCCCACATTCCTCCCTTTATTCCAAGCCCCACCATTGTTTCTTATTAAATTTTATTTTCTTCAGCTCTTTATCACTTCTACCTATCACTTCCTGGTTTCTGACATCATCCCAGCTCTCTTCCCTCCCTCATCTGCCCATCACCCATTGCATCTGCATCCACCAATCATCTGCCAGCTCTTGCTCCACTTTTTGACACTACCCATCTCCCCTTTATCCTTCTAGTCTCAACTGGAAACACTAGCTGCACATTACCCCACATATATGCTGCCTGACCCAGTGAGTGTTTTTTTTTTAAATCAGTGCCTTTGTACGTTGCTCCAATTTCCATCTTTGGAGTCTTTTGTCTCCAAGGATGACATATGTCTTTATCAAATGAGTAGTGGGTGTAAAATAATTCAAAGAACATTAATTGTCATGGAAAAATATATTAAGTGATATAAAAATTCCTTTTGGCTGCTTCCATTACTGATATCTTCACTTTGTTCATTATCATTTGAAACAGATTGAAAATATGTCATACTGATTTCTAACAGAAAAAATATGAAATATGCCGAGATCAGTAATACAGTCAGTCCCTGCATATGTAAGGCTCTCATTCCTGTGGCATGCAGGCAAGTTGATCTTTTCGTAAATCATAAGAAGTACATTTTCTATAGCCATACATGTCCTATTACTCTACATACACTTGCTGTAAACATTTTTTCTTCATTTCAGTAAATCTTCACTTTTGCACTACCCAAATCAAACTAATAGTATATATCATTCCAATTGCTAATAAATACCATGAAGCATTTTATCACTACTATCCAGAACAATGCTTTAAAATATATGGGAGAATGTGTGTAAAACTGGATTTTCATGCATCAGGAATGCAACTATCACTCCAAAGATCTTATTAAATTTAAATTAAGTGATCTCTTACTTCTCACTAGAAAACAGAAGTTAACCCTGAGCAACTCTGTCAATGACAGCACTGCAATCTTGGCTCAAAATGATTGTTTTAAGACCAATTCCAGTAACACCAATAAAGTAAATAATCTTGAATTAGAATCTTTATTTTTTGTTAAAATGGTTAAAAACTACTTTTCTTTTTGCAAACAAGAGAAAATCTGCAGATGCTGGAAATCCAAGCAACACCCACGAAATGCTGGATGGAGGAACTCATCAGGTTCTGATGAAGGGTCTCGACCCATAGTGTCAACAGTTTACTCTTTTCCATAGATGCTGCCTGACTGCTGTATTCCTTTCCTTCTTGCAGAAGTATTAAATTGCATATCATGGCAAAACAGAACGAATAATCACTAAATTGTATTAGTAGAAAATAAATCTAAGATTTACTGTTTGAGGAATGATCCTTTGATAAATCACCACCACCAGTTTTAGGGAAATTATGCCAATACAATGGTTTAGGTAAGCAAGAACACTACAGTTAGGCAGCAAGCTCAGATGCAGCGGTTAGTTCGGGTCCAACCAGAGGTATACTTGTTCATTCTGTCTTTTTTTATGATCTCAGACCAGTGCTGTATACCAAGACGATCAGGTACTACAGGACTATCCCATCAGCAAGTTGCTCTATAGCGATGGAGCAGGACTTATTGCGTACCATCGTTATGAAGTCGGCTGGACTTGTCTACTCTTGTGCTGAGAAGATGCATGGGATTGCAAGACCCTGTTGGACAACGGTAATGTAGAATACGCAAGTCTGGCTCACTGGTTCATTGGCGAGTCCAACTGTAGAGAAGCTACATTGCTTCGGTTATGGTGAGGTCTCGGCCTGCCAGCTCTTGCTCCACTGTTTGATTTTCCCTGCAGCAGGGTTACCTTGAGAGAAGACACAGAAGGGGTGTGGGAGAGCCTTTGTGAGGCACACTGGAATCTGTATTGTGTTGGGGGCTGGCCCCTCCCATCAGTGCTGCCCTCCAGTGTTCATTCATTGGAAGAACAAGCTGGACAACATCCCACAGATCTACAGTCATGCCACTCAAGTACTTGGGTTATATTATTCTTTTCTCTTTGTGGCTGTGTTTTCTGAAATCATAACTGTGCGCTATTTGTTCTATGGGTAATGTGTTTTGCACCTTGGTCTACAGGAACGCTGTTTCATTTGGCTATATTCGTTCATGGTTAAATGACAAACTTGAACTTGAAACGTTCACTCAACTTAAGGCAAGTGAGTGCTAAATATTGGTAAATTAAAGGTTTATCGTCTTTGAAAATGGATAAATCCCTGATGAAATGTATCCCAGGTTATTAAAAGAATAAGGGAGGAAATTCTAGGGGGTTTGGGGCAACTTCTGAAATCCTTCTAGCTATAGTAATGGTGACAGGGAACTGTAAGACTACTTATTCTGTATTGTTGTTGAGTAAGTAATTGAACGGTTAAGAAACTGGAATCAGCTTTAATGGACATAATTAGAATGGCACAAAGTGACCAGAAATACACTCTAACTTTGCTTAAAGAAAGTTGTGTATGATCAATTCGATGGAACCTTTGAGGAGGTAACAAAGAGAGTCAATGAGGAAAGAGTTTCTGATGTGGGCTACGTAAATTTCTGGAAGGCTTTTGATGAGATCCCACATGGCAAGCTAATCAAAAAGCAAATACAGTCGGCCCTCCTTATCCGCGGATTCTGCATGTGCGGATTCAACCAACCACAGATTGGGAAAACACTGAAGTTCTCTCGCCAGCACTTGTTGTTTGAGCATGTACAGACTTTTTTCTTGTCATTATTCCCTAAACAATACAGTATAACAACTATTTACATAGCATTTACTTTGTATTAGGTATTATAAGTAAGTCGGAACAGGTACATCCATTATTGTTTAGTGTAATATATAGTATATATTTTACCTTTCTATGCATATAAAACATTTAAGAAATGAGTGTATTTCAATAATGAAACCACTGTGTTGCTTAGTAATAATTGTAGCTTTCATTGGGGCAGAGCATTTCACATGCTCCATTATTCTCACTTTATCCTTTAAAATTGTTCTGATCGTTAACCAACTGTAGTATAATGCTTTTCCAATTACCGATAGCATTTCACCTCTTTCCAATCACTTTATTATTTCCACTTTATTTTCACTCGTGATCGTTTTCCGTCAACGGAACAGAAACACTGCAGGTCACAGGTTCTGAGTTCTGCCAAGTCCTAAAGTCCACCGCACTGAGACAGGTTGAATAAGGGACTTGAGTATCCACGTTTTTTGGTATCCGAGGGGGTCCTGGAACCAATCTCCCACGGATAAAGAGGGCCGACTGTACCCAAAGATTAAGAATTTACTTCCACTCCAAAATATTTTTCCATTTCTCACATGTAACAATAATAACATTTTAGAAAAATTCATGAATACATACCTATTATCTTAATTGTACATTTAAACCAATTATTTAGAAACAAAAATACAATTCATGAAAAAGACTGCTAGCAACTAGCATTGAATGCTAGGATTTCAATGACATAGAGAATATACTACTGCACCTTATAAACTCAGCAACATATAAAGATGTGCAGAATATATCCTTTCCCAACAGAGACAGAAATACATTTGCAAATCATAAATATAAGAGATAAACATTTAAATGTACAAGCACTCTCAAATGTCACACCCACACAATTCTGGCATGAACATTCCAGGGGGGGGAAAAGGCAAATATTCAGAAGGATTTTCTTTGGAGAAAATAAAATGTATCTATCCTTGATCAATGTACTCTGAAAGGTAGCAGAGACAAACCATACAACCCAAAACTCTGACATTTCAGTTCCAAAAGTGAATACCATCAACAGACCAATTGTACATAAAATCCACCTACGAGCAAATGTAAAAAAAAAGGCACTATTTTGATAAAGGACAGGTATCCTGCCCAATATTTACCCATCAAAGTAACATTTATTATCAGAGTACACACGTCCCCACATACAACCTTCAATCAACTCCAAATTAATAAATAATCTGATTCTTATCATTATAATTTGTGTTATTTCAGTATATGAAAAAATGGATATGATATTTTCAATATCCCATCATTAGCTTTTTAAAGTACTCACCAGTGAGAAAACACTTTGGGGAAAATCTATAGTCTGAAAGATCTGATATAAAGTCAAGCCTCTGTTCTCTAAATCCAATCAATAGCAAACATTAACACTTAATAAATCCGAATGAAAAATATTAATAAAAGCAGTGCTGATAAATCTGTAGGGGAATAAAGTCTGTATATTATAGAAAGCAGAATGTCATTTTTAAAGCACGAGTTTTATCCAGCATCCCAGTGGAATCCTATAACAACACAACTGCAGCCGCTATAAACATGAAGAAAAACAAACATAATCAGCTGGTCAGACTACACTCGCACATAGCTTTCATCAGAACGAGAAAATTTAAAAGTCGAACACATGTTATAAAGGAGGAGGAAAAGATTTAGAGAAGAATGAGAGAGTGTGGAGATATGATAGGATGAGGAACACAAGATTGAATGGTAAAACTGGAGGTATTGCCAGCTAAGAGAAGGTGAAGGCTTGCTGATCACATCTGATTCTGTCTGGATGGATAGGAGATAAAGCAGGAGACAAACAAAAAGAGATTAAAAAATTTGAATACTTTTGCATTATTTAACCTCCCTGTTCTTGCTCAACTTTTATCAGTATTTTAATTTTCATTTTAATGAAAGACAATCAACTTGAATTATTAACTGTTTCTCTCTCAAAAAATTTTGCCTAACCTCCAGAATAGTTTCTGCATCTTCTGCTATTATTTACCCTGTTTTCTTAGTTTAATACTCTTTCTTATTGGTTCATTCTGTAACATTTTGTCGTGGATCGAAAATATCTGTATATATGAAGTATTGGGCTTTGCCTTAAAATCATCAGACTATTTAAATAGAGAAAGAGCTTACAGTAATACCAGCAGCCTTGAAGCGCAGCATGAATAATCATGAGCACAATAAATTTTTTGTGAAATTAAACTGATCAGACGCATGACGTGTCTGCTGTGCAAACTAAAGAACGCCCACAGATATTACTAATACAGCAGGCTTTTCCAACAGTTTCAAGGTCTTTGAATTATAAAGTGCAAAAGACAAAACTCAGGTTCAATGCTATGCTACGTACAATATCAAAAGGAATAGCAGATAATACACAATTTTAAAAATACATGAAGAACATTAAACATGAAGTACTTACAGTAAAAAAAGATGCATTCTCTTCAAAGGCAAGAGCATTTAAGTGTGAAAGAGAGGTTGCTGAGGGACTGTCAGCTCCTTTGAAATGTGTGAGTCATTGTACTGTGAACATCAGCATCAGACCTATATTCTCACTGACATCACCATCTCCAACTTTGCTGCAAGAGCAGCTATGGCAACCACATCGTGTAATGTAAAACTGAATCCTTTAATTGTTTTTACAACTTCCTAAAGCATCAGCCATTGAACTCCAATTGATTAAACAAAATTAATGCTCCCTCACTGACATGAAGGATCTGCTTCTGATAATTACAGAGCAGCAAATAAAGATGTACACTGGAAACAGGAACCCATTTATTCTGAAATATACATGAAATTACCTCTTTATTAGGCACAGGTCTTCTGCTGCTGTAACCCATCATTTCAAGGTTTGATGTGTTGTGCGTTCAGAGATGCTCTTCTGCACACCTTTGTCGCAATGCTTAGTTATTTGAGTAAGTGTCAGCTTGAACCATTCTGGTCGTTCGCCTTGGACGTCTCTCGTTATCAAGATGTTTTTCCTCACAGAACTGCTGCTCAATGGATGTTTCCTTTTCGTGTTTGTGTTTAGTTTTTTTTGTAAACTCTAGAGACTGCTGTGTGCGAAAATCCCAGGAGATCAGTAGTTTCTGAGATACTCAAACCACCCTGTCTGGCACCAGCAAACATTCCACCAGTCAAGGTCACTTAGATTATATTTGTTTCCTATCCTATGTCTGAACAACAACTGAACCTCTTGACCATGTTGACATACTTTTATGCATTGCATTGTTGTCACATCATTGGCTGATCAGATATTTGCATTAAGGTGTACAGGTGTACCTAATAAAGTGGCCACAAATGTAGACAAAATAAAGCAGTCCCTAGATCAGGGTGTGGAAAAATAGGTTGATTATGATTGATCTTAAATTTCTGAAGGTACAGTAAATGTCATAATGGACTGAAACCCCTGCATCAATAATAGTGATTAAAATGAATTAATATATTTGGTGAAATACAATAAATTTAAGTTATAGAGTAGAAGTTTTTAAAGATACATGCTGTGTAGCTGTGGACTGTACTTCTAGAAAGCAAAGATTACACTGGTATTTCAGGACAGGCTAGTATGGAAATAAATAAGCAGAGACCCGGTGATGTGCAAAGATATTAAGTGGGTCTAACTCAGGCATGGACAAACTATGGCCTGCGGGCCATATGCGGACCGTTAAGCTTTTTAATCCGGCCCGCAGAACTTGATGAAATTATATTAATAAACCTTGTTAACATTTTTTCCCCGCAATTCTGGCGTTTTCCCAATAGAATACGCACTCTATATACATTTGTGGCGACCCATTTCCTGGCACATCTGAACCGGCTCACAATTAGCCAGCGTTCCGGCTAAGGGAGATAGCCTGCGGGGATTTGCGAGCACAGAGCTTTGGAGCCTCTGCACCATGGGGGGGGGGCAGGTTGAGGGAGGCTTAAAAGTGAGGCTGGGGATTTCGAATAACGTTTTTTTCTTCAACTGCAGTTACCGACTCCGTGTCGTAATTTTAGCGCTGTATGTAGTACACCGCTACACATTGACCTTTGTTGCGGTGCAGCGTATTACTCCACATTTGCGCTTTACTCTTTGTTCGGCTCGAGCTATTTGTGTGAACAGGCGTTCAGCGTCATGAACATCAACAAAGCCAGCCACAGATCCAAGTTAACTGACCAACACCTCAGATCCATCCTGAGAATCACCACAACAAATCTAAATCCAGACTTTGATGCGCTGGCTAAAAAGGGAGACCAACAACACTGTTCCCACTGAAATTAAAAATAAGTTTCTTCGTTGTGTTATGTAAAAATGCATTTGAAAATATTTTTTTCAATAAGCCTTACATGTTACATGTCATTTCTGTTAAGTGATGGACATGAGTAGTGCGCAGGTGCACGTACGTTCTCAAAATAAAAAAATGCGCTCCAGATCAAATAACGCGCTCCACATACTGGCGCACTGTCACTGTTCTGTCCTTGTGCTGGTCGTTGTTGAGTTTTGGCACAGGGGACAATTGAATAAGAAGGAGCAGGACAAGTAGACCTGCATCTCCTACCGTTTTTGAAATAAAGACAGGCAGGAGGAGAGTGATGATGATAATATCTTGAAGGATAACAGAATTTTCAGTGCTTTAAAATAATAACTGTTACTATTAAAAAAAGCTGTATTTTATTCATTTAATTTTCAGTGTTTTAAAAGTCATTTCAATAAATAGCTAAATACCATGGGACTTCAAAGAGATATTTTGTCGTAATGCATTTGTTCATTTTCAATTGAAATTGAAGCACATGTTTTCTACATATCCCATGATATTTTATTTTCTCTTATGAGGTGTATTACCAAAACACTCCGTCCATCTGCTCCTGGTCCAGCCCCCCTGTCAAATTTTAGAACCCTTTCTGACCCACAAGTCAAAAAGTTTGCCCACCCCTGGTCTAACTCGTACAGTGACAGACCAGTCACATCACCAGATAATTTCCTCACAATTTGTATTGTACACAAGCCAAAAAAAAAAACAAGCCCCTGCTTTCAGTTGTGAAGGGAAACAACGCTGTGACAAAATGAAATTCAAAGAGCAGGAGAATTATATTGAAAAGCGGGAGTACAAGGCGGGAAATCAGAAAGCAATGCAAGGTTGCTTTTCAAGTGTTGAAGAGATGAATAAAGAGATGGGATTAAAAAATATCAAAAGGGGTAGTGAGAAAGAGGTTGTACTAGCTAAGCTAGGGATGGCCAGCTGTTATGATGTTTTGTAAGACAGAATTTGAGGAGAACTACATGAACCAAACGCATGACTGAACAAACCCTCGCATCAGACAGTGTTAGAATTTGCAGAGGATGCAGTTCAGTAAGTGAGCTGAGCCCCGAAGTTAAGCCTCGAGGAGACAATGTAATTGAAAATAATCGAATGTTACAACAGAAGAAAAAGAAAATAATATGAAGTAAACGAGAGCAATCACAAACATGAGAAAATCTGCAAATGCTGGAAATCCAGAGCAACACACACAAAATGCTGGAGGAACTCAGCAGGCCAGGCAGCATCTATGGGAAAGAGTAAAAAGTCAATGTTTTGGGGCGAGACCCTTTGACAGAGCTCTCCTCTCCCATCAGATTCCTCCTTCTCCAGCCCTTTACCTTTCCCAGGCATTGAACCTGGCTTCACCTATCACCTTCTAGCTATCTTCCTTCGCCTCCCTCCACACCTTGTTATTCCAGCATCTTCCCCCTTCCTTTCCAGTCCGGAAGAAGGGTCTCAGCCTGAAGCGTCGACTGTTTATTCATTTCCATTGATGCTGCCCAGCCTGCTGAGTTCCTCCAGTACTTTCTGTGTGTTGCTTTGGATTTTCAGCATCTGCAGATCTCCTCGTGTTTATAGTAAATGCTCTTTTGTTACTAGACATTTGAGGTAATTGATTTGACTTTCAGTTCCAAGTTCCAAATTAAGTGGTCTATATTATGAAATTCCCAACTTTGTTTTTAAAGATACTGAAACTAGGACTAGACTTTCTTTATTGACCCACTAAGTAACATTGCTGCATAGTGAAATTTATTCGTCTTAGATTTCTCAATTTTTAAACAGATTTTTTGAACCACACAAATGTTCTTTTGTGGACAAATTCACGCAAAAATACCTGTAAATCCATTTCTAACGTGTTGAACAAAATGCAAGTGGTAGGGAGGAGGATATTTATGAGGATACAGGAGGGGGTCACTTCCTTGAGAAAGACCACAGGAAATACCTCAGCTTCGCAGATCTATAAAAAAGTGAGGGCAAAAAATCCATTACAAGCAATTAAAAAAGAACTTAAGGGACATCAAGATAAAGTTGTAACTATTAATGGGAAAAAGTACAGCAAGGGAAAGTGTTTGCCCTAAGATAGGTGCAGGTGAAATTGTAAAGGGAAGGCCAGTTGCAATGTGTAAATGACAGTTTCATTAGCGCGCACCTAGCAGCCAGTGACACTTCCACTGAAGCGCACCAGAGATTGGTTCTTGTTACCCAGCAACCATGAGACAAAGGTTGACTACCAAACTTCCCCTGCCCTTTGACCATATTTTTCATAGTTCTCAGGAAGTGCCTCTCAGTGAAGGCACAGATCAATGGTGCTCTCCACAGATCAAGTTTTTGTCGGGCTTATCAATACCTTGGTTAAAGTATTGTACATCTGGATGTACAGATTATATTAAATTCAGACATGAGTGCTGGAGATAAAAAAGCCAAGTTACCCATGTAAAACTTTGGCACATAAGATTCTGATAAATCCAGCACTCTGGAGAGGTTGGTGGTGCAGCACTAGTCAATATACTTGCTATTCTGACCCAACACATTTTTTAAATTACTTCATTTGTTGTTACACAGTTACATAATAGGTTATCCAGTGCACCTGGTGCATTTCTAGGGAGTGCAGAAAATGAGCTCCAGTGAACCAGATGCCAACAAACATCTGGGATTTCCAAACAATCAGATGATCAGCTTTCTATCAGTGCTGAATTCCAAGAACTCACTTTGGATCCAAGATTGAAGTATTCCTCAAAAGGCAAAAAACCGAGAGCTGTGGAGAAAAGGCACCCAATGGGTCTACACACACAAAATGCTGGAGAAACTCAGCAGTTCAGGCAGCATCTATGGAGAGGAATAAAGAGTTGAAGTCTCATGCTGAGACCCTTCAACGGGACCCTTACCCAGTGGGTTAAATTATGGAGAGAGATTGCCCAAAAGGTTAAGTTATGCAGAAAGATTACCCAATGGGTTCAATAATGCAGGAAGATTACAAACTCACGTCACATTTCCTAAAATTTAGAAGGTTATGCGTTGACTTGACTGAGATTCTTGTCAACGGTGGTAATTAATGCCACATCAACTGTTAACATTGAACCCGAGACGGATGGAATTTTGTTCACTGAAGAGAGAAAGACAGACAAATTGAAATTAGTTTGCAGATCAGACTCAAAGACGCTGAAAGACATCACAGGCTCAAGAAATCTATGAAAGTCTCTGACTGCAGATTATTAAAAATTAGTGAACAATTATTAAAATTAAATGGTAACATTATATTGACAACAAGAGGAATGAGATTAAAAGACAGATTATGCACTAGTTGTACAGAGCATATGGTAACACTATCTGTGCTCAGTTCTAGAAACCATTAACTCGGGAAAGGCATACAGGTCTTGGCGAGATACATTGCAGATTATTTAAAGTAATACCCATGAGTTTAAGAGTAAGCCTCCTATACAGACGATATTAGATTGGTTTGCTGTCACTTGAATCCAAGACTTTGAGGATTGAGTGACCTTATCAAGGTGTTTAGAGTAACATCTAGGAAAGTTTAAAAAAAAATTCTCTGGTGCAGAAACTGAACTAACAAGAGCACAAGTACAGCCAGAACCGGCAGAAGTTAAATCACAAACCCTTCCTTTCCTGAAAAAGTAGGGGAAGCTAAACCTCTCCCCCAAAGGGGTGAGGGTCCAGTCAATAGAGATGCTGAATAATGAGCTGAGCAGTTTTTTTGGACTGTCGGGGGCATGAAGGAAATGCGGGTTAATGGTATTGAGATACAAATCAGCTCAAAGGCTAAATGAATGGCATAACAAGCTACAAGGGCCTGAGAACCAAATCCTATTTCTAGCAGATTTGCGCAGTCCTGATTGAACATCTAAAAGAAGACAGCATTGTGCTGCCAGCAAAGTAGCTTCAAATCACAACCTTCCTCTGTGAAAATTATCTTGCCACCAAGACACATCAGTCAGAAATTTGAAATCATTTCAAATTATCGTCCAGACCTTAAAAGATTAAAATAATACTGGAAGGTTGAAAATGATCAATTTACTATAATGCCTAAAAACCTAGAGTTGAAATCCATACCCTGACATCAGAACTTTATTTCCCTTCTCATTTTTGAAGGCTGCACTTCATGTACTGATACTACATGGCAAGTTAATAGAGTGAAAAAGCAGCAAAGTTAAATAAAGTTTTGACTATTCAATGTTGGGGGGAGGGGGAAATCATCGTTAATATACACCAGAATTCCAAACTGCAGTTCACAAAATTACTATAAAATAATGCTCTGTTTTATACACATAAGAGCTCTCTGATTATTAGGTTCAACTACACAAACACATTTTGCAGGACGTGTTCAGTCAGAAACATAGTGTGGCGAGCATTCGGACAATGAAAGCAGACGAGAGAGGCTTGCTTAGCTTAACTGCTGGTTTTCTGCGATAAGCACAGAAACAGACTGGGTGTTATAACCCAGGGACAGCACCCACTCAGTCACATACAGACCGGGGAGGTGATGACTATCCACCCCAGTTACAACCAGGCTGACTCACAAACACACAAGCGAATAACTGTATAATCCAAGCTAAAATACAACAATAAACGTACTTGAACATTCCACCATAATCCCACGAAAGTATTTTAAGACAAGAACAATAAATAGCGATGGCTACTAGGAATGCTGGGGCGGGTTGTTGACCACTCGCCTCCCCCTCCTTGAGCGCTACAATATTAACAATTTGTTAGGAGGAACATTTACAGATCAGGAGCATCCCACTTTTATTTTTAAATCTAGAAGTCAAAAAAAGTACATAGCATAAAAACTGACAATATTTCCCACCCCCTCCAGTCTTCTCCTATCATTTCGCATTTCCCCCTCCCTCCACTACTTTCAAATCTCTTATTATCTTTCCTTTCAGTTAGTTCTGAAGAAGGGTCTCGGCCCGAAACGTCGACAGCGCTTCTCCCTATAGATGCTGCCTGGCCCGCTGTGTTCCACCAGCATTTTGTGTGTGTTGTTGTTAATATTTACCACCTTATCCCTTCCAAATTTGGGTTATTTTAAAAGAGTATTAGAAAGGTATGGATAATGACACAATTCAAGAAATCACTAAAAGAGCAGGATCAAAAATTAAATTGGGTTCAGAACTAAAATCCTAACAGCAAATTATTCTTCAAGCCAAGGGCCAATTCCCTCGTGCTTATGTGTGTGCAGGTAAAATACTTTAAAATGCTTTGTGTGGGTGGTAATGGGCTTTAAAAGGGAGCAAAGTTTTATTGAAGGATTTGTGTATACATTAAAATATGTAATACAGGAAAGCATTCTTTGAAATGCTTTACAAGCTGAAAGTACTCAGGCTGTCAGAACGTGTTCCAGAAAAATGACAGCAGATGATAATCCTATCCTGGAAAAATGGCTTAAGGATATCATTGGTCAGCTGAAAGAGAATGTAGGGAATAGGCTTCTGACTTGCAGTCAAAAGCAAGATAGAAAAGGGTAATGCTTTTCTGCAAGCACCTAGCCTCAAAGAGAAGGCAGAGTGGTAGGCACAAAATTGCCACTTGCTACCACAATGCTCCACATTATATAAATAAGACGTAGGAACAGAACTAGACTATTTGGGTCCATCAAGTCTGCTCCACCATTTCACCATGGCTTATCCAATTTTCCACTCAGCCCTAATCTTCTGCCTTCTCCTCTTAATCCTTCATGCTCTGACCAATCAAGAACCTATCTACCTCTGCCTTAAATATACATAAAGACTGCTGCTGTAGCAAAGAATTCTACAGATTCTCCACTCTGTCTAAAAAAAAATCCTCCCCTTTGCCATTCTAAAAGGACACCCCTCTATTCCGAGGCTGTGTCCTCTGGTCTTAGACTCTCCCACTAGAGGAAACACTCTCCCCACATCCACAGGTTTAAATGAGGTCACCCCTCATTCTTCTGAATTCCTGTGAATATAACTGTTATCTTGCCTTCTTCATAGCTACATTGCTATGTTGAATCCAGGTTAGATTCTCAGAGATATTGACATGCAGGAACTTGAAATTCCTCACTCTCTCCACTCCGATCCCTCTATGGTGTGCATTTCCTCATCTTACCCTTTCTGAAGGCTACAATCAGTTATTTGGTCATATTGATGTTCAGTGCAAGTTTGTTGCTGCAATACCACTAAACCAGCCGATTTATCTTGCTCCTGTACATCCTTTCATCACCATCTGGAACTCTGCCAACAATGGTTGTATTGTCAGGAAACTTACAGATGGCATTTGAGCTGTGTCTATCCACAGGGATGGATGTAGAGGGAGTAGAACAGTGGGATAAGCACACATCCCCGAGGAGTGCCTGGGTTGATTGTAAGCGAGGTGGAGGTGTTGTTTCTGATTCATACCGATTCTGGTCTACCAGTTAGGAAGTCGAGGATCCATTTACAGATGGAGGTAGAGAGGTCCATGTTCTGGAGCTTTTTGATCAGAACTGTAGGAATGATTGTGGTAAATGCTGAACTGGAGTCAATAAAAGCATCCTGATATGGGTATTTGTATTGTCCAGGTGATTAAAGGCCGTGAGAAGAGCCAGTGAGATCACAGCTGTAGACCTATCGTGGCAATAGGCAAAGGCAGTGGGTCAGGTCCTTATTGAGGCAGGAGTTGATTCTAGCCCTAACCATCCTCTCAAAGCACTTCACTGTTGAACTGAGTGCTGCTGAACGATAGTCATTAAAGCAGCTCAGCCTGCTCTTCTTGGACAGTGGTATAATTATTGCCCTTTTGCAACGGGTGGGAACTTCCAACTGTAGCAGTGAGTGATTGAAAATGTGTTTGAACAACCCCGCCAGCTGGTTGACACAAGTCTTCAGAGCCTACTAGGTACTCCATTGGGGCCTGTCACCTCATGAGGGTTCACCCTCTTGAAAGACAGCCTGACGTCAGCCTCTGAGACGGATCACAGAGTCACTGGGCGGTGCAGGAATCCGCATCTGCATAGCTGTAGTTTTATTCTCCCTTTCAAAGTGAACTCGTCTGGGAGTGAAGCTTCACTACCATTCATAGTGTGAGGCTTCGCTTCGTGGGAAGTAATGATTTGCAAACCATATCAGAATTGGCGTACATTCAATTTTGCCTCTAGCCTCATTCGTAATTGCCCCTTAGCTCTTGAAATAACCTCACGCAAGTTGTAGCTGATTTTCTTGCACAGACCCGGGTTGCCAGACTTGAATGCCACAGATCCAGCCCTCAGCAGACTATGAACCTCCTGGTTCATCCACGGCTTTTGATTTGGGTATGTACAGCAAGCTTGCCTAGGCACACACTCATCCACACAGGTTTTAATGAAGGCAGCTGTGGCTTAATCATTCTGACTCGAAGATGAATCCCTGAATACAGTCCAGTCCACAGACACAAAGCAGTCCTGTAAGCACTCTTGTGCCTCCCTGGTCCATACATTCTTGGTCCTTACTACTGATGCTGCAGTCTTCAATCTCTGCCTATCACTCAGGGAATAGAAATACAGCCAGGTGATCAGATTTCCCAAAGTGTGGGCGTGAGACAGCACAGTCAGCTCTCTTGATGGTGTAACAGTGGTCCAGTGTGTTGATTCCTCTGGTACTACAAGTAATTTGTTGATAATTATTTCGAGACTTTAATAATATTTAGATTTAATTATACAGAGAATTACTCTGCAGCCCCCTCCAATTTTTCTAGAGCATCAGTAAGAAGGAAACGAACAGCCATTAAATACCCATGTTTTGCAGCAACAAATTAGCTATAGCTTAACAGGATAGAATCTTAACCTTAACTTCCTAACTCCATGAAGCCAAATGAAATTGTTATGGGATATTCAAAGAGAATTTCTGCACAACTCTGCTTTAGGTCTTTAAATAACCCAGAAGTGATTAGTAGTGCAACAATCAAGTTGAGTCTAGTGTTCTCCCAAGGCATAATTCCCTGAATGGAGCACATCTTTATGCAACTTAGTTTAACATGGAGAGGCCAATGCACAGGCAGCCACAGTGGCATAGAATGCAAAATGACTGGGGACCCTTCACTACAGCAGCCTTCCTCCATCTTCACTACCATTCTTCCGCCAGCTCTGCCGTTGAGGTCCTGGGTAGGTCACTCCTTTCCCTTGACCTTACCAGGAGCTGAACTCCAGACAGCATCACTCTTGGGATCGCAGGAACTCACAGGCCTCTCCAACACAAGGTGACAATCGTCGGATAAGAACTGATTAGGTCTTTTTGATTGCACAAATGAGATGAGATTTGCTTCAGCCCTCCTCCCCCCCCCCCCACCCCCCAATGCAAGGAGGAGTACCATTCCAACTTGACAATGCTGGATTTATTCAGGTTTGCAGGCCAAATAAATGTCATAATGCACACCATACTCCATATCCTTTGCTGCTTGCACTGTTACTGTTGATAACATTACTGTCAAAACAAGACACACCAACATAAGCCATTGCACTGCACTAGCAAAATTCCAATGAAATGTGTAGCTAGATATCCAAATAAAGTCAAAGTCAAGTTCATTGCCATATGCAAAAATGCTACAGGAAAGATGCAAACAAGGTTGAAAGAGTACAGAAAAAAAATTACAAGGATATTGCTGGATATGGAAGACCTGAGTTTATAAGGAAAGATTGAAAAGTTTAGGACTGCATTGTTTAGAATGTAGAAGATTGAGAGGAGATTGGATAGAGGTATAGATAGGGTAAATGCAAGCAGGCTTTTTCCACTGAGATTGGGTGGGACTACAACTTGAGGTCATGGCTTAAGGGTGAAAGATTAAGTGGGACAAGAGGAGAAACTTCTTCACTCAGAGGGTCGTTGTGGAATGAGCTGCCAACACGAGTGATGCATGCCAGCTCAACAGGTAAATGGACAGTCGGGGTATGGAGAGCTACAGTCCCGGTGCAGGTTGATGAGAGTAGGCATTTTAAATAGTGTTGGCATGGCCTAGATGGGCTGAAAGGCCTGTTTTGTGCTGTACTTCTGTATGACTTTATTTGTAAGCACAGGTGCAATGAAAAACTTACTGATAGCAGCATCCCAGTCACATAGCATCAGACCAATAATATTCACAACTAAAAAATTAAACAAATTTTACAGTTTTTACTAAAAACAACACAATTGGAACAAAAAGATCATTCCATTGTAATACAAAGTGGCCATTCTGCTGTTATACAAAGGTAGTGATTAGAATTGCACTGGTTGCTTCAACAACCCAATGGTTGGAGGTTAAGTAACTTCTTGAATCTGATAGTGTGGGTCTTCCTCATCAGTGGTAGCTTTAAGAAGATGGTATGATCTGGTTGATGGAGTTCTTTGATGATCCTCATGTAGATTCTACACTGGCATACCTTCCCTGTAATTGCATCATTGTACCAGCCTCAGGACAAAATACCCAATTTGTTAACTAGTGATATTATGCAAGTATGTTAATCATTTCTGATTAATCTGCAAATGAAACCATTTTTAAATCATACAAATGACAGAGACTTTGGAAAATCCGAAGAGAGCCATTACATTAAATGCCAGTTTAGATTTTATTTCTAATTTGAAATTAGAAAAAGGTGAGATTCAATTGAAAAGCGTAGACTTGAAAAATTATATTCATAGAAAAAGTTAAATTCATAGATTGCGTCTGAATTGATATTTTGTTCCAATTTATGAAAGGATCAGGGTCACAAATTTTACCCTGTACAGGTCTAAGTTCAGACTTCAGGTCACGACATCATTCTTTCTTCCAAATCATTCCAACCCCTTGGAACAGATTTCTGATGATGGCTTCACCTATGAATTTTCATCCAGTTTCATTTAGACTCATTTTAATCTGGAGCCAAGATCACCTCTTGAAGAAATTTGGAGAAGGTTGGAGCTATACCGAATTATCAGAACAGATCTCTTAAAATAAATTTCCATCATTTTAGGCAATGGTGGTCAAAAAGTTCCTATTTTTTCCCCCACATGATTTAGTTGTTTTTACTATTTTCTTGATGATTTGGGAGATGATCACTGGACATATATTGTGATAAACAAGGAGAGGGCCTTTTCCAGTCTCTAGTTGCATTTATAATCAATCATTATGTAGCACAGCACCACAGTTTCTGTCAAATATTTCAAATCAAGTTGATATGTACAGTGTGGGAAAACATGCTAGTCAATTATTTCCAAACACCTGTCTGAGCAATGGCAAAGGTCAAAGAGAAATCTCCCGGAGTTTATTTCCTTAAAATGGCCTTGGGCATTTGCCTCCTATAATTATCCTGAGCACAATACATTCTTAAAATCAGTTGGAGTAGAAGCATAAAATGTCATAACTGCCCGAAACTTGTTGGCCTGTCAGCACATTGAGATGTCCACATGCTGGTGGACGCCCCTAAGCTTGAAGAGGAAGGACCACAGTACAGGGCAGTGATTCCCAATGGGGGCAGTTACATGTCCAAAGGGGGTGTTAGGGGAAGTCACCGGCAGGTATCCAAGATTCTAGTAGGTGGGGGTGATAAACAACACTCTAACTTGAGGAATATGGGGATGCATCAAAGCTTGATGGGAAAGGACCACAGTATCCAGTTATTCTGCTCCTGGAGAGGAAGGAGCCAAACTGGGAGAGGAAGTCCCTCAAGCAGTGTACCATCTGAGAGGGTCAGATGTGTGGCAAAATTCCTCCTGGTTTTAAGTAATAAAAGTATTGACTCTGAATGCAAGAATAAAAAGACATTATTCTTTTTAAAAATTCTGCATAAAGTTTTAAAAAAATTGGTTTTTACTGGAGTTTAGAAGACTTAATGGTTTTGTTGAAAATAATGGAATTCTAATAGCACTTGAAACACCGGAAGAAAGGAAAAATGTTCCTGGACTATTTGAGTTGAGGGTTTACAGCTCACATTAAGGGAAAATACACAGAGAGGAGAAATTTCCTTACTCATGCTATAAACTATGTGCCATTAGATTGTGAAGCCTGAACTGCTGAATATATTTAAGTAGACTGACAGATTTGTAAACACAAAAGACATGCGTGCGTATGGGATTCTGGTCCTGAGACAGATGATTATACTGATTGGCAAAGCAAGCTCCAAGGGCCAAATGCCTCCTCCTCCTGTTTTGCTAGTTTTGTAGGTTTCACGGCATCTCATGCTATTTTTTTTTTTACTATGCGGCACATTTATCAAGCAATAACCTCGGTGCAATCAACATCAAAACAAATCTTAAACAAAAGAGCTGACAGAATTCCATACCATATGCTCAAATTACCTTCCATTCCATGACGAATTCTCTCCAATTTGTTTTATTATGCACCTGGAGAAAATAGTCTGGAAATCAGTTTGCTTTTCTTCATCATGGATTAAAAAAGCAAAACTGCTTTACAATACCCCATTTAATGGCAGAAATTCCCAGACCGACATTAAAAGAACTGAAAACACATGGACGCATTTTCTGAAGCTCTGAATGCTAATTTACCCAGGTGGATCACAAATTGCTGGCTCACAAATGACAGGAATGCCACAAGCCACTCTATGTCAGATAGACAAGCTTCGATCTAAAGCAACATTATGCCCCGTTTCCAGGCAACCATTACAGAGAATCCACAGGCTGCAAAAATTCACATGGTTGACTTAACAGACACATACAAGATATGCCGATTCGAACGTCTTTCATGGGAATAAAACTATATACAATCCTTTTTGTATCCTAGTGGGAATCCAAAAGTTAGCTATTTCTCAACCCTGAACAATTAAAACTGATAATCATATTTTATATACATCAGCCCTTTAAACAGTCCTGTGCAAGTAAATTTCAAATATGTCAGTCAGTGGGAAGGAAACTTTAGCTTAGTGCAGAAACATCTGCTGTTTTGTCAAATGAATGCTTGTTTCAGTCCACTGGTCAATCATTCTCATGCTAACATAGACGGGAACTTTTCCTCTGCAGACATACACAACTGAGTGTCCACTAATTCTAAGCACCTGCTTTTATCTGAATAAAAAAGCACCAGCATTTGGACATAGTTACACGTAACTTTAAAGTCAAAACATTTAAATGTGCATGTGGAAAATTCACGGTTTTTCTAAAAAAAAGTAGCCCTGGTGTATCCAATTCATGCAACAAACACTGACGTACAGCAGATATAGTTTGTACTTCCCATTCTCACATTTTCCTTTCATTCTGCTCCTTTACACCTCATCCTCCTCCCACCCCACCTACTTCACCAACGCTTCCCTTCATGCCAATCGCTAATCCTCCCCCCTCCTTCTATGAGCCTCACTTTCCCACTCCCCTCCCTTCCACCTACCCCTCTCTGTTTCTCTGCCCTCCTTGACTCTGGTCCGCCCGTATTTCCCCTGAATTAAATCCTCCTGTCCCACCCTTCCATCCACGCCAGCTCCCCCTTTATCCTTCCCTTCCCCAAATCCCACAATCTGCCCTCCTTCTCCATTTCTTTACCCTGTTACTCCTGCTCTTCCCTCAACCTCTTCTCCCTCACCACTGCCAACTACCTCCACCCTTACTCCTCCCCTTCACATCCCTACCTTTACCCTCCAATTTACCATCCTCCTATTCAGCCATTCTCATCCATTCTTCCCTACTCTTCTCCACGCACTGGACCCCTGACATTGCTTCAACAGACTCTTCCTCCTCCGCTTCCTCGATATCCTCCCTAACCCTCATCTTCCTGACACCTCCTCCCGACTCTTCGATACCTCTTCCAGTTTCCCTCTCTCTCCTCGCCTTCCAACTTCTCTCCACTGCCTTCCTTTCCTCCCTCAGTCAGGTTTCCATTCACACTGGTTGAGGACCGCTCCCGGGAAGTTACAAGTTTTGACATGAACCCCAACGATGCTGCTGGACCATTATCAAACTCATACTGGTTTTTATTAAGCTGCTCCACCACCCGGACCCTCCAACCCAGACGCTTTTGTTTCCCACCACAAGGGTTTGTGGTCGGGAAATAACGGCCAGTGTTCAGCGGACATACAAATTATTCAGACTCACCACCACATCCACTCTCAGTTTCCCCTGGCGAAACCCTGCGACCGCGGGCGGGGCGGGGCGGTGCAGGGATTGGCAGAGGGGAAGGAGTAGGGGGCGGTACTGGGCGGAATGACGTGCGCGGATTGGCTGAGGGGCAGTAGTAGGGGGCGGAACAGTGGATTGTCGTGCGGGAAGCAGTAGGGGGCGGGGCGGAGAGGATTGACGATCGGGGACTGGCAGAGGTGGAGCTAGGTGCGCGATTGGCAGAGGGGAAGTTATGGGGAGGAGGAACAGGGCGTTTGACGTGTGGGGATTGGCAGAGGGGAAGTTGTGGGGAGGCGGGACAGGGCGTTTGACGTGTGGGGATTGGCAGAGGGGTCGTTATGGGGGCGGGGCAAGGCGTTTGACGTGCGGGGATTGGCAGAGGGGTCGTTATGGGGGCGGGACAAGGCGTTTGACGTGTGGGGATTGGCAGAGGGGTCGTTATGGGGGCGGGGCAAGGCGTTTGACGTGCGGGGATTGGCAGAGGGGTCGTTATGGGGGCGGGACAAGGCGTTTGACGTGTGGGGATTGGCAGAGGGGAAGTTGTGGGGAGGCGGGACAGGGCGTTTGACGTGTGGGGATTGGCAGAGGGGTCGTTATGGGGGCGGGACAAGGCGTTTGACGTGTGGGGATTGGCAGAGGGGAAGTGCTGGGGGTTGGGGTAGGGCGGGGTTTCTGACACCAGGCGTGCCCGAGAAATGGGGTCTGGTGACGTGATTGGGAGCACGAGCAACGTGACGCTGGGTATGGGCGGGAATTAGAGACAGCGGGAAAGCCGAAGCAACAGGAGGGGCGGGGCCGGGACCGAGTGACGCGACACGGCGGGCGGGGTCTTGTGACGCAGTGAAACCCCCCGCAAGGGAAGGGTGGGGCTGGCAACAAGTGACGGCAGAGAGGGGGCGGGGACTGGTGACGTGCGGGGGAGACCCGGCCCGTGTCAAGAGGGAGGTAAATCCGCCGTTTCCCGCTTTCCGGAATACAGTATTTTAAATGTCAAAGGTTTAAATGGGCGGATTGAGGATGTTATTCTAAAGTTTTCCGGAACGGGGATACTGCTTGGTAATTTTGAAACAAGAGGGCGAAATACTGCTGTTAAATACATTCAACGCTTCAAAGCTCATTTATTATCAAAGAATGTATAAGTTATACACCTTGAATCTTCTCTGCTTACAGGCAGCCACAAGAGATCCGAATAGCCCAATTAAAAAGGCCAAAAACCCCTGCGCAGAGAGAAAAGAAACTATCGTGTAAACAAAAAAAGCAAGCCAAAGGCAATCCCGAACCAGCCTGACCACTTCACACAAAGAGAAACCAGTTCTTAGCATGTATTTTTTCTTCATGTGGTATTATTCTATCATCCAAGAGGGCCACAACCATGTGATAGGTTTTGGAGGCTTGCGTGCCTCAGCGACTCTGAGAGATATGTGGCTTTATGCTTTGGCTCTTGGTAGCCAAACAGGTCAAAGGGCAGGGGACAGATGAAGAGTGTCCAGCAGTCCTCCAAGTTCAGGGGTTCACTTCAGGCTAACAACCCTGACTGGTTAAAAAAATGCAATGGAGACACCAATCGCTGTGTGTGATGGTATGGAGAGACAGAGATTGGAGGACCTTCAGTGCCACCCTAAATGCCAGCTGCATAACTGGCAAATGAAAATGAATGTTCTCTACCATTTTAATACCTCTGGTTGTGACGTTGTAAGGCATCTTTAATGATGGCAGAGTCCAGTGGGTGACCACTAAAGCACACACAACTATATTCAGAATACATGTTATATGATTGTCCATTTCAGCTTCTTAAAAATAACTTCAGCCAATATGTTTCACCTCATGTGATAACAAAATGGAGAACATTCAGCAGTAGTTCTAACTGTGCCGATTAGCCAACACGCTTCTTAAAACACAAACACTACGGTTACAGCAAAATTCCGACAAAAAGTAGTGGATAAGGCCCAGTCCACTGCAGTTAATGCCCTCGCCATCATTGAGCTCATCCACAGAGCCCAGTCACAGGAAAGCAACATCCATCATCGGGGACCCCCAGCAGCCACACCATGCTCTCTACTTGCTGTTCACAGGAAGAAGGTACAGGAGTCTCAGGACTCACACCACCAGGTTCAGGAACAGTCATTACCCCTCACCCATCAGCCTCTTGAACCACAGGGGATAAGTTCACTTAACTTCGCTTGCGCCACCACTGAACTCTTCTCACAACACAGGTACTTTCAAGGACTATTCATTTCATGTTCTCAATATTTATTGTTTATTATTATTATTTTCCGTTGTAGTTGTATACTTTGTTGTCTTTTCAACATTGGTTGTTTGTCCTTCCTGTTGGGTGTTGTCTTTCATTGATTCTGTTGTGTTACTTGCATTTACTGTGTATGCCTGTAAGAAAATGAATCTCACGGCTGAATATGATGACATATATGTACTTCGATAATAAGTTACTTTTTGAATTTTTCTTTGAACAAGTACTTAACCAACAAGATGAATACTGCCCACATACATTCTGTACAAAAAGTGAAACAAATTGAATCTGGATAATTATAACCTAATCTATATGTCAATTATGAGTGATGGAGTGAAGGTACATCTCTACCAAAGGAGGTGTAAAAAAGTCTACCTCAACATCATTTTCCTGTACCATCCCTATATTCGTAATGCCTCAAAATCTATCAGCTTCATTGACTGAACCTGAACAGCCCTCCATATTAGAAGATTTAAAAGATTTATCATCCACTAAGCAAATAATTCATCTCAATCTGAACTGGTCAGCACATTCCATTCGAACTGTTGCCTGTGAGCCTGATAGTGTTACCTTGCTGGTGCCCCAATCCACACAGATCCTACAGGTAGCCTCTGCTGAGTTTCAGTTATCAGATATCAAAGGGGTGAAGATATGTAAACCACTTTGAGCAGCAGGGAAGGAGGCAACAAGCAAATGAACGTCAAGGCTGCATTTTAAAGACTGGTTTATACTGAGAGGACAATTGAATTGACTTTATTACTTTCATCCTTCATATACAGTACATAAGGAGTAAATATTGTTACGTATCCCGTAACTGGATAACTTACCAGCAAAGACAGAGAGGTCCGTTGAAGTCTGATGTCACTCTTTTCAAACGTTTTATTGATAAAGGGACACAAAAGTAGGGTTAATACATACATTCAGATAGTGCACATCGTCAACACCCAATCTAAAGCGCGGGTATAGTAATAATCATCATTAAGAAGTGAGCTCTACTGTTGTCTAGGGGTTAATAGATTGTCTGTTGGAAATATAAAAGTCACTCAGAAGTTTGCAGGCCTCAGCCCTTTGAAAATCGCTGGGTTTCACGTGGGGCGACCGAGAGAGAGAGAGATTGGGGAGAAGAGAAAGAACTTGCCGAGTCTTGATGAGGCTTCCGTGAAATCGGGGGGGGGGGGAAGCGTTGGTTCCCTCTCCCCGATGTTAGTTAAAAGCGGTTTTCTGTGATTCCAGCCACAAATTCCAATCCCGGAATCTAACGCACGTGGCTTCCTTCAGAATGGCTTCCTGCTGCTGCGGGATCACTCTCTCGTGTCTTCTTGGTGCGTCTGAGGGGGCTGTCCCCCTGAGACTCTCCTTTATACTTCCTCACGGGGTCGCAGGTGTCAATCAGGTTGGGATGATGCAATCTCTCTCTCAACCAGCCCACCTTGCCCGAGGGCTTTTCACGTGGTCTCCATGAGACAATAGTCGCTGTCATCTTATCCTGCATCCCAGGTGGGACGTGCAATTTGGCACGTCTCTCTCTCTCTCTCCTACTGGGTCTACTGACCCCCCCCCCCCCCCCCTTCGACGGGTGCTCTTGCGATTCTCACAAAGGAGGGGGCTGGGATCATAACAATATCTTTATGTCTCCATCTAAATGTGCAATTTATAGTAATTTATAATAACTAGTATGTACAACAGGACAGTCAATATAACATAGAAATACAGTTGTATCAGCATGAGTTAATCAGTCTGATGGCCTGGTGGAAGAAGCTGTCCCAAAGCCTGTTGGTCCTGGCTTTTATGCTGTGGTACTGTAGCAACTGGAACAGTTTGTGGTTGGGGTGACTTGTGTCCCCAATGATCCTTCAGGCCCTTTTTATACACCTGTCTTTGTAAACGTCCTGAATAGTGAGAAGTTCACATCTACAGATGCGCTGGGCTGTCCGCACCACTCTCTGCAGAGTCCTGCGATTGAGGGAGGTACAGTATCCAAGAAGAGAATGTGATCAAATTTCTGGAACGTCTTATTGCCTTCTCTGCGAGGTCTTGTAGATAGCCAGTTAGGGATGAAAGTGTCGATGCAGATGCACATAGGAACATGATAGGTAAGTAACTGAGGAAGCAATCTGAAGTGAGGCTGCCCCACTTAATTAGATCCCCCTTAACGTTTGTCCTCCTAGAATTCTCTCTGGAGTCAAGAGGAGGCTACGTTAGGGTGTGCTGTGGAGTTATGTAAATAGAGCAGATGTTAATTCAAATTAGAGCCAGTCTTCAGTTTTTATCATAAATTGCAAGCAGTAAACTGAAGTTAAAAGCCCACAAACCAAGATATATGATTTGCAAAATGGTGACCAGGAGGTGTTTGCTTATGGATGAGCCAAGCCCCAAAGATTAAGTGGTTGCATTAGTTGGCTTGTGTCAAACCAGGCAACACTTCTTGCATCATTGTGACTTGAGTTCAACCTGGCAGACCAGACTGATGGCATTTACCATATCAAACATGGTCATAGTTAGAGGTAATCATTAGTTACTTGTGTACTCAGAGACAGCTCTGATAATATTAATTTTGGGTGCCTGGCTCTCTTTAGTCAAAAGTTTTTAGAACATATGTGCTCAGTATTTGTTCCAAGGAAAGGCGTTTGAACATTCAAAAGTGTGTTATCAATTACAATATGCTTACACTGTGCATATGGACCTCAAAGGAACTATTTGTGTAAAGTTCAAAGTAAAATTTATTATCGGAGTACATACATGTCAACACAAACAACTCTGAGATTCTTTTTCTGTGGGCATAATTAGCATCTAAAGAATATTAACTAAACAGGATCAATAGACAACAAAGTGTGCAAATGCAAATATAAATAAATAGCAATAACTAATGAGCATGAAATAACAAGATAAAAGAGTCCTTAATTGAGTGTAGTTATCTCCTTTTGTTCAAGAGCCTGATGGTTCAGGGGTTGTAACTGTTCTTGAACCTGGTGGTGTGAGTCCTGAGGCTCTTGTATCTTCTACCTGATGGCAGCAGCAAGAAGAGAGCACGGCCTGGGTGGTGAGGATCTTTGATGATGGATGCCACTTTTTATACGGCAACATTTCATGGAGATGTGCTCAATAGTCGGGAGGGTTTTATCTGTGATGTACTGAGCTGAATCCGCTACCTTTTGTAGGATTTTCCACTCAGAGACATTGGAGTTCCCATACCAGGCTGTAATGCAGCCAGTCAGCATACCTTCCACCACACATCTATAGAAGTTTGACAAGTTTTTTGATGAAGTGCTACATCTTCACTGACTCCTGAGAAAGTAGAGGCACTGTCGTGCTTTCTTTGCAATTACGTTTATATGATGGGTCAAAAGACATCCAGAGTGGCAGTTCTGTGAGCGAAAACGTTTTGTAAATGAGAGAAGTTAGAGGAGAATGGCCAGACTGGCTCAAACTGACAGGAAGATGAGAGCAACTCAAATAAATACGCGTTGAGCATCTCTGAATGCACAACACATCAAACTTCAAAGCGGATGGTGTACAGCAGCAGAAGACCTCACCGCATTCCACTCCTGTGGCCACTTTATTAGGTACACTGCTGTAGCTAATAAAGTGGCTACAGAGTATAACTCATTTATAGTTTCTTGTTGTTTAAATTATTTAATGCACTTGGAGTTTTGTGAGCAGTTTAGGGCCCCTTATCTAAGAAAAGATGTCCTGGCATTGGTGAAGGAACAAAAGGGTTATCATATGAGGAGCACTTGAGGGCTTTGAGACTGTATTCACTGGAGTTTTGAAGAATGGTGTCGGGGGGGGGATCTCATTGAAACTTATTCAATATTGAAAGACCTGATAGAGTGGACATAGAGAGAATGTCTCCTATAATGGGGGAGCCTGGGAGCAGAGGACACAGGGGGACATCCCTTGAGAACAGAAATGAGAAGGAATTGCTCTAGCAAGAGGGTGGTGATCTGTGGAATTCATTGCCACAAGTGGCTGTGAAGGCCAAGTTGTTAGGCATATTTAAAGTGGGGGTTGATAGGTTCTAGATTAGTAACGGTATCAAAGGTTATGGGAAGAATATTGGAGAATTAGTTTAAGAGAGGTAATAAATCAGCCATGATTGAAAAGAGGAACAGACTCAATGGACGGACTAATTCTGCTCTTATGTCGTATGGTCTAATTGAACCATTATTAAGTTTCAATAAACTTTTAAAAAGAGTTTTGAGTTGTACTCTTATTTAAGGGCAGCTCTACTCTACCCAATTATGTTTAAGACTGTACACAGATAATTAATATCACAGAGAACCACCAACAGAAAGGATCACAAGATGTGCCCTGATAGAGGTGAAATGTAATGTACATGTAAATTATTATGGCTAGAGAATCTCTATGAACCTAACCATAAGAAATTCCTTCCGTTGAAGAAAACTAAGGAGTGAATAAGAACTGTGCATACATTAATATACAGACAAAAATGTTACGGTAAATATGAGAATGTCAGGGGAAGGATGAAATGTTGGAACTCTGCTGAAATTTTAAAGGAGATAATGAAATATTGGAGGAAAAAGATGGACAGCTTCTGAGAATATAATGTTATCAGTTAGTTTGATGAATAGGTTGTTAGAGATTGGACAGGACAATTGAAAAGGTTATGAAATAATTACTGGAGATCAAAACAGAGCAAGGAACATAAAAAGTATTCAATTGACATTATGTTATTTGATATGAAGGTAAGATTCGGTAATTTGGATGCATTGGCAGTTGAGGTACAATTGCAAGAGGTGAATAGTGAATGGGCAGAAAATATTAGAGTGCTTCAGGGAGCAGCAATTTTAAAGCCAGTCTTCCAGGTTAGCAGGGAAGACTGAAAGGAGGGGGCTTGCACGTGGTGATCACTGAATGAAGATCAGGTGCACGTAAACAGAACCAACTGAGTGTTAACCTATAATGAAGTGTACACTCCTTGACAGTTATGGGAAGCCACGAGAGAACAAGGAACCCTTAAGTAGAACGGAGATACAGAAGCTCATGTTTGCATTTAGATACAATAATTACAAAGCAAGGTTTTGATGGGAATGAGAATATAGAAATGAATGCTAAACATCTTGGATGAGTTTACTCCAAGACACAAGGGTGCCTGATCCTAGATAATTTAGGAGGGCATTAAATGACACATGAAGGAAGCTTGTTGAGCATGGAAGATGAGCTCTGTTTTAGATTATGACACAAATTATTCAGGAGAGGGATGAACAACCAGATGTGTTTGCTGACAAGACTATGGTCTATTCATAGTGAAGTACATGGAGGAGGCTTAGGATCAGTTGGCAGGAGCCAATCTCCACCGATGGTTAAAGCCCCTTTTACCTTGCGCAGCTAAAATAACCATGTCAGGATTTGATCTCAGGTATCTAGACAGAACTTGAGAATCAAGATAAGCATCCATATTGAGATCAGAGGTATGGTCCTTTTGATGGAGTCAACCCATTTTGACTGATTATGAGAAATTATGACCCTACAGATAAATGGAGGCAAGAGGTGTTTCAAATGAAGAGAGCGTTTTAAATTTGGCATGGCTATTGTCTAGGATTGTAGGGCAAATAATTTTATATTTTGAATTCAGAAAGTGAGGTATCTTCAGGGATGCTGAGGTATTTGAATGCATGTCTTTGTATGTTCAATATCTTTCAGTATTTGTTAGTTCCATAAAATTGTAAAGAGAAGTGTTCGTAATTGTATTTCATGCTGCCCTGCATTTAACCCTCAAAAGCAAGCTTTTCTTTGTATCAGATTCAAGTTTTCAAATGTGATATTGTCAACTGTTGTGCTTAGTGTGTGTGTGCATGTGCGCATGTGTGTGTGTGTGTGTACATGCAATTGAAAGCAGTTAGGTATCATTAGGTCTCTGCTGTAAGATTTAAATGTATCATATGTTCTGCCTAAATTAACCATTTGCCAGTGAGTAGACCAGGAGAAAGAATTTACTTTATTTAACATGAAGATAAATTACAGGCTCTCTCATCTTCAAAACATTTGCTTTTAACTTTATCTTATATCCTTTGGTATGAGTGCTTAAGTTTTATTTCACTATGGCAATTAATCTTTTAAAAGTTTACAGTTATTTATATAGATAACACAAGCCTATTTCCAATTTAAAAACATACTCGAATTTTCTATTAATTTTTCTTTAGCTCCCTTTTTTCATTCTCCTTCCCTTTGTTACCTATTAATGGAAATCAATGTTGGATGAAATAAGAATTTCATCCCACAAATGGTGATGTGTAATTTTGGATAATGTGGAATATTATAACAGACTCCAGAGTTCTTGAGCATAGATTCCTACTTATTAAAATCTTGAATTGGCATTGTGGAGGGTATTTTGTAACAACTGGGAAATAATTTCAAAAGCTCTTTTCCAAACAATAATGTTTATTTCCTAAAGGTACATCCTGACAATGACTCTCCATTTCATAAAGCTTACTAATGTTCTTTCTGATGTGGCTAGAAAGATAGATAAACTCATAAAGGAAGATTGGAATTACAGTGCTGAGGGCTATTACAGTCCCAGAATGATATGTGAATGACGTATAGTAAACAAGCCAATCACAATCACTCCAACTCATGGTGAATATCTTTGTTCAGATTAGAAAGCATTGAATTGGGAAGAAGGGCAAATTGTCCTATGCACCCAATATCAAAGAGAAATTCAGTTGTAAATTTGGGGTTTATAGGCAGAATTATAGTTGCAGTGAAATGATTGCAGTGATAATTGGCTAAATTTTGAAAATATGATTAAAAAAAGTATTTTTCTTTAACTAACAAAATTAATCCAACAACCAAGTAAACATCATTTGTTTACTCCACAGAGAAGTTTGCAATCTGTTAATGCAATGTCCTTGGTTCAGAACAACTTCTCCAGATACAAATAAATTCCAGCCTTTTCCCTATCAAAATAATTCTTCTGTACCTTAACTCTGCTGTCACCAACTGACATCAGAAATCTGCTTTGGGATGACTGAGATTATGCATCTATAAGTGAACACCCCCCTTTAAAACGCGAAAAGATGTCCCTTATGAAGCAGCTGGAAACACTGTTTCCAGTGATATCATAAGTCAGGTAGCGGAGAGCTCTCCTGTGGCTGTCCAACTCAACAATAAATATTCTATTTTGAGTATTGTAGGGGGGGGCACCCACCTGGGGGAAGCAACTCTGGCACTGAGTCTGGCCCTGTGGCTCAGAAGGGCAGGAAACTGACGAATATGGCAGCAGTAATAGGGGACCCTCTAGTTAGGGGGACAGATAGACAAATCTGTGGATGCGAAAAGGAACCACTTTGCTTCCCAGGTGCCCGAGTCCATGATGTTTCTGAACGCATCCACAATATCCTGAAAAGGGAGGGTGAGCAACCAAAAGTCATGGGACCAACGACATAGGTAGATAAAGGGAGGAGGTCCTGGAAACAGAATACAGGAAGGAAGTTGAGAAGCAGGACCTCAAGTGTAGTAATCTTGGGATTTATACCTGTGCTACGCAACGGTAAGGATAGAAATAGAATGAAGTGGCAGATAAATACATGGTTAAAGAATTGGAGCAGGGGGCAAGGTTTCAGATTTCTGGATAATTGGGACCACTTTTGGGGCAGGTGGAACCTGTACAAAAGGGATGGGTTGCACTTGAATCTGAAGGGGACCAACATACTTGTGGGCAGGTTTGCTAGAGCTGTTGGGAGTGGTTTAAACTAATATGGCAGGGGAAAGGAGACCATATGATTGAGCTGAGGATGAGCCAGTAAGTTTACAAGTAGATGATATAAGGACAAGGCAATGATTGGGTACAACTGCAGTCAGAGCAAGGAGTTATGCTGTACCACAGGACTGAAGGTGCTGTATTTAAATATGCATAGCATTTTGAATAAGGTGGACAAAAACTTGTGCTGCAATTAAAGATTGGTCAGTATGGTATTGTGGGCTTTACTGAATCGTGTCTGAAAGAATGTCATAGTTGGGAGCTTAACATCAAAGGATTTACTTTGTATTGAAAGGACTGGCAGGAAGGCATAGCTGGTGGTATGGTTCTGTTGGTAAGAGACTCGAGCACAAGCTGCTCTAAGAAACCCTCTCATAGGCATTCAACAAATTCCCTCTCTTGCAATCTGACAGCAACTTGATTTTCCCAATCCCCTTGTATATTGAGGTCCCACATAACAATTGTGATATTACCCATATTAAATGCCCTTTCCAGCTCCCTCTTCAATCTCAGCTCCGCAACTTGGCTACTATTTGGAGGCCTATATATGATTCCCATAATGGTTATTTTACCCTTGCAGTTTCGTAAATCCATCCACAAAGTTTCGACATTCTCTGACCCTATGTCACCTCTTCCTAAAGATGTAATTCAACCTCTTATATGATAAAATTGTATGGTGTTAATGGGAAATAAACTGGCCTGGATAGAGGAATGACTGACAGGCAGGAGGCTGCAAGTGGGAATAAAAGGGGCCTTTTCTGGTTGGCTGCCAGTGACTAGTGGTGTGCCTCGGGGGTCAGTATTGGGACCACTACTTTTTACATTGTTTGTCAGTGATTCAGATAGCAGAATTGATGGCTTTGTGGAGATAGGTGGAGGGGTAGATGGTGATGAAGAAGCAATGCAATTGCAGCAGGACTTAGACAAACTGGAGAACTGGTAAAAAAAATGCAGATGGAAGACAGTTTTGGGAAATGTATGATAATGCATTTTGATAAAAGGAACAATAGTGCAGACTGTTACCTAAGTGGGGAGAAAATTCAAACAGCAGAAGTGTAAAAGGAATTAGGATTCCTTGTGCAAGACTCCCAGAAGGTTAATTCACAGACTGTGGTAAAGAAGGCAAGTGCAATATTGCCATTTATTTCAAGGGGAATAGAATACAGAAACAAGGAGATAATGCTGAAGCTTTATAAGACACTAGTCAGGCCGCACTTGGAGTATTGTCAACAGTTTAGGGCCCCTTACCTCAGAAAGAATGTATTGTCATTGGAGAGAGCCCAGAGGTGGTTCATGAGGGTGATTCCAAGAAAGAAAGAGTTAACATATGAGGAGCGTTTGACAGCTTTTGGCCTGTACTCGCTGGTATTTAGAAGAATGTATGGGGATCTCATTGAAACCTACCGAATGTTGAAAGAACTAGATAAGGTGCATGTGGAAAGGATGTTTCCACTGGTGGGTGTTGATGCACCATCAATAACTCTCTCTGAGATGTAAAGGTGAGATATCGGCTTTTATTGACTGGAAGAAGGAACAAGCAGTGGTTGACCACCATACTACATCCTGGAGACTGAGAGGCCGGGCTCAGGCCTCAATCGCCTTTATACTGGGGTCTGTGGGAGGAGCCACAGGAGCAGTCAGCAGGGGGCGTGTCCAGACAGGTATATGTAGTTCACCACAGGTGTATCCAGAACTAGAGGGCATATCCTCAAAATTGAGGTGCGACCTTTTAGAACAAAAGTAAGGAGTGATTTTTTTAGCCAAAGAGGGGTGAATCTGTGGAATGCTCTGCCACAGGCTGCAGTTGAGGCCAATTCCACGGGTAGATTTAAAGTGGGTTGATAGATTCCTGATTGGTTAGGGCATCAAAGGATATGGTGAGAGGGCAGGTGTATGGAGTTGAAATGGATCCCGGATCAGCCATGATGCAATGGTGGAATGGATTCGATGGGCTATGGCCAATTTCTACTACTATGTCTTACGTGCTGCAAAACCCTCTAATACCCACATATCCTATTCTGTCACATATGAACCCAACCTTTGTAAAGTTTTCTTCTTGATGCCTATTGAATAATTATATTAGACCGCCAAGGTGACATCCTTAATGTAAGGGAACGAATTTCATCTCTCCTCAACATTGTTCAAGTTGGGACAAAGACTATAATGAAACCAGAAGCTGTACAGCCTCTATAATTCCAAAACTGAGTGCTGGTGAGTAAATAATTGACATATCGTTGTCATTATGTGTCATGTCGTATGACATGGGTGATCATGGTCTTTCCCTGACTGTGAAATAATCTTGGCAATTTTTTCTGCAGAAGTGGTTTGCCATTGCCATTTTCTGGGCAGTGTCTTTAGAAGATGGGTAACCCCAACAGCTATTGATGCTCTTCAGAAATTGTCTGCCTGGTGGCAGTTGTCGCATAATCAGGACTTGTCATATGCACTAGCTGCTCGAATGACCTTTCACCACCTGCTCCCATAGCTTCACATGACCCTGATTGGAGGTGGGGTGGGGGGCTAAGCAGGTGTTACACGTTGCCATCTTCATTTCTATGAAGTTTTTCAGTTTCCAGGAACATGGGAAGACTGATCAGACATCACTCAAACTGAAAGAGAAGGTAAGTGCAAGGTTTTCAACTTGACCATAATATTTAAATAGAAACCCAACTTTGGGAGTAACTTGATTGATCACCATTATGCACCATCTGTGAAGTCTAAAAGGGGAGTTATATTTGATATATTAAATATTTTGACCTGGGTGGTGGGGACACTTAATAATGGACACCACCTTCCTGAGGCATGGCTCTTTGAAGATGTCTTGGAACTACGGAGGCTAGTGCTAGGCAGTGCTGTTGAAAAGCAACACGTACAACATGCCGGAGGAACTCAGCAGGTCGGGCAGCCTCTGTGGAAATGAGCAGACAACGCTTTGGGCCGAGACCCTTCGTCAGGACTGAAGAGGGAGGGGGCAGGGGTCCCATGAATAAGGTGGAGGGAGGGTGGAAGGTGCCAGGTGAAAAGCCAGTAAGGGGAAAGATCAAGGGGTGGGGGAGGGTAAGCAGGGAGAGGATAGGCAGGAGAGGTGAAGAAGGAATGTAAGGGGAAAGCACAATGTGTAGTAGAAGAAGGCAGAATCATGAGAGAGGTGATAGGCAGCTGGAGGAGGAGGCAGGATGAAAGTGGGATGGGGAAGGGAGGGGGAGGGAATTACTGGAAGTTGGAGAATTCGATGTTAATACCAAGGGGCTGGAGACTACCCAGAGGGTATATGAGGTGTTGCTCCTCCAGCCTGAGTTTGGCCTCATCATGGCAGTAGAGGAGGCCATGTATGGACATATCCGAATGGGAATGTGAAGCAGAGTTGAAGTGGGTGGTAACCGGGAGATCCTGTCTGTTGTGGCGGACGGAGTGGAGGCGCTCGACATTCCTTACATTCCTTCTTCACCTTTCCTGCCTATCCCCTCCCTACTTCCCATCCACCACCCCTTGATCTTTCCTCTTATTGGTTTTTCACCTGGCACCTACCAGCCTTCTCCTTCCCACCCTCCCCCCACCTTCTTCATAGGGCTCCTGCCCCCTCCCCTTTCAGTCCTGACGAAGGGTCTTGGCCCGTAATGTTGACTGCTCATTTCAACGGATGCTGCCCAACCTGCTGAGTTCCTCCAGCGTGTTGTATGTTTTGCTTTGACCGCAGCATCTGCAGTGTACTTTGTGAGTGCTGTTGAAAAGTCTTAGGCACCCTAGCTATATATATTTTGCCTAAGACTTTTATACTTTTGCACTGTACTGTACATGTAAATTAATGTTTTGAAGATTCCTTCAGTCCTCTACAGATATGGTCCAAAATATAGAAAATTTATTGAGACATCATCCAATGGTTTTCCTCTGGAGTAAAGCTAGTTCTAAACAAACAAAATGTTTATTATTTTTTTAATGCTTGTTTTTCCAAGTATGATTAAAATAGTATATTTGAACAAATGGAAACTTAAAGCCTTTTTTTATTAATCAATTATAACTGAGGTAATTTAGAGAAAAAAGTAGCATGCAATGCCTTTTGGCTTTCAGTAAAAACTATGTAATATTTCCTTTGTTTGTTACGCTCCAGATGTCTGTTCTGCCTGGAAGCTTCCCAACATCTTATAAATACTCAAGTTAGTTTTCACCTAAAATTCAATAAGCTCTGTCCTTAAGTACTGCACCAGATCTGTAACTAATGTTTAAACAGATGCTGATCTTATCTGGATGTGATCTACTTATGGCAAATACAGTTTTTACCTTTCTAGTAAGATTAATAACATTGAAATAAAGCAATTTTTATTGTCAGAATTTTAGTCCATTCATGAATATTTTTGCCCTATGTTACATAAAAATGTAATATTTTGAACATTGAATTTAAAATACCAAATGTGAAAATATCTAAATTATTAAACAGTGAGAAAATTCTGAATTATTCATAAAGTATAACTCACAATAAATAATTAAGCTTTTTGCCCCATGTTAAAAATGTAATAAACTTTGAACTTAAAGTACAAAATATGAAAATGTCGAAGTTATTCGACGGTAAGAGAACCTTCAACTGGTGGAAGCAGGTAGGTGAAATGCAAGTGAAGCCAGGTAGGGAGTGTGAGGGTAGAGACAGATGTTGGTGATGTGGAGTCACGTAAATGAGGGATGATCAGCCAATGGAACCATACTGGGGAAGGGAATAGAATGGGTAACCAATTGGAGAAAAAACTCAGGGCTGTGTCAGTGATGGACAGATGGAACCAGGTGTGGGTAGTTGATGAGGAGTTGAAGCAGCCCAGGAGCTTCCAATATTTTTTGGGGAGTGATCTTTGAAAGTTTGCTGGAGAGGGGTGGGCCCCAAATCTAGGTAAATTTAGGTGTTGGATAAACTACTCCTGTTTAACATGGTCCATGAACAGGACTAAAAAAATACTTTCTCAAACCCATCCTCATCTCTATGGAGTTATTCAGTTTCCAGAAACATGGGAAGACTGATCAGACATCACTCAAGCTGAAAGAGAAGGTAAGTGCAAGGTTTTCAACTATAATATTTAAATGGAAACTCACTTTTGGGAGTAGCTTGATTGATCAACATGATGCACCATCTGTGAAGTCTAAAAGGGGAGTTATATTTGATATATTAAATATTTTGACCTGGGTGGTGGGGACACTTAATAATGGACACCACCTTCCTGAGGCATGGCTCTTTGAAGATGTCCTGGAACTACGGAGGCTAGTGCCCATGATGGAGCTGACTAATTTTATAACTTTCTGCAACTTATTTCGAACTTCTGCAGTAGCACCACCCCCCATACCAGAAAGCAATGCAGCCAAAACAAAATGCTCTCCACAGTATATTTACAACATAGGTTAAGGAACATAGAAATTTACAGCATATTACAGGCCCTTCAGCCCACAATGTTGTGCCGACTATGTAACCTACTCTAGAATCTGCCTAGAAATTTCCTAGTGATTAGCTCTCCATTTTTCTATGCTCCATGTACCTATCTGAGAGGCTCTTAAAAGACCCTATTGTATCGACTTCCCCAAATGCCGCTAGCAGTGTATTCCACCCACCCACCACTCTCTGAGTGAAAAACTTACCCCTGACATTCCCTTGATGCCAATTTCCAAGCACCTTAAAACTGTGCCCCCTTGTATTAGCCATTTCAGCCCTGGGAAAAACCCTCTGGCTAACCACAGGATCAATCCCCCTCATCATCTTATGCAACTCTATCAGGTCACCTCTCATCCTCCATCACTCCAAGGAGAAAAGGCCAAGAACACTCAAGCTATTCTCATAAGGTACGCCCTCCAACCCGGATAAAATCCTTGCACATCTCCTCTGCCTCCCTCTATAGTATCCACATCCTTCCTGTAATGAGGTGACCAGAACTGAACACAGTATTGGGGTCTGACCAAGGTGTTATGTAGCTGTAACCTTATCTCATGGCTCTTGAACTCAGTCCCTCACTGATGAATGCCAACACACCATATGCCTTCTTAACAACACTGTCAACCTGTGCAGCAGCTTGGAGTGTTCAATCAACATTGACCCTAAGATCTCTCAGATCCTCCACACTGCCAACAGTCTTAGCTGTCTTCAGAATGGAACCACCAAAATGAACCACTTCTCACTTATCTGGATTGAAGTCCGTCTGCCCCTAACCTTTGTGTCATCAGCAAACTCACTAACCCACCCTTTTACTTCTTCATCCAGGTCATTTATAAAAATCACAAAGAGGAGGGGGTCCCAGAACAGATCCCTGTGGAAAGCCACTGGTCACTGACCTCCATTCAGAATACGAACCATTTACAACCACCCTTTGCCTTCTGTGGGCAAGCCAGTTCTGGATCCACAAAGCAGGGCCTTCTTGGATCCCAAGCCTCCTTACTTTCTGAAGGAGCCTTGCCTGGGGAACCTTATCAAACGCCTGACTGAAATCCATATACACTACATCTACTGCTCTACCTTCAGCAATATGTTTTGTTACATCCTCAGAAAATTCAATCAGGCTTGTAAGGCACAACCTGCCCTTGACAAAGCCATGCTGACTATCCCCAATCAGTTTATGTCTTTCCAAATGCTCATAAATTCTTCCTCTCTGGATTTTCACCAACAACTTGCCCACCACTGAAGTCAGACCTCCCGGTCTATAACTTCTTGTGTTTTCTCTACTCCCTTTCTTGAACAAGGGAACAACATTAGAAACCCTCCAATCCTCCAGTACTTTTCCTGGTACTGTTGATGACACAAAGATCATTTCCAGAGGCTCAGCAATCTCCTCCCTCACTTCCCACAGCAGCCTGGGGTATATCTCATCTGGTCCCGGTGACTTGTCTAATTTAATGCTTTTCTAAAGCTCCAGCACGTCCTCTTTCTTAATGTCTACATGCTCAAGCATTTCAGTCCACTTTAGTCAACCCCACAATTGCCAAGGTCTTTTTCCCTGGTGAATACTGAAGCAAAGTATTCATTAAATACCTCCACTACCTCATCCAACTCCATGCTCACATTTCCACTGTCGCACCTGATTGGTCCTATTCTCACACAGCTCATCCTCTTGTTCTACACATACGTCTAGAATACCTCAGGGTTTTCCTTGCTCACTAAGGCCTTCTCAGGACCCCTTCTGGCTCTCCTAATTCCATTCTTAAGATCCTTCTTAGAAATCTTGTAATTTTCTAGAGCTCTAACAGTACCTAGGTTCTTGAAGCTTTTGTAAACTTTTCTTCTTAACTAGATTTTCCACATACTTTGTACACCATGGTTCTTTAACTCTACCATCCTTTCCCTGCCTTAATGGAACATACCTATGCACAACTCCATGCAAATTCCCTGAACATTTGCCACACTTCTGCCATGAATTTCCCTGAGAACATCCTGTTCCAATTTATGCTCACAAGTTCCTGCCTAATAGCATCTTATTTCCCCCTACCCCAATTAAATGTTTTCCCAAATTGCCTGCCCCTATCCCTCACCAGCACTATGATGAAGGAGATAGAGTTGTGGTCACTACCACCAGAATGCTCTCCAACTGAGAGATCTGACACCAGACCAGGTTCATTTCCCAGTACCAGATCAAGTACAGCCTCTCCTCTAGTTGGCGTATCTACATGTTGTGACAGGAAACCTTCCTGATCACATCTAACAAATTCCACCCCATCTAAACCCCTTGCACTAAGGAAATGTCAAACAATATTAGGAAAGTTAAAATCACAGATCACAACAACCCTATTATTATTGCATCGTTCCAGAATCTGTCTCCCTATCTGCTCCTCGACATCTCTGTTACTATTGGCAGGTCTATAAAAACACCCAATATAGTTATTGCCCCTTTCCTGTTTCTAACTTCCACCCACACTGACTCAGTAGACCAGCTCTCCAAGATTTCTTCCTTTTCTGCAACCGTGATACTACCCTAATTAGCAATGCCACACTCCCAACTCTTTTACCTCCCTCTCTGTTCTTTTTGAAACATCTAAAGCCTAGCACACTCAGCAGCCATTCCTGCTCCTGAGTCATCCAAGTCTCTGTAATGGCCACAACATCACGGTTCCACGTATTGATCCATGCTCTAAGTTCATCTGCCTTGTTTATGATATTCCTTGTATTAAAATAGACACTTGTCAAACCTCCAGGCTGAGCGCATCTTTGCTCTATCATCTGCCTATCCTTCTCACAAACTCCCTACAAGCTGTCTCTACTTGTGCTCCAACCTCCCCATCACTTTGGTTCCCACTCCCCTGCAAATCTAGTTTAAACCCTCCCCAATATCACTTGCAAACATCCCCACCAGGTTATTAATCTCCCTCAGATTCAAGTGCAACCGATCTTTTTTGTACAGGTCACACCTGCCCCAGAAGAGGTCCCAAAGATCCAAAATTCTGAACTACTGCCCTCTGCTCCAATCCTTCAGCCACGCATTCATCCCCCACCTCATTCTATTCCGATATTCACTATCACGTGGCACAGGTAGCAATCCCGAGATTACGACCTTTGAGGTCCTGCTTGTCAGCTTCTTTCCTAACCCCCTGTATTCTGCTTTCAGGATCTCCACCCTTTTTCTACATATGTCGTTAGTGCCAATACGTACCATGACCTCTAGCTGCTCACCCTCCTATTTCAGGATATTGAGGATGCGTTTAGAAACATCACAAACACTGGCACCAGAGAGGCAAACTACCATCCTTGTTTCTTTTTATAATTGCAGAAGTTTTCAAGTGTTTAGAATTTTCAGGAGGCCTTTGACAAGGTGCTGCACATGAGGCTGCTTAGCAAGATAAGAGCCCATGGAATTACAGAGGAGTTATTAGCATGGGTGGAACATTGGCTGGTCGGCAGAAAACAGAGAGTGGGAATAAAGGAATCCTATTCTGGTTGGCTGCCGGTTACCAGTGGAATTCCACAAGGGTCGGTGTTGGGACCATTGCTTTTTACGATCTATGTCAATGATTTGGACTACAGTATTAATGGATTTGTAACTAAATTTGCCGATGATACAAAGGTAGGTGGAGGACCGAGTAGTGTTGAGGAAGCAGAGAGCCTACAGAGAGACTTAGATAGTTTAGGGGAATGGGCAAAGAAGTGGCAAATGAAATACAATGTTGGAAAGTGTATGGTCATGCACTTTGGTGGAAGAAATAAATGGGCAGATTATTATTTAGATGGGATGAGAATTCAAAAGGCAGAGATGCAAAGTGACTTGGGATTCCTTGTTCAAGATACCCTAAAGGTTAACCTCCAGGTTGAGTCAGTTGTGAAGAAGACAAATACAATGTTGGCATTCATTTTTAGAGGTATAGAATATAAGAGCAGGGATGTGATGTTGAAGCTCTATAAGCCACTAATGAGACCACACTTGGAGTATTGTGTGCAGTTTTGGGCTCATTATTTTAGAAAGGATATACTGACATTGAAAGGGTTCAGAGAAGTTTCACGAGAATGATTCCAGGAATGAAAGGGTTACTGTATGAGGAATGTCCAGCAGCTCTTGGGCTGTATTCCCTGGAGCTCAGGAGAATGAGGGGGAATCTCATAGAAACATTCCAAATGTTAAAAGGCCTGAACAGATTAGCTATAACAAAGTTACTTCCCGTGGTAGAGGAGTCTAGGACAAGAGGGCACGACTTCAGGATTGAAGGATGTCTATTTAGAACTGAGATGCGGAGAAATTACTTTTGACAGAGGGTGGTAAGTCTGTGGAATTTGTTACCACGAGCAGCTGTGGAGGCCAAGTCATTTGGGTGTATTTAAGGCAGAGAGAGATAGTTTCTTGATTAGCCAGGGCATCAAAGGGTATGGGAAGGAAACAGGGGAGTGGGGATGACTGGAAAAATTGGATCAGCCCATGATTGAATGGTGGAGCAGACTCGATGGGCCAAATGGCCTACTTCTGCTCCTATACCTTATGGTGTCATATAAACATATAGCGAAACGTGCCATTTGCATCAACAATCGACACAGTCTGAAGATGAGCTGGGGGCAGCTCGCGAATGTCACTATGCTTCCAGCGCCAACATAGCATGCCCACAGCTTACCAACTCTAACCTGGACATCTCTGGAATGTGGGAGGAAAGTGGAGCACCAGGAGGAGATGCACATGATTGTGGGGAGAACGTACAAACTCCTTACAGACAGCAATGTGAATTGAACCCCAATCTTCTGATTGCTGCTGCTGTGAAGTTTTACACTAACCACTATGGTCCCCAACAGTTGAGCACTGGATTGGATCAACCATAATGGTATTGAAAGGGTAGATGGGTGACTTGAACTATTTTTTAGGTGTTCACATGTATAGATGCTATCAGTTTAGCCTGAGTTTTCATATGGAAATTGAACCTGAAATTGTGATTGTGTCCTGAATTAAATATACTTACTTCCATTAAACGGGATTTAAATCCAGCAACTAATGATCTTAATGCACGTTTTTCCATATTATTAAATGTAGCAGATGCATAGAAGTTATGAAAAGAAATAAAAATAATTTTAGTATGTTTGAGCTTTAAAAATATCAACTTTAACTTACATGATTCACAATATCATGGTCATCTTATAGAAAGTTATTTTATTTATCACTAACAATAACCTCAATTTTTCCTCCAATCTATTTCCATACATTCTAAAAAAGTAATCAAAAATCCTCAGGAAAATATTGCACTACTTTGTAACTTAAAGAGAGCTGTTAAGGTAGATCAATCGTTCACTCATTATGTACTATTGTATGACCATGGTTCTTCCATGACCATGATTGTTCTTAGCAAATTTTTGTACAGAAGCAGTTTGCCATTGCCTTCTTCTGGGCTGTGTCTTTACAAGATGGGTGACCCCAACCAATATCAATACCCTTCAGAGATTATCTGCCTGGTGTCAGTGGTCGCGTAACCAGAACTTGTGATATGCAGCAGCTGCTCTTAGGGCCATCTACCTCCTGTTCCCATAGCTTCTTGCGAGCCTTCTCAGGGGTGCTAAGCAGGTGATACACTTTGTTTAAGAGTGACTAGTAGGCTAGCGGAGGGAAAGAGCACCTTACACCTCCTTTGGTAGAGCAAAGAACAATACAGCGCAGTACAGGCCATTCAGCCCACAATGTTGTACCGACCCTTAAACCCTGCCTCCCATACAACCCCCCCCCCACCTTAAATTCCTCCATATACCTGTCTTATTAGTCTCTTAAACTTCACTAGTGTATCTGCCTCCACCACTGACTCAGGCAGTGCATTCCACACACCAACCACGCTCTGAGTGAAAAACCTTCCTCTAATATCCTTGAACTTCCCTCCCCTTACCTTAAAGCCATGTCCTCTTGTACTGAGCAGTGGTGCCCTGGGGAAGAGGCACTGGCTGTCCACTCTGTCTATTCCTCTTAATATCTTGTACACCTCGATCATCTCTCATCTCATCCTCCTTCTCTCCAAAGAGTAAAGCCCTAGCTCCCTTAGTCTCTGATCATAATCCATACTCTCTAAACCAGGCAGCATCCTGGTAAATCTCTTCTGTACCCTTTCCAATGCTTCCACATCCTTCCTATAGTGAGGCGACCAGAACTGGACACAGTACTCCAAGTGTGGCCTAACCAGAGTTTTATAGAGCTGCATCATTACCCTGTGACTCTTAAACTCTGTCCCTTGACTTATGAAAGCTAACACCCCGTAAGCTTTCTTAACTACTCGATCTACCTGTGAGGCAACTTTCAGGGATCTGTGGACATGTACCCCCAGATCCCTCTGCTCCTCCACACTTACAACTATCCTGCCATTTACTTTGTACTCTGCCTTGGAGTTTGTCCTTCCAAAGTGTACCACCTCACACTTCTCCAGGTTGAACTCCATCTGCCATTTCTCAGCCCACTTCTGCATCTTGTCAATGTCTCTCTGCAATCTTCGACAACCCTCAACACTATGCACAACACCACCAACTTTTGTGTCATCTGCAAACTTGCCAAAATACCCTTCTACCCCCACATCCAGGTCATTCATAAAAGTCATGAAAAGTAGAGGTCCCAGAACCGATCCTTGTGGGACACCACTAGTCACAACCCTCCAATCTGAATCTACTCCCTCCACCACAACCCCCTGCCTTCTGCAAGCAAGCCAATTCTTAATCCACCTGGCCAAACTTCCCTGGATCCCAAGCCTTCTGACTTTCTGAATAAGCCTACCGTGCAGAACCTTGTCAAATGCCTTACTAAAATCCATGTAGATCACATCCACTGCACTACCCTCATCTATATGCCTGGTCACCTCCTCAAAGAACTCTATCACGCTTGTTAGACACGATCTGCCCCCTTCACAAAGCCATGCTGACTGTCCCTGATCAGACCATGATTCTCTAAATACCCATAGATTCTATCTCTAAGAATCTTTTCCAACAGCTTTCCCACCACAGATGAAAGACTCACTGGTCTATAATTACCCAGACTATTCCTACTACCTTTTTTGAACAAGGGGACAACATTCGCCTCCCTCCAATCCTCCGGTACCATTCCAGTGGACAACGGGGACATGAAGATGTAGCATGATAAATTTAAGCAAGTTTAATAAAGAATTTGAAGATGAAAACAAGAAAGTAAATAATGGATAGAAGGTCAAAATTTATTGGCTGTGGCAATTTATCACTGACCTCTGTGGTAATTGTGAAAAAGCAAAATACTGTAACTGCTAAACATCTGGGGAAAATGGTAGAAGTGTTCTGTAGTCCATGCACCATCTGGTGAAGGAGAAACAGAGCTAACATTTAAATTCAATTACCATACAGCATTGTAATTTTTGTAATGACTTATATTTTCCAGATCTGCCAGTGTCCGCTTGCTGTCTCATCCTTAAGGTAGGATCTTGTGGAGTGTAAATTAAAAAAGAAAAGCCTAGATGGCTACCAATGACATAACTGGCTGCTGACAAACCTAACAAAGAAATATGAATGCTGCCAAGTACTCTTGACATTCAGAAACATTAAAAATACTTTAAAATTATTGCAGCATTTATGTTCATAATACATAAAACAGAAAATATCTGTTCATAAAACAGAAATATCTTTAAACATTTAGGATAATTGAATACCTGTTAATTTAAAACTATATTCAGTTAAACAACTTTGTCCGTTGTAGCTATTTATCATTGACATGAATGGACCCACAATTACTGTGTAGGGTCTGACTGGCAGGATGGATTTGTAACAAGCCATAGGAGAGATTATGAAACATGACACTTCCAGTGCATCTAGTCTATTTTTAACTTAAAACAAGCCGGTAGGTGTGGAGTAATTGTATGGGGGAGTGATGGGAAGAAACTTGACTTCTGAGGGATAATAAAACAGCCATCATCGATTGGTGGAGTAGACTCAGTGGGTCAAAGGCTTAATTCTGCCCTGTGCGCTTATGGTCATAAGTGTTGGGAAATTGTAGCAGGCTTTTTTTCACTCTCCTGCAGGTCCATCGGAGATATGACATAAAAATGTAGCTACAATATACCACATCAAAATAGTTTAGGACTCTAAGCTTCCTGAAACCTACAGGGAGAACTGAAGACAGCTCATTATGGAACTAATGGAATTTCTCAGCAAGGTTGTCTCATTATTTTCATGTACAAAAATAGTTTAAGCTCTAATGGCTGTGTTTAGTTCTTGCCCTAAGGTGGCAGCATGTTGCTTTAGAAGTCACTTAGATTTGTTTTGATCAATTGATTTAAAAGATGCTTTAAAAAAAACAGATGAATAATACTCCCAGGAATCTGAGTCAGAATTAACTTTTGAACTTTCTAATCAGAGAGAAAATTGAGAAAATAATTTGGATAGATATTTTGATGAAATAGAAGAGCAGCTTTACTGTTTAATATCAGCAAAATATACCATGAAACTTGTGGATTCCAGTTAATTGGGACACATTGGGAGCAGTGCATTTTGGCTCAGTTAAGCAGCTGTACCAATGAGTTGAAGTTTTATGCAAGTAGTTAAAGATCAAAGTTCAAAGAAAACTTATTATCAAAGTACATGTATTCGTCACTATATACAACCCTGAGATTCATTTTCTTGCAAGCATACTCAATAAATCCATAATAGAATAATAACCATAATAGAATCAATGAAAGACCACACCAACTTGGGTTTTCAACCAATGTGTAATAGACAATAAATTGTGCCAATATAAAAATAAATAAGTAATAATAATAATAATAATAATAATAAATATTGGGAACATGAGCTGAAGAGCCCTTGAAAGTGATTCCATTGGTTGTGGGAACATTTCGATAATGGTTAAGTAAAGTTATCCTTTTGGTTCAAGAGCCTGATGGTTGAGGGGTGTTAACTGTTCCTGAACCTGGTGGTGTGAGTCCTGAGGTTCCTGTACCTTCTTCCTGATGGCAGCAGTGAGAAGGGAACATTCTCTGGGTGGAGGGTGTCCCTGATGATGGATGGTGCTTTCCTGCAACAACGTTTCGTGTAGAAGTGCCCAATAGTGAGGAGGGCTTTACCTGTGATGGACTGGGCCATAATCATTATAAGCAACACACACAAAATGCTGCAATAACTCAGCAGACCAGGCAGCATCTGCCAACGTTTCGGGCTGAGACCCTTCATCAAGACTGGAAAGGAAGAGAAGAAGTCCGAATGAGGAGGTGGAGGGAGGGGAGAGAAGAATGTGTTTGGTAAGTGATAGGTGAAACTGGGGTGGGGGGGAGGTGAAGTAAAGAGTTAGGAAGGTCATTGGTGAAAGAGATAAAGGGCTGGAGAAGGGCCGAATCTGATAGGAGAGGATAGAAGACCATGGAAGAAAAGGAAGGGGGAAGAGCACCAGAGGGAAATGATGGGCAGGTAAGGAGATAAAATGAGAGAGGGAAACAGGAATGGGGAATAGTGAATGAGAGGGGGAGGGGCAATTACTGGAAGTTCAAGAGATCAATGTTCATGCCATCAGGTTGGAGGTTATCCAGAAGGAATGTAAGGCGTTGCTTCTCCAATCATCGTGGCAGAAGAGGAGACCATGGACTGACATGTTGGAATGGGAATGGCAAGTAGAATTCAAATGGTTGGTAACTGGGAGATCCCATTTTTTATGGCAGATGAGCGAAGGTCGACGAAGCAGTTTCCTATTCTAGGTCAGTTCTCATTGAAACACAGGCCACACCGGGAGCACCAGACACCATAGGTGACCCCAACTGGCTCAGAGGTGACGTGTCACCTCACCTGGAAGGACTGTTTGAGGCACAGAGTGGTAATGAGGGAGGAGGTGTAGTTGCAAGTGTGTACTTGTTCCGCTTGCAAGGATAAATACGAGGAGTGTAGGGATAAGTGGACAAGGAACTTGTGTAGGGAGCAATCCCTGCAAATAGTGGAAAGTGGGGGGAGGGAAAAATGTACTTGGTGGTGGGATCCTCTTGAAGATGGCGTAAGTTATGGAGAATTACGTGCCACATGCAGAGGCTAGTGGGGTGCTAGGTGAAGCCATGTGTGGCAGTGGGAAGATGGGGTGTGGGCAGATGAGGGCAAAAATGGAAGAGATGTGGGTGAGGACATTGTTGATGGTGGAGGAATGAAAGCTTCTTTCTTTGAAGAAGGAGGACATCTCAGTAGTTCTGGAGTGAAGAGCCTCATCCTGAGAGGAGATGCAGCAGAGACGCAGGAGCTGAGAGAAGGGGATGGCGTTTCTACAAGTGACAGGGTGGGAAGAGATATACTCCAGATAGCTGTTAGAGCAACAGTAGAAAGACTGTCTCCAGGGATAGAAACAGAAAGATTGAGAAAGGGGAGGGAGGTGTTGGAAATGGACCAAGTAAATTTGAGGGCAGAGTGGAAGTTGGAGGCAAATTTGATGAAATTGTTAAGTTCAGCACGGGTGCAGGAGGCAGCACCAATGCAGTCGTTGTTGTAGCGTAGGAAGAGTTGTAGGTTTGGAACCTGGACCGTTCCATGTAACCAATGAAAAGGCAGACATAGCAGGGATGTAGGCGAGTGCCCATGGCTATACTTCCGGTGTAGGCATGAACACTCGGCTCTTTACTTCACCCCCTCCCCCCTCCCGGTTTCACCTATCATGCACTACCTTATCCTTCTTACTCTGACTTCTCCTCTTCCTTTCCAGTCCTGATGAAGGGTCTTGGCCCAAAACATCGACTGTTTACACATTTCCGTAGATGCTGCCTGGCCTGCTGAGTTCCTCCAGCACTTTGTGTGTGTGTTGCTTTGGATTTCCAGCCTCTGCAGGTTTTCCTGTGTTCGTATCCCCTGCCATATTTTGTAGGATTTTTCGTTCAAGGGTGTTGTTGTTTCCATACCAGGCCATGATGCTGCCAGTCAATACGTTCTCCACTAATCTTCTATAGAACTTTGTCGGAGCTGAATGCCATGCCGGATATCCGCAATCTCTTACAGAAGTAGAGGCACTGTTGTGCTTTCTTTGTTATTGCCGGACCAAGACAAGTCCTCTGAAATAATAACACTGAGGAATTTAATATTGTTGACCTTCTCCACCTCTGATCATCTGATGAGGAATGGCACATGGACCTTTGGTTTCCCCCTCCCGAAGTCAATAATCAGCTCCTTGGTCTTGCTGACCTTGAGTGAGAGGCTGTTGTTGTAGCACCATGCAGCCAGGTTTTCAATCTCTCTCCTACATGCCGATTCGCCACCACCTGTGAATCCGCCTACGACTCTAGTGTCATCAACAGACTTAAGTATGGCATTGGAGCTGTGCTTAGCCACACAGTCATGTGTAAACTGAGTAGAGCGGGGGGGGGGGGGTTAAGCACACAGCCTTGATGGGCACCTGTGCTGATGGAGATCATAGAGGAGATATAAATCCGAACTGACTGGGATCTCGCAAGTGGGGAAATCAAGGATCCAATTGCACAAGGAGGTATTGAGGCCAAGGTCTTAAAGCTTATTAATTAGTTTTGAGGGGATATGGTATTGAATGCTGAGCTGTAGCTGATAAGGAGCATCCTGATTTATGCTCTTTGCTGTCCTGATGTTCCAGGGTTGAGCAAAGACATCTGCCATGGACCGTTGCTCTGGTAAGCAAATTGGAGCAGATCCAAGTCACTTCTCAGGCAGGTGAAAATGGTATAAAAACAAACAAACTATTGTTTAACTGAGTAATAAATTATGTATTTAAATGGAATACAGAACAAATTAGAACACTATCAATATTATGACTGTACTATAAGGCTACATGTTGGCTCCTATCGTATCGACAAAGGAATTCACTTAGTGTACTCTGCCATGTTGTATTGACTGTCTCCAAATGAACAAAATTATCACAGACAATGATAATGGACAGCCTTCTTACAATGCTATCAATGATTGCATCCTCCAAATCTGCAAAGTCAGGGCCAACAGGTTCTGGGCCAGCTTCTTTCTCCAGGTCATCAGACTGCTTAATTCATGCTGATGCAACTGTATTTCAATGTTATATTGACGATCCTGTTGTAAATAATATTTATTATAAATTACTTGTACTATAAGTTGCACATTCTGCATTTAGACGGAGACATAGCATAAAGAATTTTACTCCTCGTGTAAGGAATAGAGTCAATTCAATTCAATTTAATTCTTCACTTTCATTGTAACATTCAAGATGGTTGTCAATATCTTCCTAGTTCCTAACTTGTTGAAGTAGTGAAATCATTTCATTTTCACTCCTGGCCATTTCTGGCATCTCTAAGCCTGAATGCTTGAAACTGCTGTGAGCAAAACGGTCATGAATTGCCTTACAGCTTATTCCCACCAACTATCAGTGAAAAAAAATCACTGCTTTTTGAACACAAACACACACAACTGATGCTATTTAAAAAAATTTCATTCTAAGCATGGTGTAGTTCCTAATGGCCACACAAGAGCATGTGTCTGATGCTAGTTAGAAACTGTTTGGCAACGGTCTCCTGCCAAAGTTAACCACATAGCATCTCAAATAAATGAATGAATTCCTATCTATTTTCTTGATTAGTGCTTATTCTTTTAAAGTTGTCCTAAATAAGCAGCTGCCCCAATTAACCAATGGCCCAACTAACTGAAACCCATTGTATTTTGAAACTGGGCATGGGTGAAAGGGTAACAGAATGATGACCAAGTAAAGTGGAAGACCAGTTTCCAAAAATAGGCATATTGTTATGAATGAATTGTCATACTGGAATATCACTATTCAAGCACATTTATTTTGAATTTGCCTCAGGAAATTAATGAGATGGTTCAGATATCATTAGTTGGAAGGTCAGATAAACGAAATGAGAAGATGTGGTGAGCTGAACAGACTTTTCTGCATTCTTATTTACTTTACTAAAGTCAAAGGGAATGAAATTTTTGGAGAAGTTCTTCAATAAAATCTTTGCCATGTTGCAACAGTCATATTTCTTTAAGTAGGGTGATTTGGTCATGACTCATGCAGGAAATCTATCAACAAAATCTAGACTGTGAGTTAAAGGTTAAAGATAATGTCTTCTTGGGTGAGAACAAAAAATTTAGATAAATAGGAAGTGATCATTTTTGATACAAAAAAACAGAAGCACAAGATCTACTTTAAGACAATGAAGTGGGAAGTTAAAAGGTACAGGGAAGCAGATAAACAAATCATTATAAAGGTAACCCCAGGACACAAAAAAAAATGGTATTTTTTCCCCTTGAGTTTTGTTCATCATGTGCCATGTCATGTGATGTGGGTGATTATGATCTTCCCATGACCATGATTGTTCTTGGCAAATTTTTCTACAGAAGTAGCCTGCCATTGCCTTCTTCTGGGCGGTGTCTTTACAAGGCAGGTGACCCCAGCCATTATCAATGCTTTTCAGAGATTGTCTGGCAGGCATCAGTGGTGCATAACCAGGACTTGTGATATGCACCATATGACCATCCACCACTGACCCTGATAGGGAAGGCTAAGTAGATGCTACACCTTGCTCAAGCAGAGGGAAAGAGCACTTTATGCCTCCTTTTGTCAAGATGCATCTCCACCCCGCCACCCAATGAGGTATAGAATTCAAAAATACTGAAACTGTACTGAGTAAGGATAACATGGGTACTACCGAATGCCTGGCGTCTGTCTGTTTTCTCATATTGATGAAAATGAAAGAGAAAACCAGAAGGAATTGCCAAGTCAGGTACTAGAATTAAAAACATTATGTTAAATGGAAATGTTGAACCAGTCAAAGATTATTCCTTTAGAAAGGAGACTACCTAGAGAAGAGCTGACATATATAGTAAAATTATAAATAGATATGATACAAATTGATATGGAGAGAATATTTCTATTAGTGGGTCTTGAGTCATAAATATAGGTTAATTATAAATAAGAGAAATGCAAGAAAAGGAATATTTCCTTTTCTCATAAAGTGCTTAGAATGTGGCATTTTCCATTAAAGGAATTGAATAACCAATCCGATACTTTAAAGAAGAAATGAGTCAAACGCTACAGAGAAAGGAGAATAGAAAAACTAAAGGCTTGTGATGAGCTGAATGGAATGGGAGGAGACTTGTACATTCTGGATTGTAACTACCAGAGAGGTGAATTAGGCTGAACAATTTGGTTCTGTGTATATATCCTATGTAATTTTTCATCAAAGGGTACAGGGATGCTTTGAAAGCAATGTGCTATTGTAGATAGTTACTTATGAAATGTCACAGGGTTAATTAGGTATCTCATAAGTAAGTGCTCCCTAGAGAAAAGTAATCACAGCATGACAAAATTTTAGATTTAATTCAAGAGTGTCATGGTTCAGTCAAAAATGAGAGTCTAAAGCTTAAATAAAACAAATGACATAGGAATAAGGAGTGAAATGGAAAATTATAGTAAAATGCATTATAGCAGATAAACTATGGCAAACATTGAAATAAATCACCAATAATATTTGATTCCATATATTCTATGGATAAATAAAAAATACTCAGAGAAATTATCTTTGCATGGCTAACTAAACAGGTTAAGAATAGTCTTAGACTGACCAGACAAGCTTATTACTGTTGTGTATTCCATATTTCAGTAGAATTTGAGGAATATTGTAAATATGTTATTGATTAAGCATTATTTACTTGTTTAAGTAATTAATTTCAGTTTATATGTAAAAATACGTGAAATGCATTTGTCATGACGTTACCACACGATATGTGTAAGTCTTGCTAAAGAAGAAGCTAAGACCCATCCTCCTGTGCTGCCATCTTTTGCGCGCAATTTGACTTTACACTTTGGAGTTACAAAACATAACATATACATTGTCAAGGAGACCAGTCAGTTTGAGATTGCCTTTGGAATCAGCCTGGGATAATCAACAAAAATGCTAAATGACAGAACAGAAGAGTAAACTAACAAAGAAAAATGAAGGTAGATAGTAAGAACTTATACAGCTATGTATAAAGGAGATTGGCAAAAAATAAACATGAGTCTTATTGAAATAAATCTCAGTCCTGGCCCGAAACCTTGACCGTTTACTCTTCTCCATAGATGCTGCCTGGCCTGCTGAGTTCCTTCAGCATTTTATGTGTTTTACTTTGGATTTCTAGCATCTGCAGATTTTCTCAGATAAAGATAAAATAAAGAACTAATTGAGGAATTAAACAAGTATTCTGCATTACTGTCCACCATAAAAGACACAATAAACCCATCAGATATAGTTAATACCAAAGATATACAGAGGGACTTTAAGTTATTAAATTTAGAAAAGAGCTAATATGAAAGAAATAAAGATGACATGATTCCCAAGCAACAGGATACATTTTTGACAGACCAGCAAAGTAGATGCTACATATCCAAATTCAGTCTCTGGATATTTGTAGGTGTTGATTGCACTTGGCAGTCCCATGTCAGCAATATCTGTGCCAGGAAGCTAATATGCATGTTAAGCAAGCAAATGGTGTGCTGCCTGCTATTGGAAGGTCCATAGAACTAGAAGCAAGTTTTGCTGCAATTAGTCAGTCATCGCACAGCACAGAAACAGGCCCTCCGGCCCAGCTCATCCATGCTAACCAAGTTGCCTACCTGAGCTAATTGCATTCCCTTTTCTCAAACCCTTTTCTATTTATGTACCTGTCCAAATATCTATTGCTTGTTATAATTGTACCCATCTCTACCATCCCTCTGGTACCTCATTCCACATACACATACACATTAGTTGCCCCTAATTTCCCTTTTCCCTCTAACCTTAAATTAATGCCCTTCAGTTTCAAATCCCCTATCCCAGGAAAAGCACAATGACCATTCACCTCATCTATGTCCCTCATGATTTCATGTATCTCAAACTGATCTCCCCTTAGCTTTCTACACCACAGTGAAAACAGTCCCAGCAAATACTATCTCCAAATTTTACTCAATAACCCCTTACATCCTTGTGAATCCCTTTCTGTGCCTTTTCCAGCTTTTGGCATCTATCCAAAAACAATTAACCAGAACTGCACACAATACTCCAAGCACAGTCTTGTACAGCTGTAACATGACGTCCCAGCACTTGTACTCAATGCCCTGACTGATTAATGTAATTGTAACCACATTAAAAAATCTGTAGCAGATTTGGTCTCCAACTAAGGAAGGACAAACAAATTAGAGACAGGGAGGGTGAGTCACTAGCTTCATCTCTGTGATCAGAAGGTTGTCCTATGGGGACAGACTGAAGATTGGCCTGAACATACTGGAATTTGGAGGAATGAGGGAGCGACCTTATGTAAACACAAAGATTTTATGAACTTGAAATCATAGGTGCAGGGAGGAGGATACTTCCTCAGTTTAAAAACTTATAACTATAATTGGATGGATTAATAATTTAGGGTGGGTGTCAGGGTGGGGTATGTCTCTACCAAAGGAGGTGTGAAGCACTCCTTCCCTCGGCTAGCCTGCAGGTCACCTTTGGACAAGGTGTAACACCTGCCTAGCCCCCTCCCCCTGATCAGGGTCAAGTGAAGCCATGGCAGAAGGTGGTGGATGGTCACATGAGCAACTGGTGCATATCACAAGTCCTGGTTATGCAACCACTGACGCCAGGCAGACAATCTCTGAAGAGTATTGATAATGTCTGAGGTCACCCATCTTGTAAAGACACTGCCCAGAAGAAGGCAATGGCAAACCACTTCAGCACAAAAATTTGCCAAGAACAATCATGGTCATGGGTCATGATCACCTACATCATACAAAGTGGCACATAATGATGATGATGAATTTAGGACAGATGAGGAGAATTCCCTTTACTCAGGGTGGTTGGGAGGGGAAAGGGTAAGGGGTGAATAAAAGATTTGAATTTTTTGCTGTTGATGATACAGTAATTGATTGTTAGGTACATTAAAGGTTAGACTCAATAGATTTCTAGACATTAGGGGATTAAGAAATAGGGGACTAAGGCAGGAAAAAAGATAAGATACAGGATCAGGGATGACACTGATCTCCAAGATGATGTTTTAGGGGACATGATGACTATTTCTACCTCCATTTAAAATATGTACATCTTCATACAGCAAGGTTGAATTGCTTGGTCATTACACTGTGAGAAAGTTTATGACCTTTAAACTTAGGATCCATCTATAATGAAACTACACAGAGGTTAGATGAGCCAGTATTTAGAAGATACAGTGTCAATAAATAAAATATCTGGAAACTGAGTAATTGTTTTCCATGTCAAAATGAGATGGTATGGCCTTAATTGTTTCACCTGTTTCCTTAAAATACGTAAGGTACTACATTTAAAAACACTGCACAAAATACCAAGTGGAAAACTTTCTTCATAGTTTTTAACACACACACACACACACACACACACATGTGCTGGAGGAACTCAGCAGGTCAGGCGGCAACATAGAGGGGAAAAAGCATTTGACACTTCGAGCCGAGACTCTTCATCAAGACTGGACAGAAGAGGGGAAGTCAGAATAATAAAGTGGGAGGAAGGGAAGGATTACAAGCTGACAAGTTATAGGTGAACCCAGGTGAGGGGGAAGGTGGGTGCGTGGGTGTATCAGATTGGATTAAGAAGCTGGGAGGCAATAGTTCGAAGCGGTCAAAGGCTGAAGAAGAAAAAGATTTTAAGTACAGTACTTATACAGTCTTTATACCAAACTCAAATACATCATAAAGCTATTGACATGGACCAGTTATAAGAGTATAATTCAATTCAAACTAGGTATCTATTTAGTTTTTATATGCAAGCACAGTATTAATGTAATTTATATTCCCCAATTCTACTTGAAACCTAATTATTTAATTATATTTAGAGGAATTTGCATTAATTTATTATTTATATTGCTAACAAAAATTCTAAATTAAATGTCTGGCTCTAATTGGAAAGTTAGAGTTGATGCTTTCTCTGATTGATTCACAGCTTGGTGTCAAAATTTGTGTGAAAATTGGTGAAATCCAGTTGTGATCATACAGTCATGTTTAACTGTTTGTTTCTTGCTGTGAACTTCCCTAAAGTAATTATCAAAATCTTTTTGACTAATACTAGACCTTTGCTTTTCCTAATATCTATAAATGACGTACTTGGGTAAATACAGCACTGTTTCTCAATATCCAGCTGCTTCATTGAGGTGTAATGAACTATACAGAGTAGACTGTAGTAGACCAAGAAAATATGGGCTGGCTAATGGAATAGGAAATAAATGTCAGATGTGAAGTTTTACAAGAAATGCGAAGTGTTACGTTCTGGTAAGATAAAATGAGAAATGGCAATTTAAACTAAAGGGCATAATTCTAAAATGGTTTTCCCAGTAGAGTGATTGTAGGTTATATACAGTATGCATGGTTTGTTGAGAAAGTGGTTGAAAGAAACTCAAAGAAGCTTTGATTATTAACCTTTATAAAACAAGGATTGAGTTATAAATGGAGTATTGCACCCAGTTCAAGGAGGCCATGCTTTAAGAAAGATGCAAAGACTTTACAGAGGGTGCAGAAGAGATTCACTAAAACCATAGCTGGGATGAGGGATGTGGATAAAGTTAAGAAACTGGGATAACAATTCTTTGAACAAAGTAAATTGCAAGTGTGTAGACAGAGAGAAATAGCTCACTTTTGGCAGAGAGGTCAAGAACCAAAGGACGTTGAGTGAAGGTAATTGGCAAAGAACCAAAAGCAATGTCAGGAAAAGCTTTCTGATGCAGCAATGCACAGCAAGGATAGGACGAGGGGCAAACTTAGTTGTAGCAGTCAAATGGGAAAGTAAGAAAAAAAAACAAATTACAGGATTTTGAGGAAAGGGCAGGAAGTAGGACCTAGATTGATCTTTATAATGCTGGCAAGGACTCTTGTACCCAATGATGTCTGTATTATGTCAGTATTATGCATTAGCTGAGCACATGCCAGAGTTTTTCAAAATAGCAGACTTATGAAAAAAAGACAGAACAGTAAAACAATTAAATCATTGTATAAAGAATGAATTTATATTGTATAGCAATATTCACAACAACTTCATGTTAATAAATTACAACTGCCCCTTTGATGCAAAGAAACATGCCAGCTAATTTGTACTATGGATCCTGTAAACACTATCCAGTTAAATAAAATCATAAAATAATATAAACACAGCCATTATCAAATTGAACAGGATTATCTGATGCAACAATTTGTCAAGGTCATGTCATGAGATACATCCAGTTCTTAAAGATACACTCACAATCTTATATGCAACAGTTCTTGAATAATTTTGAAAAGGTAATTAACCTATAAACTATCATTTAACTATATGCATTAACTTATCCCATCAAATAATGATTTGCCTTTATAAGTTAATTGTAAATATTTACACACCACTGTAAATCAAGCTAAATGCTGGTGTACTGTTTCTTATATCCACCTTTCACTGAAGATCGTCAGCTTGTTATGGTGGAGAGGCTCGTGGGTTCCTGAGATTCCGAGAGTGATACCATTGGGAGTTTAGCCAGCTGTCACTTAGCTTCTGGTAGGGTCACGCATGGCGGTAGGGTCAAAGGGAAGGTTCCGGACAAAGAGCAATCCTCAACAGTGGAGCTGGCAGATGTTGATGACATCACAATGACAGTAAGAGCGAAGGAAGGCCGCAGCAGCACAAGGTCCCCAGTCATCTTGCATTCCATGCCACTGGACCCTGACTCTGATCTGGCAAGGACCATGTGGTGGCTGTCCATGTATCAGCCTCCCCATGTTAAACAAAGTCACACATAGGCATTCTCCCTTAAGAGAATCCACCCTACACTAGTGGTAAACCCTCTGGGAGATCATTATACCCGACCTGAATGAGCCCACAACTACTGCATCTACAAAATTCTTCATGGTAAACTGTACCTGCTATGTCTGTAATTGTTGCACTAAGATAATTATCTCTATAAATTTGCATTCACTGTACTTCATATAAGTGTTAAAATAACAAGCCAGCAAATACCCACAAGAGAAAACTATATATTATATTTGGCAACACACACAAAATGCTGGAGGAACTCAGCAGGCCAAGGAGCACCTATGGAAAAGAGTAAACAGCTTACCTTTCAGGCCGAGACCCTTCATATGGACTGGAGAAAAAAGATGAGGTCAGGGTGAGAATGTGGAGGTAGGGGAGGAAGAAGTACGAGGCAGTCAGTGATAGGTGAAACTGGGAGAGGGTGTGTGGTGATTACAAGCTGGGAAGTCAATTGGTGAATGAGATAAAAAGGGCTGGAGAAGGAGGAATCTGATAGAAGAGAACAGAAGACCATGGAAGAAAGGGAAGGGAGAGGAGCACCAGAGAGAGATGATGGGCAGATAAGGTGATAAGGTGAGAGAGGGAAATAGGAATGGGGAATGGTGAAGGAGAGGGTGTTGGGGGGGCAATTACCAGAAGTTTGAGAAATTGATGTGAATGCCATCAGGTTGGAGATGGAGTGTAAGGTGTTGCTCCTCCAACCTAGGTGTAGCCTCATCACGGCAGTGGAGAAAGCCATGGACTGTCATGGTTCAATGGGAATGGGAAGTAGCATTTAAATGGGTGGCCACCGGGAGATCCCGCTTTCTCTGGTGGATGCAGTGTTGGCGCTCGGTGAAGCGTGGGTGCTCAGTGAAGCAGTCTCCCAATCTGCATCAGTTCTCACTGATATACAGGAGGCCACACCGGGAGCACCAGAACCAATAGATGGCCCAGCAGTCTCACAGGTGAAATGTTGCCTCACCTGGAAGGAATGTCTGGGGCCCAGTGTGGTAGTGAGGCAGAAGGTGTAGGGGTAGGTGTGGCACTTGTTCCGGTTGCAAGGATAAGTACCAGGAGGGAGATCAATGGGGAGAGACGAATGGACAATGGAGTCATGTAGGGAACAATTCCTGTGGGAAGCAAAAAGTGAAGTAAAGTGTCCATGGCCTCCCTCTACTGTCAAGATGAAGCCACACTCAGGGTGGGAAGAGGTATAGTCCATATAGCTGTGAGAAACAATGGGTTCACCATGTGGTTGTGAGGGGAAGATTTTATTATATTTATTTCCTATTTAAAGATTATTTTATATTTGACACTTGTCTAAGTATTATTAACCATATGGTAATAGTGTTAATTTTGGATATCTTTAAGCAATTTATGTCATCAGCCCGCCCATGTGTTGTGCCTTCTGTTACCTAGGCTGCAATCCTTTGTGAAACATAGTTCTTCAATCCAAGTGACTAAAAATCAGGTTCACTCCTAAGATCACTGATGCTCACAAATAATTAATAACAATAGGTAACTGGTCCTTCCCATTCCTGCCAGCATGACTCTGAGGATATCTCCTGAGCAGGAGGTTAATGCCATCTTACCCTGTCTAGCAAGAAAATGGTGGAAATATTCCCAAAACATATGGCTCACTATGCTATCAATATAATTTTCTCCGACATCCTGCAATGACATGATGGCCTTGTATGCCTTTGGACATTCCTATTTCAACTTCTACATTTGCTATTAGCCATGAGCTTCTTGAAGGATTTCCACCATTGAGCATTTTACTCTAAAATTGTGATAGGATTGTCTTGATAGGGTTGGTGTGGAGAAGATGTTTCTTTTTGTGGCAGGAGTATATTTGAATATTTTAAAGCAGACGTAGTTGGATATGGATGAGGGTGAAATATTTCCATGGGAGATTACAATCAGATCAGCCAGTTTTGTTGAACTTGATGGAGCTGGTTCAAGGGACCACTCCTGCTTCTATGTCCCTCCTTGTGGCTGATAGTCTCAACATGGAATCTGCAGATTCTCCCATAGCAGAGTCAGGTGACTGGCATGCTTTGGTGGTACTTTTTGCCTTCTGTGTGCTCTTGATGAAAAGACTAAACACCCTCAATATGTATCAGGATGCTCCTTTTCCATTCTGACCAGAACTAAGGGAAGAATTCTCACCTTGATGAGGATGTTACATTTCATCAAGAAGATTGAGAAGCATCCTTGATACATTTTCCATGATGAAGTTTGGAGTGGGGTGCTCTGTTTTCAGTCTAATGTAGCCCACACATCAGTACCTCCTGTGTAAGAGCCTCAGTACTAAGTCTCAATGCTGGGAATTTTGGCCTGGGAGACAACACTGACATGGTTTCACACCTTCCAGACAGATACAGAACGTTTGGCAAAGATTGTGTTGGTTGGTACCTTTCCAGTAGAATGAAGTGCAAAGTTAATTAATCATGATTCAGAAGTGTACAGGAGGGCAGAGCTCACTGCCAGTCAGTGATACGCAGTATCCACCAAGTGCCTGCCTGAACTGCGAGAGTTTATTTGTTTAATATAATTTAACTATTAAATCTTTTTAACCTTGCTTGCCGATGTAAATGAAAACTATAAATATTTTAAAGTAAACGAGAAGGCTCTCTGGGAAATAGTTTAACCACCTAGAAATGGTTGTGTGGCCAAGTGGTTAAGATGTTGGACTAGAGATCTGAAGGTTGTGAGTTCGAGCCCCAGCCGAGGCAGTATGTTTGTTCCTTGAGCAAGGTGCTTAACCACACAGTGCTCCAGTCCACCCAGCTGAAAATGGGTAACCCCCCCAAAATGCTGGGGGTTAACCTCGCGATAAACTGGCCCCCTATCTGGGGGGGGGGGAAGTCTTGTACTTTCAGTCGCCTCACGCCATGGGCCTGATGAGCCCATAAGGCTTGGGACATACTTTAACTTAACTAGAAATGGATAGCCAAGGTCTGCTGACCAAGATTATGACACATATGACACATGGGAATATACATCTTTGAGTTTAACATTGGTCAAATGTCTGTGATATTGCACATTCTGATATGGGACTGAGAGGGGGGCAGGGAGAGGGGATTCATGGTTGGGAAAATGGAAAGGACAAGGTTAGGAAGCAGGAAGCACCAGAGGGACATTCTGTAATGATCAATAAACCAATTATTTGGAGCCAAATGACCTTACCAGATGTCTCAGGACTAGATATGTCGGAACCTGTGTCACTCCGGACAAACCTTCACCCCCCGCTCCTGGCACTCCTCCGTCACCAAACCCCCACCTGCAGCACTTCACCTTCACCATTCCCCCACCTGCAGCACTTCACCTTCACCATTCCCAATATTGTTTGCTCTCTGCAAAAGACTTAAGACACCCTAGCTATATCTATGTGCCTAATACTTCTGCACAGTACTATATTACTCCAGTTCTCAAGCAAAACTGATCCTGAGCCATCTTTCAGTCTGCTCTATAAATGATGATACAGATTTTAACTCAACAAGAATCCCTGTCTTTAGGCCATTTCCTCCTACTAAGCTGGAGCCTATTACTCCCTCAGGGCCACTTGTGTACATCTATAGACCAATACACCAAATTTCACTCTACACACTGGTGAAAGTTAGCTGTCAACATAAGTTACTTAATGACTCCGACTTTGAATGATAGGCTGCGATTTACAGTTAATGACCTTATTTTGTCCATTGGTTAAAGAATTTGAGTGTAAGCAATCATTATATTTCCATTGATTTTAACGATGCAATAAGGGATTTATTGCTTATCTCACAATACTTCACAAAAACAATTCCAGGCTTTCATTGTGAAGAGCTTTTGATGGCTCTGGGTCTGTATTCACTGGAATTCAGAAAAATGAAAGGTGGTCTCATCGAAGCCTATCGGACGGTGAAAGGCTTTGATGCTGTGGATATGGAGAGGATGTTTCCTATGGTGGGGGAGTCTAAGAACAGAGGACAAAGCCTCAGAATAGGGGGTTGTCCTTTTAGAATGGAGGTGAGGAGGAATTTCTTTAGGCAGAGAGTGGTGAATCTGTGGAATTCTTTGCCACAGGCTGTTGTGGAGGCCAAGTCTTTATGTATATTTAAGGCAGAGGTTGATAGATTATTGATTGATCAGGGCATGAAGGGATATGGGGAGATGGCAGGAGATTGGGGCTGAGAGAAAAATTGGATCAGCCATGATGAAATGGTGGAGCAAATTTGATGGGCCAAATGGCTAATTCTGCTCCTATATTTTATGGTCTTATACCACTTATGCACATAAAATTATGGGGAATGAGATTTACTTATCAATTTCAAGTTCAAGTTTATTGTCATCTGACTGTACACATATATAACCAAATGAAACAGTGTTCCTCAATGCACTACCAAAAAAATAAATCACTCACAGCACATTAAATAAAATATTACCACTAAGTTAATGAAGTATAATTGAAAGTGCAGGTGCACACAACACAGGTAAACCGTAAATAGTACGGTAAATAGCTTACTGTCCTAGTGTCAAGGATTCGGAGGTGACAGGGTATTCATTAGTCTCACAGTCCGAGGAAAGAAGTTATCACTCAGTCTGGCAGTCCTAATCCTCCTGCTCCTATACCTCCTTCCTGACAGTAGTGGGTCAAAGTGATTGTGGGATGGCTGGTAGGTACTTATGGTCCTTACCAAATGGCAAGGAAAATGTATCTGGCTAGGACCCAAATTACAGCAGGAATAAATTAAAGTTGCCTGATTCTGTAAGGATATTGATGTGTTACAACCACTGAGGAGGACATTTTAGTTAAAGATGGAAAAGCATATCTGACATACTTTTTCTCATGTCATTGAGGGAGGCCACTAGGTCTATTGTATTTGAACCAGCTCTCAGAGCAGTTCCATAATCCATTAAGCCCTGTGGAGAGATCTGTGAGTCTATGTCAATGGGAACTGGGTGTGCGAGTGCCCCGGTAGTAACTGCCCACTGCTTACTTGCAGATAAAAGTTTTACTGGTGAAGTGCAGGCCCTTCTACTGACCGAGGGAGTTCACTGTCATTGTGATTGTTGCTGTATATCCTTACCCCCACCATGCTAGTGCTGGGGAAGCACTGCAGCAGCTCTACGGTGCTATCTGCAGTTCTGAAGTCGCGCTCTGTTGCTGCTGGTGACTTCAAAAATGCCAACTAAAAAGCAGTCCTGCCGAAGTTCTACCTACATGCCAACTCTGCAGTCGGAGGAGAGAATACATTAGGCCTGGTCTATACCAATGTTCTTGCAACCTTTAAGGCTACCTGCTGCCCTCACCTCAGATACTCGGACCATGTGTCCCTTTTGCTAATTCCTGTTTACAGACTACTGGTTAACTGAGTGAAACTAGTTTGCAGGGAGATCAGGACCTGGCCAGAAGGTATCACCTCTGCACAGACTGGAGTATATTCGGAGTTGGCTACCTACAAGCATCACATCAACGTAGTTGAACATGCATGATCGGTGACTAACTATGTAGGAAAATGCATTGAGCATGTTACTGTGATTAAGCACTACACTGCCAGGGCTAACCAGAAACCATAGTTGACTGCAGACCTTTCTGCACTGGCTGGAGATCAGGATGCTGCGTTCAGATTGGGAGATAGGATTGCCAATTGGCATAAGAACGACAACCTGAGTCTCACTGTAGACAAGACGAAAGAGATGATTGTGAACATCAATAGCTCTGCTGTGGGAAGAGTGAAGAGCACAAAGTTCCTTGGTGTGCACTTAAGGGACAATCTAACCTGGACCCACAACACCTCCTCATTAGACAAGAAGGCACAGCAGTGTCTACACTTGAGGAGACTGAAGCGTGCAAGGTCTCCTGCCCTCATTCTAACAACCTTCTACAGAAGCACCATCAAGAGTGTCTAGTCTGGCTGCATCATTCTGTGGTTTGAGAGCTGTAGGCAAGCCTCCTGCAGAGGATAGTAAAAATCGATCACTGGCATGACCCTCCCTCCTTTTGTGAAATTTATTGGGAGCATTGTACATAAAGGGCATGAAGCATTGATAAGGATCCCACAATCCCACTGCTATCAGGATGGAGCATCAAGATTAAGATTTCCAGATTTGTTAACAGCTTCTTCCCTCAGGCTGTGAGACTAATGATTACCCTGCCAACATCAGGGTTTTGTCACTAGCACAGCAAGTTGTTTACTGTTCACCTGTGATAGTACTACATGCACTTTTATTTTTTAACTTATTTGCAGGCAAGACCGCTACAGAGGATAGCAAACATTGCTGAGCCAATCACCGGGGTGACCCTTCCCCCTTTTGAGTATTTATTATGGCATTTGTGGTAATATTTTGTTTAATGTACTGTACGTAATGTATGCTTTGTGGGTGAACTGTGGTCTGGAGGAACGTTCTTCCATTTGGACAGTAAGATGCCAATAAACTTGAACTTATTTCCTAGAAACTTGTTCTTTCTCACATGCTCATCAAATTTTCTCCTGATTCAACTATCGCTAAACCAGACGAGGGGTGTTTACTGTAGGCAGGCAAGGTACTAACCAGTTCGTCTTTGGGGTTTGGGGAGAAAACCAGAGCACCTGGAAGAAGCCCAAATGGTTATAGAGAACATGTGGAAATTTGACACTGTCACAGAGTGGAGTTTGCACATTTTGACAGAGGGCAAATTGTATCCAGGTCATGGGTGCTGCTTCTGCTGCAGTAACTACTATATGACTTTGTTTTAACAAAGATACTAGCCAATTCATATAAAACACTTTTCTACAAGCAGCGAAATAATAACATCGAAATAATCTGTTTTGTTGTCGATGTCTGACAGATAACTATAGGTCACATGTTTCCTGTCTCATCTGTAGAAGAATCTGTGGTTCCAACATTCGTCATCAGTCAACTCAAAACTTGCACAGTTTTGAAGTGGAAGGAGGTCTTTCTCAGGATCAATATGAGATTTATTAACACTGACATATGATGTAAAATGTGTTGTTTTGCAGCAAAGATATAAAAATCTATAATAGTACAAAACAAAAAGGAACAACGAGGTAGTGTTCATGGGCTCATAGACCATTCAGAAATCTAATAGTGGAGGGGAAGAAGCTGTTCTGAAATCTCAAGAGATTGCTTGAGAAGATTCGCCATGGCGCAGAACTCCCATCCTCTTTAGGAGTTAGGACTGTGGAACCTTTTATATCCAGTTGAGATCAGACTTCATTCAATATCTCAAATTAAAAGACAATACCACCATCATCAGTGTACTGAAAATCTTGTGTCAAGTCTAGAGAGAAGTGATAAATTGCTCCAGTTTGATTAATATTATTATGAATCACTCAAAGCAAACAGCTCTCTTTCTATTATGGACCAGCCTAAGATTGTATTGTTATGAATGCACCACAGCTCTGAGGGGCCAAAGGGTGCGGGGGGAGCCCCCTCCTTTGCGAGAATTGCAAAAGCATTATTGGGTTGTGTCAGAGGACCCAGGAAATGAGAGAGAGAGACATGGCCATTGTCTGCTGGAAGCCACGTTTGTGGATTGGGGACTATGCTACATGCAAGCCCTCGGGCAAAGTGGGCTGGTTGAGAGAGGGATTGCATCACCCCAACCTGATTGACATCTGAGACCCCGTGAGGAAGTATAAAAGAGGGTCTGGGGGAACAACCCCTTTCAGATGCACCAGAAGAAACATTAGCGATCCTGTAATAGCGGGGAGCCAGTTGAAGGAAGCCACGTGCGTTTGGCTCCCTTGCCTGGGGGCTGGTGGCTGGTACCACGGAAAACGACTTGGAACTAACAACGGGGAACCAACTACCCCGACGCAACGGATTGGCCTCATAAAAGTCCCGGGCAAGTTTAAAACCGTCTCTCTTAAACCCAAAAACTGCAGCTTGAAAGGACAGTGACTTTTATCTTTCCATCGGACAATACAATATCCCCTAGACAAACGATAGAGCTATTGCTTAATTGATGATTATTATTATACCCGCGTTTTTCGATTGAGTATTGACGACGTATTTTATCTGAATGTCTGTATTAATCTTATTTTTGTGCCCCTTTATAAATAAAGACTTTTAAAAATAGTACCATCAGACTTCAACGGTCCTCTCTATCTTTGCTGTTAAGTGACCCAGTTACGGGGTTCATAACAGTACAGACATGTGGCATATACAGGCTTAGTGGTTGTAGACTTTGAAATACCATTCAAGAGATAAGTTTAAAGAGCTAAAAGTTTTGGCTCCAATGGCATATTTAAGTTTGCTGATGACAGCACTGTGATTGGTCCAATCAAAGTTGGTGACGAATAAAAACTGACTGAGTGATGCCACAATGCAACCTCTCACTCAATGGGAGCAAGACCAAGAAGCTAATTATTGAGTTCAGGAGAAGGAAACCGGATGTCCATAAGTCAGTGCACATAGGAGGATCAGAGGTGGAGAAGGTCAGCAACTTCAAAGTTCTCCGTTTTATCACTTCAGAAGATCTGTCCTGGGCCCAGCACTCTTCCCAAAATCACTTTCAAGGACTCAACATCCATCTCATAATTTCCATATTTATTCCTCATTTATTTTTATTATTTTTTCTTTTGTGTGTGCACAGTCTATGGTCATCTGCACATTGGAAGTTTGTCTGTCTTGTTGGGTGCAGTCTTTCATTGATTCTGTTGTGTTTCTTGGATTTACTGTGTATGCCTGAAAGAAAATGAATCTCAGGTTTGTATATGGTGACATTATTATTTTCTTTGAAATAAATTTACTTCGAAAGTTGAAATTGGTAAATTGATTTATTATTGTCACATATAATGAGGTACAGTGAAAAACTTGTCTTGCATACCATTCAGAAGAATCAACTCATTCCACTGTGCATTGAGATATTCAGGTATTCTTAGCTCAAGCTGCTATCATAAAATTTCTTATTTTACTAACCTTTAGAACCCAATTAACCAAAATCATCTAGAAGTAATTGAATTGTTTTGGTGTCCTTCACAGTTATGTTTGGCATATCCATGCAATAAAAGTTTGTGTTCATTATTAATTGTTTTGTGGCATGTTCAGTGCATATAAATGAAGAAAGATATTACCCAATCTTTTCTTTGCAAGGCATATACCTGATCGCCTGAAACCATGGACAGAATGTCTCCTTATCTTATTTGAAATTTCTTTTCACACTTCTTTCTGTTCCTTTGGAAAGCTACCAACCTATCCTCACTGCTAGTGGAAGAAAAGGGAAGTATCAATCTCTGTATGGCTTAAATAAATGGCTAGGCATACAGGACATTCAATGATCCTCCATAATTTTCCTCATTCCTACTTCTGGGATGAATTTAAAATTGTGAAATGAGGAATACCTATTGTACACTGTTTTTGTACCTACCACAAAGGTTGATTGGGTTAATTTATCAGCAAATTATAATGCATATTTTACTACATATTGTGCATATTTTCACATTAGAATTGTACATTTTTTCAGAACAATCTGTCTTTATCAAGCGGTAGTAAATCAAGGCAACAGGAGCGGTGTCTCAGAAAGGTAGCGTCCATTATTGAGGACCTCCAGCACCCAGGGCATGCCCTTTTCTCACTGTTACCATCAGGTAGGAGGCACAGAAGCCTGAAGGCACACACTCAGCAATTCAGGAACAGCTTCTTCCCCTCTGCCATCCAATTCCAAAATGGACATTGAACCTGTGAACACTACCTCACTTTTTTAGTACATATTATTTCTGCTTTTTGTATGATTTTTAATCTACTCAATATATGTATACTGCAATTGATTTATTATTATTATTGTTTTTCTTCTTCTATATTATGTGTTGCATTGAACTGTTGCTGCTAAGTTACAAATTTCATGACACTTGCCGGTGACAATAAACCTGATTCTGATTTATTACTGCTTGATACATAATTACCTTAATGACTGAGAACCCTCATGGACAATCTGTCTTTCTGTTACTTGGGTCTTTCATATTTTATTGTTAAACATCATGGGACTCTTTCCTGCTTTTGTTCTGTTTCCTTTTTGTAATTTAAGATTCTTGTTGACTTTTCCACGAATTTATTATCTTTGAACTGATACTTGATATTCTACAGTATTGTGCAATTTTACCCAGTTCTCACACTGCGCATTTTGGACTTGGTTTTGAATCCAAACTGAGGCAAGAAAGATTAAGGTTGATATCTGTATGGTGCTTTTATAGTCTTAAGATTTTTCCAATGATGATTTGAACCAATGAGACCCTTCACAAAATAAAAATGGAATTTACTAGATACTCTATTAACCTCAGCTCAACCTTTCAACACTTCCTTCCATTGTATTTTATGTATTCAAATAGCTTCTTCCAGAAAGCATGTAATTTCTTTCCATTATTTTGTGTGATAGCAAGTTCCATATTCAAACCATAAGTTAAGAAAGTTTAGTTTTTTCCACACAAATGGACATGCTTTCTCCAAGACATTCCTATGACAGATAACCTCGAACTCTAAATAAAACAAAATCTAGCCATTCAGTCCTTTCTCATAGTGACAAGTTGACAGTTACAGTACAATTCTCGTAAATTTTGTGTCCTTTATAACTTTCCTATAATGCAAAGATCAGTCCTGTCAGGTGCTCAGAGCACCACCTGACAACTTTAACATGACTTCATTATTATTGAGTTCAGTATTTCCAGAAAGAAACTGTAATACTTCACTGTCTTTATAATCATTCCTGACCTGTCATAAAGCTTTTAATGATTTGTTCACCAGCACACCTATTCCTTGCTACTGTGATCACGCTGGACATATCCAGCAGGTCACGTAGCAACAGTGAACAGAGAAACTGAACATATCTCTAGTCCATCAGAACTGGAGAAGTGTCTTTCTGTCCTATTTATTTTCCAGTCTTCTGAGGTACAAAAATTGCTATTATACTTTGTATTTCAATGCTCTGCCTTGTCTTTACCTATGCTAAACTTCATTTGTCACTTAACAGCTCAGTATGAGAGTTTCATGTTGCTTTCTGCTCACTGACCGTGTGTCAGTCAACATGCACAATCATTTAGATAACAAAAATGGAACTCATTACTTTGCGCTATTAAAGGGGATTGGTTTCTCCAATCTTTGGAAATATTTTATATAATATTTATATCAGCACAGTTTGTGGATTGGAATCTGTAGTATGGTGTATTTCTTGTTGCACCTGATACGGTGGCCTGCAGTCAACAAACAACACAGTGCTAAATGGAACCGAACTGAGCAGGAACTGAAAATTCCTGGACTGTTTTGTGAACTTCGTGGTTTTATATTTTATATTCTGTGTTTTTCACTCCTTTTGCCATTTATGTGATTTGTTCTTCTTTTGTACATTTGATGTTTTTCTTTGAATGGGTTCCATTCTTTGCTTTGTTTCATCTCTGTCTGTAAGAAGATGAATCTCAGGGTTGTATACTGCATACATACCTTGATAATAAATGTACTTTGAATAACATTGATAAACTTGTAATTATTCAACTCTATGTTATTTGGCTACAAGGGCTAATGAATGCCAAGTTAGTTTTGTTCAAAAAAGGATGGAGGCAAAAGGAAGGTAACTATAGGGCAACAACACACACAAAATGCTGGTAGAACACAGCAGGCTAGACAACATCGATAGGGAGAAGTGCTGTTGACGTTTCAGGCCAATACCCTTCGTCAGGATTACAGGGCAGTTAGTTTAACATCTGCAGTTGGGAAAATGCTTGAAGCTATCATTAAAGAAGAAATAGCAAGGCATTTGGAAAGAAATGGATCCATCAGGCAGACACAGCATGGATTCAGCAAAGGCAGGTCCTGTTTGACAAACTTCCTGGAGTTCTTTGATGATATAATGAGCACAGTGGATAGAGGGGAATAGATGGGCGTTATTTACTTGGATTTCCAGAGGCATTTGATAAGGTGCAACATAAAAGACTTATTCATAAGATAAGGATGAAAAGAGTTAGGGATGATGTATTAGCATGGAAAGAGGATTGGTTAACTAATAGAAAGCAGAGAGTGGTGATGCATGGGTGTTTCCCTGGTTGGCAATCAGTGGTGAGCCATGTGCCTCAGGGGTTGGTGCTGGGCCTGCAACTGTTCATGAAGTAAATTAACGATCTAGAAGAGGGGATTGAGTGTAGAGTATCTAAGTTTGCTGATGATATTAAACTGAGTGGAAAAGTAAATTGTGCAGAAGATACGGAGCGTCTGCAGAGAGATATAGATAGGTTAAGTGACTGGGCAAGGGTCTGGCCGATGGAGTACAAAGTCGGTAAATGCAAGGTCATCCACTTCGGAAGGGAAAATGAAAGAGCAGGTTACGAAAGTAGTAAAAAAAAATGCAGCATGCTGCTGTGAAGAGGGACTTGGGAGTGCTTGTGCATGGTTCACAAAATCTTGGTTTGCAGGTGCAGCAGGCTATCAAGAAAGCAAATTGAATGTTGGTCTTCATTGCTAGAAGAATTGAATTTAAGAGCAGGGAGGTTATGCTGCAACTGTACAGGGTACTGGTGAGGCCGCACCTGGAGTACTGAGTGCAGATCTGGTCCCTTAACCATATAACAATTACAGCACAGAAACAGGTCATCTTGGCCCTTCTAGTCCGTGCCGAACGCTTACTCTCACCTAGTCCCACTGGCCCGCACTCAGCCCATAACCCTCCATTATTTTCCTGTCCATATACCTATCCAGTTTTACTTTAAATGACAATACCGAACCTGCCTCTACCACTTCTACTGGAAGCTCGTTCCACACAGCTACCACTCTCTGAGTAAAGAAATTCCCCCTCGTGTTACCCTTAAACTTTTGCCCCCTAACTTTCAAATCATGTACTCTTGTTTGAATCTCCCCTACCCTCAATGGAAAATGCCTATTCACATCAACTCTATCTATCCCCATCATTATTTTAAATACCTCTATCAAGTCCCCCTCAACCTTCTACTCTCCAAAGAATAAAGACCCAAGTTGTTCAATCTTTCCCTGTAACTTAGGTGCTGAAACCCAGGTAACATTCTAGTAAATCTAATCTGTATTCTCTCTATTTTGTTGATATCTTTCCTATAATTCGGTGACCAGAACTGTACACAATACTCCAAATTTGGCCTTACCAATGCCTTGTGCAATTTTAACATTACATCCCAACTCCTATCCTCAATGCTCTGATTTATAGAGGCCAGCATACCAAAAGCTTTCTTCACCACCCTATCCACATGAGATTCCACCTTCAGGGAACTATGTACCATTATTCCTAAATCACCCTGTTCTACTGCATTCTTCAATGCCCTCCCATTTACCATGTATGTCCTATTTGGATTATTCCTACCAAAATGTAGCACATCACACTTACTTCATTATCCAAAACCTACTTCATTATTTACTTGAAGAAGGATATACTAACTTTGGAGATGGTGCTGAGAAGGTCACCAGGTTGATTCCAGCGATGAGGGGGTTAAGACTATGAGGAGAGATTCAGTCACCTGTGATTGTGCTCACTGGAATTCTGAAGAATGAGAGGAGATCTTATAGAAACATACAAAATTATGAAAGGGATAGATAAGATAGAGGCAGGAAAGTTGCTTCCACTGGTAGATGGGACATGATCTAGGGGATATAGCCTCAAGATTTGGGGAAGTAGATTTAGGACGGAGATGAGGAGGAACTGCTTTTCTCAGAGTGGTGAATCTGCCCAATAAAGCAATGGCACAAATATTTACATCAGTAAATATATTTAAGACAAGGTTGGATAGATTTTTGCATAGTAGGGGAATTAAGGGTTATGGGGAAATGGCAAATAGGTGGAGATGAGTTCATGGTCAAATCATAGTCTAACCCCCTCATCTCTGGAATTAACCTGGTGAACCTCCTCTGCACCACCTCCAAAGCCAGTATATCCTTCCTCAACTAAGGAGACCAGAACTGCACAGAGTACTCCAGGTGCAGTTGCAACATGATCTCCCGCTCTTAAACTCAATCCCTCTAGCAATGAAGGCCAACATTCCATTGGCTTCTCGATAGCCTTTACCAACACTTCACCTGCAAACCAACCTTTTGTGATCCATGCACAAGCACTCCCAAGTCCCACTGCACAGTAGCAATTTTTTTACCATTTAAATAATAATCTGCTTTTTCATTATTTCCTTCAAAAAGGTCAGGCAGCATCCATGGAAATGGGTAAACAGTTGACATTTTGGGCCAAGTCCCTTCATCGTGACTGGAAAGGAAGGGGGAAGATGCCAGAATAAAAAAGGTGGGGGGAGTGTAAGGAGGAAAGCTATGAGGTGATAGGTGAAGCCAGGTGAATAGGAAAGGTAAAAGGCTGGAGAAGAAGGAATCTGATAGGAGAGGAGAATGGACTGTCAGAGAAAGGGAAGGGGGAGGAGCACTAGGGAGAGGTGATAGGTAGGTGAGAAGTAGTAAGATTCCAGAGTGGGGAATAGAAGAAGTGATGGGGACAGATTTGTTTTTATACCGGAAGGAGACATCAATATTCATGCCGTCCAGTTGGAGGCTACCCAGACTGAATATAGGTGCTGCTTCTCCACCTTGAGGGTGGCCTTATCATGGCACAAATGAGGCCGTGGACTGAGATGTTGGAACGGGAATTAAAATGTTTGCCGTTGGGATAGCAGTTTTGGTGGATGGCACGGAGCTGCTACACAAAATGGTCCCCTAACTTACGATGGGTCTAACCAGTATAAGGCAGGTCACACCCGGAGCACCAAACACAACAGATGACCCCAGCAGATTTACAGGTGAAGTGTTGGGCCTCACCTGGAAGAACTGTTTGGGGTCCTGAATGGAGGTGACAGAAGAGGTGAATGGACAGATGTAGCGCCGTCCTCTTCCATGATTAAGTGCTGGGAGGGAGATTAGTGGAGAGGGACAAATGGATAAGGAAATCACAGAGGGAGCAATCCTTGCAGAAAGCGGGTCGGGTGGGGAGTAAAGATACAATGGTAGGATCCCTTTGGAGATGGCAGAAGTTGCGGAGAACAATGTACATTTACACATCATTATTCTATAAGAATAATTTACACTTACACAATACCTTTAATGTTGGTAAATGATTAATAAAACTTTATAAAAAAAGCATGACAAAAATAGAGACATTATCAGAAAGAAAGGCCTTTAAAGGGAGAGCTAACCTAAACCTAGAGGGGGATTTTAAAATAATGAATAGGAAGTAATTGAAATTTTTACAGTGAAAATTCCAGAACATGAGATAAAGACAATTAGGAGTGGCTGCATATGATGAACTAAAAGAAATAGCAGATAGCTAAAACTCCAAAGCTAAAATCCCACATCTTAAAGACACATCTTTTCATCTAAAACTGCTCCAGCCTCTCTCCCTTTTTTTGTACTTCAACTATGTTGTCAGTGGTGGAAGCTATCACCAAAGATCTGCCTTCATACTGAGAGCACACTCTCTTATATGCTAGGTATTATACTTGTGCCAACTGGCTCCTAACAGACTTAAAAGATTTTAACGGACAGACAGACATACTTTATTGATCCTGAGGGAAATTGGGTTTCATTACAGTCGCACCAACCAAGAATAGTGTAGAAATATAGCAATATAAAACTATAAATAATGAAATAATAGTAAGTAAATTATTCCAAGTGGAAATAAGTACAGGACCAGCCTATTGGCTCAGGGTGTCTGATGCTCTGAGGGAGGAGTTGTGAAGTTTGATGGCCACAGGCAGGAATAACTTCCTATGACACTCAGTGTTGCAGCTCAGTGGAATGAGTCTCTGGCTGAATGTACTCCTGTGCCTAACCAGTAAGTATATTGTGGAGTGGATGGGAGACATTGTCCAAGATGGCGTGCAACTTGGACAGCATCGTCTTTTCAGACACCACCGTCAGAGAGTCCAGTTCCACCCCCACAACATCACTGGCCTTACAAATGAGTTTGTTGACTCTGTTGGTGTCCACTACCCTCAGCCTGCTGCCCCAACACACAACAGCAAACATGATAGCACTGGCCACCACAGACTCATAGAACATCCTCAGCATCGTCCGGCAGATGTTAAAGTCAGTCTCCTCAAAAAGTAGAGACGACTCTGACATCCATAAGGAAATGAAGACCATTAGCAGCAGTGGAAGTTTACACTGCTACTATTTGATATTACCCTCCCTCTTCATTACTCAATCAGCCCAGATGAGGAATGCAGAGGAGCTTTTGCAATGCTTAAAATACTATGTTAGGTTGTGACATACCTTTTAAAAACAATAATCTACTGTACTAGACATAATGTAGCTTAGCAATTCTACAACCAATGCATCATAGTAATACCCTGCATTCAGTCATAAATAGTGAATATCAAGAATAAAAACAGGATAATGGAAATCTAAAACAAAAAAAGAAAACATGGAAGGTAATCAACAGGTCATGCTGTGTCCGTAGGAAGAGAAAATCAATGTTTAGGGCTTGGGACCTATCGTCCACCATCAATGTGTACAATTACACAGCAAACAACAAATTCTAAAAATTCCCATCTGTAATGATTGCAGAACCAACATGAGTGCTGAAGAGAAAGCTGAAATGTTAACAAACATTTGCACAGAAATGCTGATTATATCCATCTTTCATAATCTCCTGACTTCATGCTTTATCTTATAATGCTATCACAGTTACAGAAGTTTATTAAATTATGACAAGTGAGGGTGGTTCAGAAGAAAATGGGTATTTATTGTTTCACATCAATTGTAGAGTTTACAGATTCTGTATATTCTAGTGAATTTATTTTAATCTGTCCTATGTTGGAACTAAATCCTTTGATATAAATACCTCAGCTAGAATTCTTTGTGTTTTACCCAAGTTTTCTCATGCCAATTGACAATGGATGTAATAATTTACATAAACTATTATTTGACAAAAATGAATGTAAAATTACTAATGTTACATATGTTTGAATTGAATATAAAAAGGACAAAGAAAACTAAGAAATTTAGGAGTTGAAGGGTTCATGGTTCAGCAGGTGTTCCAAAGAGCTCACCGTTTCAGAGGAAAGTGTATCTTGAGGTGAGCCGATGGGCCACACCCAGTCACAGAATGAAGCAGCACACTCCAAGGTGCCAGATCAAACTTCCGGGCGAGGAGCTGCCCCAGGCCTTCCTTCAACGCCACGACACGCCCTGCCCGTGCCCATTCCTCCGCCCCAGGCCCTCCATCAGCGCCCCGCCCTGCCCGTGCCACGTGTCCATTCCTCCGCCCCAGGCCCTCCTTCAGCGCGACGCCACGCCCGTGTCCATTCCTCCGCCCCAGGCCCTCCTTCAGCGCCACGCCCTGCCCGTGCCCATTCCTCCGCCCCAGGCCCTCCTTCAGCGCCACGCCCTGCCCGTGCCCATTCCTCCGCCCCAGGCCATCAGCGCCCCACCCTGCCCGTGTCCATTCCTCCGCCCCGGGCCCTCCTTCAGCGCCCCGCCCTGCCCGTGCCCATTCCTCCGCCCCGGGCCCTCCTTCAGCGCGACGCCCAGCCCGTGCCCCGTGTCCATTCCTCCGCCCCAGGCCCTCCTTCAGCGCCCCACCCTGCCCGTGTCCATTCCTCCGCCCCGGGCCCTCCTTCAGCGCCCCGCCCTGCCCGTGCCCATTCCTCCGCCCCGGGCCCTCCTTCAGCGCGACGCCCAGCCCGTGCCCCGTGTCCATTCCTCCGCCCCAGGCCCTCCTTCAGCGCCCCACCCTGCCCGTGTCCATTCCTCCGCCCCGGGCCCTCCTTCAGCGCCCCGCCCTGCCCGTGCCCATTCCTCCGCCCCGGGCCCTCCTTCAGTGCGACGCCACGCCCATGCCCCGTGTCCATTCCTCCGCCCCGGGCCCTCCTTCAGCGCGACGACCAGCCCGTGCCCATTCCTCCGCCCCAGGCCCTCCTTCAGCGCCCCGCCCTGCCCGTGCCCATTCCTCCACCCCGGGCCCTCCTTCATCGCCCCGGGCCCTCCTTCAGCGCCCCGCCCTGCCCGTGCCCATTCCTCCGCCCAGGGCCCTGCCCGTGCCCATTCCTCCGCCCCAGGCCCTCCTTCAGCGCGACGCCCAGCCCGTGCCCCATGTCCATTCCTCCGCCCCAGGCCCTCCTTCAGCGCGATGCCACGCCCGTGCCCCGTGCCCATTCCTCCGCCCCGGGCCCTCCTTCAGCGCGACGCCACGCCCGTGCCCATTCCTCCGCCCCGGGCCCTCCTTCAGCGCCCCGTGCCCATTCCTCCGCCCCAGGCCCTCCTTCAGCGCGACGCCACGCCCGTGCCCCGTGCCCATTCCTCCGCCCCGGGCCCTCCTTCAGCGCCCCGTGCCCATTCCTCCGCCCAGGGCCCTGCCCGTGCCCATTCCTCCGCCCCAGGCCCTCCTTCAGCGCGACGCCACGCCCGTGCCCCGTGTCCATTCCTCCGCCCCAGGCCCTCCTTCAGCGCCACGCCACGCCCGTGCCCATTCCTCCGCCCCGGGCCCTCCTTCAGCGCCACGCCCTGCCCGTGCCCATTCCTCCGCCCCAGGCCATCAGCGCCCCGCCCTGCCCGTGTCCATTCCTCCGCCCCAGGCCCTCCTTCAGCGCCACGCCACGCCCGTGCCCCGTGTCCATTCCTCCGCCCCAGGCCCTCCTTCAGCGCCCCGTGTCCATTCCTCCGCCCAGGGCCCTGCCCGTGCCCATTCCTCCGCCCCAGGCCCTCCTTCAGCGCGACGCCACGCCCGTGCCCCGTGTCCATTCCTCCGCCCCAGGCCCTCCTTCAGCGCCACGCCACGCCCGTGCCCATTCCTCCGCCCCGGGCCCTCCTTCAGCGCGACGCCACGCCCGTGCCCATTCCTCCGCCCCGGGCCCTCCTTCAGCGCGACGCCACGCCCGTGCCCATTCCTCCGCCCCGGGCCCTCCTTCAGCGCGACGCCACGCCCGTGCCCCGTGTCCATTCCTCCGCCCCAGGCCCTCCTTCAGCGCGACGCCACGCCCGTGCCCATTCCTCCGCCCCGGGCCCTCCTTCAGCGCGACACCCAGCCCGTGCCCCGTGTCCATTCCTCCGCCCCGGGCCCTCCTTCAGCGCCCCGCCCTGCCCGTGCCCATTCCTCCGCCCCGGGCCCTCCTTCAGCGCCCCGCCCTGCCCGTGCCCATTCCTCCGCCCCGGGCCCTCCTTCAGCGCCCCGCCCTGCCCGTGCCCATTCCTCCGCCCCGGGCCCTCCTTCAGCGCGACGCCCCGCCCAGCCCGTGTCCATTCCTCCGCCCCGGGCCCTCCTTCAGCGCGACGCCACGCCCGTGCCCCGTGTCCATTCCTCCGCCCCAGGCCCTCCTTCAGCGCGACGCCACGCCCGTGCCCATTCCTCCGCCCCGGGCCCTCCTTCAGCGCGACACCCAGCCCGTGCCCCGTGTCCATTCCTCCGCCCCGGGCCCTCCTTCAGCGCCCCGCCCTGCCCGTGCCCATTCCTCCGCCCCGGGCCCTCCTTCAGCGCCCCGCCCTGCCCGTGCCCATTCCTCCGCCCCAGGCCCTCCTTCAGCGCGACGCCCAGCCCGTGCCCCGTGTCCATTCCTCCGCCCCAGGCCCTCCTTCAGCGCCCCGCCCTGCCCGTGCTCATTCCTCCGCCCCGGGCCCTCCTTCAGCGCGACGCCCAGCCGGTGCCCATTCCTCCGCCCCGGGCCCTCCTTCAGCGCGACGCCACGCCCGTGCCCCGTGTCCATTCCTCCGCCCCAGGCCCTCCTTCAGCGCGACGCCACGCCCGTGCCCATTCCTCCGCCCCGGGCCCTCCTTCAGCGCCCCGCCCTGCCCGTGCCCATTCCTCCGCCCCAGGCCCTCCTTCAGCGCGACGCCCAGCCCGTGCCCCTTGTCCATTCCTCCACCCCGTGCCCTCCTTCAGCGCCCCGCCCTGCCCGTGCCCATTCCTCCGCCCCGGGCCCTCCTTCAGCGCCCCGCCCTGCCCGTGCCCATTCCTCCGCCCCGGGCCCTCCTTCAGCGCGACGCCCCGCCCAGCCCGTGTCCATTCCTCCGCCCCAGGCCCTCCTTCAGCGCGACGCCACGCCCGTGCCCCGTGTCCATTCCTCCGCCCCAGGCCCTCCTTCAGCGCGACGCCCAGCCCGTGCCCATTCCTCCGCCCCGGGCCCTCCTTCAGCGCGACGCCACGCCCGTGCCCCGTGTCCATTCCTCCGCCCCAGGCCCTCCTTCAGCGCGACGCCACGCCCGTGCCCATTCCTCCGCCCCGGGCCCTCCTTCAGCGCCCCGCCCAGCCCGTGCCCATTCCTCCGCCCCGGGCCCTCCTTCAGCGCGACGCCACGCCACGCCCGTGCCCATTCCTCCGCCCCGGGCCCTCCTTCAGCGCGACGCCCAGCCCGTGCCCATTCCTCCGCCCCGGGCCCTCCTTCAGCGCGACGCCCCGCCCGTGCCCCGTGCCCATTCCTCCGCCCCGGGCCCTCCTTCAGCGCGACGCCCAGCCCGTGCCCATTCCTCCGCCCCGGGCCCTCCTTCAGCGCGACGCCACGCCCGTGCCCCGTGTCCATTCCTCCGCCCCAGGCCCTCCTTCAGCGCCCCGCCCAGCCCGTGCCCATTCCTCCGCCCCGGGCCCTCCTTCAGCGCGACGCCCAGCCCGTGCCCATTCCTCCGCCCCGGGCCCTCCTTCAGCGCGACGCCACGCCCGTGCCCCGTGTCCATTCCTCCGCCCCGGGCCCTCCTTCAGCGCGACGCCCAGCCCGTGCCCCGTGCCCTCAGGCCGGCAGAGACTTCCTCTCTGCCGACCGGCTTCGACACTTCAGAGTTTCAGTTCCCCTTCTCTAGCGCTTTCTCTTCTCTCTGGAGCCCGACGTTTCACATGATTCGCCCCCTCCTCCATATATTTCGGAACTCAGTAAATCATCATTTAAAGAAAACGTGTTTCTTGCGAGCTAGGGGGCAAACACATCCTTTAAATAGATCATTTGTACGTATGTGATTCGCACTTTTTTTGCCTTCGCTTTCTCTTTGCACCTGCTGCTCTTTAATGCTCTGTAGTGTTCATCCCAACATTTGCTGTTTTTAATGTTCCAGTAACTTTGAAATGTATAAAGCGCCCTCAGCCTTGAATGAGTTAAGTTGTCAACTCTTCAAGGAAGAAGCACAAAACGAACTTCCTGCTTTTGTAAAGGTCCTTAAATGGATTTGAGCTCAGAATTTAGTAACCGTCTGAAGATCAGGCTTTGCTGGTATGAACATGGATATGCAGTGAATAGTTAGAAAAATATCTCCTGGACAATAATTTACAAACTAGACATTAGTTGACATGTTTATTATTTGATAGCCTCAATTAAATGATAGCCTCAGGGTATTTGTTAACCAGAATTCTAACTCCGCCTCTTGTTAATAATGCAAATACAATTCTGCTTATCACTTCTTCGTAGAAATGCCCTGAATTCACAAGCAGGTACAAGCTTGTCAAATTCTATGTAAAGGAAGAATCTTTTTTTTTAATCAGCAGACTTGGATTGTCTTGCTAAAAACCATCAGCAAGAGAAGTCAAATGATAAAACTGAACTACTGTATGTGAGAGAACTTAGGATGTATAATTTGTTCACTTAAGTCTGACTGCTGTAGTTTTATTTATCTGCTTGAAATATGGCTTTAGCAAAATCTGCTAAAGAAAAGCTTGAAGGTAACTATAATCCAGCATTTGTTCTTGATGAAAATATAAATGTGGAACAAAACTCAAGATCTAACAATGAAAACATCCAAGAAGTATCAAGACAAGAATTTGAGGAAGGACCATGTGGCTGGGGATCATTTACGTTAAGTTACATTCAACGTTGCAACAACCCTAAAGGATATTTATTCTTTTACAGTCTGTTATCTATCGTACAAGGTAGGTTTTACAATTTTCTTATTTCTTTAAATATTGTTAATATTGTTTTCTTGATTCCCTCTAATCATTATCAGACTTACAATTAAGACTGTGAATCAGATGATAAAAATGAGTACAGTATTATAACCAACGCACAATCTCTCAATCATAAATATTCTTGATCCTTGGACAAACGTGCTGCTATCCTTCAGCAATTCTCCAAATTATTAAGAAAACAAGCTGTACATGCTTTTGCAATGGGTAATTTAATTGGAGTAATTGATGTCACCTAGCTCTCCTTAGTATCAACTCCCTTTATTCCCAACTCAATACAAAACAACATGGATTTAAGTCTTATAATTGAGTATAAATTATTGTTAAATAAATCCTAGTATAATGCCTGATCGGAAACTTCTTCCCCTCTCAACCAATTTCCTTATATGGCATAATCTGGATAAAAGGCTTTTGAAGTTCAAAGTAAGATTTATTATGAGATCACATGCATGTCACCACATACAATGCTGAGATTCTTTTTCCTTAGCAAATCCATAGAACAGTAACTATAAACAGGATCCATGAACAACATACTGTGCATTTGCAAATATAAGTAAATAGCAATAATTAATAAGCATGAAATAACAAGATAAAGAGGTCTTAAATCAATGTGGGAGCATCAGAAATAGAATGTGTGCTGTTATCCCCTTTTGTTCAAAAGCCTGTTGGTTGAGGGGTGGTAACTATTCTTGAACCTAGTGGTGTGAGTCCTGAGGTACTTGTATCTTCTACCTGAAAGGCAACAGTGATGAAAGAGCGTGGCCTGGGTAGGATCTTTGATGATGGATGTTGCTTTTCTACAGCAACATTTCATGTGTGTGCTCAATGATAGGGAGGGCTTTACCAGTGATGTACTGGAGCGAATGCACTACCTTTTGTTGGATTTTCTGTTCAAAGACTGATGTTCCCATACCAGGCCATAATGCAGCCAATCAGCACACTTTCCACTACACATCTGTAGAAATTTCCCAAGGTTTTTGATGACATACCAAATCTCCACAGACTCCTGAGGAAGTAGAGGCGCTGTCATGCTTTCAATAAGCTTTAAACTCAATTTGTGAAATTTCAAATTCTGGCTTTTGACACTTCTTTTCACACAATACTTCTGCAATTACAGAAGAAAGTAGGAACAAGAGTAAGGCCGTCGAGCCCTTCAAGCTTGCCCCACCATTTAACATGATCACTGCTGACCTGCGCCGGCCTCAAATCTTCTTCTGTGCCATTTCTCCATATTCCTCTATTAGACAATAGGTGCAGAAGTAGACCATTCGGCCCCTAATCTATTAGTATAACACCACCATTATAGCTGGTTCCACCTTCAACCCTTGGCACCTTGTCCCATGCTCCTAACACTTCCTCTATAAAAAGTCTGCCCCACACATCTCCTTTAAATTTTTCCCCTTTCTAGTATTTGACATTTCTGTGCTGGGGAATAGAAGATTCTAACCATCTGCCCTCTCTATGCCTCTCACAATTGTATAAACTTCTTTCGGATCTACTCTCAACCTCTGGTGTTCCAGAGAAAACAATTCAGGTTAGTTCAGCTTCTCCTTCAAGCTGATACTGTCTTAGCCAGGCAGCATTTTGCACTGTAATCCAAATTGCCAATGACATTTTGTGGCCATTTTGGCCCTTGTAATTCACTGCATATGTTTTTCTGCTTTCTTTATATTCGTCAAAGATTTTGTCAGATTTCAACTTCCTGAACCTTGCATTTGTTTCCCTTTTTCTTTTTCATTAAATTGACCCTTTTCTTTATCCAAGCCTCCCTTGCCTTGTTGTCCTTGTTTTTCCTCCTTAGTGGGACATGCCAGTTCTATACTTGGATCAGCTGATCTCTAAATAATTCCCACATGCAGATGTGGATTTGCCCAATACCAACTGCTCCCAATTTACCTTCTGCCCATAAAGTTGTAATTTACCCTCCCCCAATTTAGTGCTTTACCAACAGATCCAGATCTATCCTTGTACATTGCTATGTTAAAATTGAAGGATTTGTGATTACTGTCACATCAAAACTCTCATCACCTGGCTAGGCTAGTTTTCCAACATAAGGATCTGTTTGGTTCCTTGTCTAGTTGTACTATCTCGGCCCGAAACATTGACTGCTTGGTCAAGAAACCTTCTTGGATGCATGTAACAATACTGTCCCTTCCCTGTCTAGTTCCCTTGCACTGAAGACATCAGATTAATATAGGGGGATTTAAAGTCACCCACTATGACACCCCTGTTGCTTTTGCATTTTTCCATCTGGCTACGTACCTGTTCCTCTGTCTCCCCCTGGCTACTGGGAAGCCGGTAGTATTAACCCATCAGAGTGACTGCACCTTTATTATTTTTTGGCTGTACCCATACTGCCTCAGTGGACAAGCCCTCCAGTATATCCTCTTTGAATGCAGCTGTGACATTCTCCCTGATTAGTAATGCAGTTACCCCACTGCTCTTACCTCATCCTGTATCCTGTCGGAAACATGAAAACACTAGAAAGTTGACATGTACAAACACGCTAGAGGAACTCAGCAGGTCGGGCAGCATCCGTGGAATGAACAGTCAATGTTTCGGGCCAAGACCCTTGGTCAGGACTGAAGAAGGAGGGGGCAGGGGCCCTATAAAGAAGGTGGAGGGAGGGTGGAAGGTGCCAGGTGAAAAACCAATCAGAGGAAAGATCAAGGGGTGGGAGAGGGGATCGGCAGGAGAGGTGACGAAGAAATGTAAGGGGAAAGCACTATGGGTAGCAGAAGAAGGCAGAATCATGAGAGGGGTGATAGACAGCTGGAAGAGGAGGCAGAGTGAAAGTAGGATGGGGGAAGGGAGATGGAGGAAATTACTGGAAGTTGGAGAATTCGATGTTAATACCAAGGGGCTGGAGACTACCCAGATGGTATATGAGGTGCTGCTCCTCCAGCCTGAGTTTGGCCTCATCATGGCAGTAGAGGAGGCCATGTATGGACATATCCGAATGGGAATGTGAAGCAGAATTGAAGCGGGCGGCAACCAGGAGATCCTGTCTGTTGTGGCGGACGGAGCGGAGGTGCTCGACGAAGCGGGGCTTGACTAGAAATTTGAGCTGCCGGTCCTGTGCCTCACTAAGTGTGTAATGTCAACAAATGTATTGATCCATGGTCCAAAGCTTTACTCCTTGTATTAAAATAAACACATTTCAGCCCAACAGTCCCACTGTGCACATTTGCCTGTCTTTTCTATCAGGCTTACTTGCCCTAATCCCCAGCTTCTCATTAACCTCTCCACCTGCTGACCTGCCACTCCGGTTCCCACCTCGTTGCTATTCTTGTTCAAACTCTTTCGAGTAGTACTGGAAAGGCTCTCTGCAATCATCTTGGTTCACTTCCAGTTTAGGACCTGTTCTGGAAGAGAGCCCTCCCTTCCACACTGGCTCATTAGTGGCACATGAAGCTGCAGTGCCTTTCTTGTTCTGGGCAAGTAGCTTACAATATGATCTCACTTCCTGTCGTCTGCCATTTTTTTCCTACTCTTATTGAGCACGTCACTTTGTTCCATTTTTTATCTCTAAAAGTCACAAAAATAGTTACCAACCTTTTTAGCAGTGTATTCTTCCCTAAACATTTGCACCAAGTAATTTCTTTTTGTAACATCCTGTTCTCTTTCATAATCACCTGATTGTCTTCTGTCTTTAAAAGAGACTAGACTGCTTTGCTATGTGGTAATGTTTACCACATACTGAGTGTTCTGCATTTGAAAATCAGTGACCTCTGGAGCGGAATGGAACTACACTAGCTCCTGTGTCTCTTTGGAAATATGGTTGGTTTCCCCCTTTTGGGATTCCATTGGCACACGTACTCAGTGGCCATTTTATAAGGTACAAGAGGTATCCAATGAAGTGGCCACTGAGTGTATTTCTGTATTTTCGTGGTCTTGTACTACTGTAGCCCATCCACTTCAAGGTTCAACATATTGTGCATTCAGAGATGCTCTTCTGCACGCCACTGTTCTAACACATGGTTATTTGAGTTGCTGACACCTTCCTGTCAGCTTGAACCAGTCTGGCCGTTCTCCTCTGACCTCTCTCATCAACTAGGCATTTTCGCCCACAGAACTGCCACTCACTGGATGTTTTTTTTAGATGTAATCTCTAGAGACTGTTATGTGTGAAAATCCCAAGAAATGAGCAGTTTCTGAGATATTCAAACCACCCCATCCGGTACCAACAATCATTCGGTGGTCAAGGTCACTTTGATCACATCTCTTCCCCACTCTGATATTTGGTCTGAACAAAAACTGAACCTCTTGAGCATGTCTGCGTGCTTTTATGCATTGAGTTGCTACCACAAGATTGGCTGATTAGTATTTGCATTAACGAGCAGGAATATGAGTGTATCTAATGAAGTGGTCAATGAAGGTATAAGCTGCCAGGCATGCAGTTACTGATATTGTTCCCCATGGAATGCTCACTTTGAACGTTACTGTGTGAAATTAGATCATGATTTGAGTTTGTTGGCGCTGACGGCTCAACAAATCTATTGCTGATCTGCAGCAATAGATTTGAAACACCCTCCAAGTCATCCATCTTGGTGCTGCAGAGAACGCAACCCACATTTATTTGCCAGTTGGTTTTCCTTCAGGCCCCCTCAGCTCTACAGCATTTATATGCCAAAGACCCCGTTCGTGCTCATATGACCTACACTGCCCAAGCTGAACACTTGGCTATATCTCCCCATCATCCCTCATCCAACCACACCACACCTTCATCCAGTTAACAACAGATTTAACTCATTCCCTACATCTGAACTTTAGCCCAACACTTCACCATGATCTCCTATTCTCCTCAATCCTGGGGCTCAGTCTATTAACAAGCACAAGTCCAGCTTCACTATCACCCACAAGGACCTTGGAGTGACCTGCTCTCTCTGTACGACTTATAGCAGTGTGAGATCACTCAATCTTCTGTTTCTCCATCCACTGCATATGTTAGAGTATTTAACTGTTGGGCTCTGAAGTTATACTGCATGATTAAAGGTGTTAAGTGATCACTGAGTACTGGGATCCCTCCTCCCTCAATACCATTCAGGAACCCAAATGGTCCTTCCAGGTGAGATGATACTTCACCTGTGAATCTTCTGGGATCATATACCGTGTCCGGTGCTCCCGATGTGGTCTCCTGTGTATCAGTAAGATCCAGTGTAGATTGGGAGACTGTTTCGCTGAGCACCTGCACTCCATCTGCCAGAAAAAGCGGGATCTCCCAGTGGCCACCCATTTTAATTCCACTTCCCATTCCCATTCTGACTTGTCAGTCTATGGTCTCCTCTACTGTCACGATTATCACACTCAGATTGGAGGAACAGTGCCATGTATTCTGTTTGTATAGGCTCCAACCTGATGGCATGAACATTATTTTCTCAAAGTTTCAGTAATGTCCCCCCACCCCTCTCCTCCACCATTCCTCATTCCCATTTCCCTTTCTCACCTTACTTACCCATCACCTCCTCCTGGTGTTCCTCCCCCTTTCTTTCATGGCTGTCTGCCTTCTCCAATCAGATTCCCCCTCCTCCAGCCCTGTACCTCTTTCACCAATCAACTTCTCAACTCTTCACCCCTTTCCTCCGCTCCCCTCCCCTCCCAGTTTCACCTCTCACCTCGTGTTTCTTCCTCCCCTCCCCCACAACTTCTGACTCGGACTCCTCATCCTTTTTTTCTCCAGTCCTGATGAAGGATCTCGGCCTGAAATGTTGACTGTGCTCCTTTCCATAGATGCTGCCTGACCTGCTGAGTTCCTCCAGCGTTTTGTGGATTTCCAGCATGTGCAGATTTTCTCTTGTTTGTGACTGAGTACTGTGGAATATTTTTGGGAAACCAGGGGCTAACTACAGGTGCCCAGCTTTAGGAAGAGCATCCTTAAGCTGGAAAGGATGCAGAAAAGATTCAGGACAATTTAACCAGGTCTGGAGGGAATGTGTTACAAGGAGAGGGTGGATGGAATGGAAGGTTTTTTTCCCCCTGGAGTATAGGGGGCTGAAGAGAGACCTTAAAGTGGTATATAATATCATAAGTGAATTAGATAAAGTGAATGGTCATAGTCTTACCCCAGGTTAGAACAGTCTAAAACTATCGGTCACAGGTTTAAGATGAAAGGGGAGGGATTTTAAGAGGACTTGAGGGGCACATTTTTTACAGTGTGTGTTAGGTAAGTGGAACTAGCTGATAGAGGAAGCTATTGAGGTGGATACAAGTTGACCGTTTAATATCATTTATCCAGGGATTTGGATAAGTAAAGTTTAGAGGAATATGCCCAACTGCAGGCAGATGAGCCAGCTCAGGTGGGCAGCTTGGTTAGCATGATTGAGTTGGGCAGGAGGGCCTGTTTCTGTGCTATATACTTTTATGCTGCTATGGTTACTTGTGTTTAGACTGATCTGGAACAGTGTTTGAAATTTGGGGACAGATCTCTCTTCAGGGAGCTGGAATCTCCTGAGGTTTAGTAATTCTACAGTTTTAAATGAATGTTGTGCTTTGGACATTGTTAAAAGTTATTTTGCTGAGGTGACTGAGGTTGATGAATGTGTTGTAACTGAAGGTTCTGGTAAAGTACCATATATTAGTATTGCTACTAAAATTGAAAAGTTGGTAGAAGAATGGGCACAGTTGAATGGGTAGAAGAATGGTGATACAGTTGGTTGCAACATTTGAGAGGGAAAAAAATATTCTGTTTAGCTTTTTGTTCAGACTGGAAGGGATGTGCACACTATATATGATAACGTTCCTGTAGTGAACTTTAGGAGTTGGGGATAAACTCAATTTTGTAATTTGCAAATAGAAGAAGTTTTGAAAATGTAATAATTACCTTTTAGGGCATTTCCAAGATGTGAACCCTGAAAGATAATTTGTGTTTTGGGGAATTGCACTGGGTGAATCTCAATCAACAAATATGAAGGAGTGAGGAACTTCAGGAGCAGTGTAAATTGATGAACAGATATTCAGTTATAAATGCCTTTGATATGAACAATGTCTGAGAAGAACAAATAAACTCACGGTGGAATGGAATAAGTGATTATCAAGCTGAGGATATAAAGGCAGAAATGCAATCAGGATTCAATAGTGAGAAACAGAAGTATGTTTTAATTATAGTCAAAGGTCCAGTGTTATGTCTTCGAATTACTAACTTGCAAATGCAATTTTTTGATGATAAAGACAGGAAACACCCATGTGAAAATGAGAAAGTCACAACTTCAGCTATAGTAATAATTAAATCTTCTCTGTGAATTTGACTGAAGATATAAGACCTCATATGCAAATTTCAAAGGAATCCATTGGATGCATGGTGGATCCACTTGAAACATTTGTTTGCCAAATATTTTTAGAATAGCACATTGTTATAGATTAGTTTATAAAACCAGTTCTTAATTTGCCTAAACCATCTGTGTAACTGAGTTTCCTAACCCAGTAAACTTTTTAAAAGACAAATAAAATTATTTGAATTAGACACTTCAGAGGTGGTGGTGGGCACTTTCTGTGACTTACATAGAGTTTCAATGCACATCTAAAGTATCAGCCCAAATGCTTCTTTTCCACTTTGAGCAGGAATGTGCCTGAGGTTCTCAGAAGTCGGTAAGAAAGTTGGGTTTGTTCAGGGTGACTTTGAGCATATCATTGAATGTGTTCTTTTGTCTACCAGGAACTGTGATAGAATTTGGTGTAAAGTCAGGAGTCTGAGTGTATATAGGACCTCAGTACTATAGATGATGGCCAATGAGAGGACAGTGATTCGCTTACCCTTCAGTGAATTTCATTGATGTCACAGAGACTATGTTGGTGCCTTGAGATACATGCTGTAGGTAGCCAGATGTCACCTGCATATTGGAGGACTGGGATCACTCCTATCCTGTTGACCATGTGCTCTGTGTTCAGACTGAAGTATGCTGGTACTGTTCCCTAGCTTTTTCTTGGAAGACTCATGTAGTGAAGATTATGCCCTCTGTACCTTTGAGATGGATGGAATTCACACTATGGTGTGGGGAACAGTTCTTTAGGCCATTAGAAAAAGACCATTGGAAAGAGGGAGGTTAACAGGGACCCTAACAATGTTACAGAAGTCTTTCTTAAATATAAGGAAGTCCTCTATAGTTGTGACAACCAGACTTCACTACTGTTGCAAGTCCCCCTGATACATCTTCCTGTTGATATCACCAGATTGTGGTCATAGCCTTTGCAAATTATATGAATGTGTGAATTGTAAATAAACGTATGCCCTTGGTCCTCTGAACCTTTTCCACCATTTAATAACTCCACTGCTAATCGAATTGTAATGTAATTCTACTTTCTCAATTACCTCCTTACTTATAATGTATGTATCTTCCTTTGCTCTGAAATAAATTCTTTGCTTCTGTTATTCTTTGACAGATAGGTCCAAATACTCATGGCCATTGGAGAGAGATTTTAAAAAAAATTCACCTTATCTCAATTGTAACTGATTATCATTTTCCATCATCTAGATTAGTGGTTGCCAACCAGTCGATCACAATCAACTGGTCGATCTTTGAGACTTTCCCAGTAGATCCCGAAAAAAAGAAAAGAAAAAGAAATACATAAATACTGTTGTAATGTCCGCATTATAAAAATAAGTAATACTAATTAGGATAATGGTAATATAACAATCCTCCCACTACAGAAAGCTGTTTGTAAAGAGAGGTTGTTTCCAGGGTTGCGGGGTTTTACTTCTGTTCGGGGTTGAAGGCCCAGCTAATTGTTTTTCATAAAACATGCTGCTCATATAAGGCTGCTACTGAAGCATCATTTCGTATAAGTCACCTCTTGGCTAAACACAAGAAGCCTTTTACAGATGGCGATTTACTCAATGGCCATTCTGGCAGAGACTGTTTTTAATGACTTTAAAAACAAAAACAACATCAAAACTGCAATACGTAATATACCGCTTGGCCCTGCAACAGTGACAAGGAGAGTAGAGCCACTGTCAGAGGAAGTGGATCGACAAGTGTGAAAGGACTTGTCACTCTGTGAATATTTTTCACTACAGCTCGATGAATCCCTGGATGTAATGCAAACAGCTCAGTTTGTTGTATTTGTCAGAATGGCTTTCCAGGATTTTACAACAAAGGAGGGCTCCCTCACTCTTTTGCACTTAAAGGACAGAATGAGAGGTGAGGATATTTACAATAAATTTAAAAAATATTTCCGTGAAAATGACATTCGCATAAACCGGTGGCAATTACTACTGATGGGGCCCCAGCAAGGCGCAGTGTGCGAGTTGGTTTTATAGCACTGTGCCGTAATGACCCTGATTTTCCCGACTACCTGGGTTATCACTGTGAGATTCATCAGCAGGCCTTGGCTGGGAAGGTCATGGACTTTCCTCATGTAATGACACTGGTGGTCAAACTGATACACCTGATTCGAGCAAAAGCACTTCAGCACTGCTTATTCAAGGTGTGATTGGATGAGCTCGATGCCACTTACGGGGACATAAATCTTTATGCTGATGTTCGGTGGTTGAGTCGCGGCAAAGTGCTGCCACGATTTGCTGACTTGCTGCCTAAGATAAAGACTTTCCTGTCGACAAGAAACAAGGAGCACGAGGAACTGTCACGTTGTGTGGCTACTGGATTTGGGGTTTCTGACAGACCTAATGGCTAAATTAAACGCACTTAACAACGAGCTTATGAGAAAAGACCAACACCTGCCCCACATGATAAGCACAGTAAATGCATTTAAGGCCAAGCTCAGTGTTAGAATTTCAAATTTAAAGAATGGGAGGCTGACACACTTTCCCAACTCGGAGAAAATGTTACAGACCATTAAGGAAAAAAATGCTTTTCACCCTGTGCGTCCCTAGACAAACTGGCAATAGAGTTCGATCGGTGTTTTGGGGAGCTAAACATCATGAAAGATATTGCTGCGTTTGTTTCAAACCCATTTCTGCCAATCGATATAGAACAGATAGCAGCCAAATTCCAGCAAGTATTTGGTGTGCCAAGTGATATTGAAATGGAAATAATTGATTTGCAAAATGACATTGAGCTTTAAGCAAGATGAAGGGACGGTGACTTTTGGGGGCTCATCAGCAGGGAGAGTCATCTCACCACGTGTGCACTAAAAGTCAGTGCCTACTTCAGGTCCGTGTGAAATTGCATTTTCACAGATGAAAATTATTAAATATAAGTACAGGAGCTGTCTTACTGACAGACACCTCACAGACTGCCTCAGACTGTAGTTATGAGCCAAATTTCAGTGAGCTAGCAGGAAGTATTCAGTCATCACACTGAGTGCAACAGACAATTTTTATTCATTTATTTTTTGTGTTGAAATAAAATTAAATAATGAAACTTAGAATTAAAGGTATGAAGTGTTGTAATATTCTTAAAGAAAGACACTTATAGCCTGTTTGATATGCTAGTTACAGTGTTTTCTTGGTTGAATTAATTTGAAAGTTTGACAAAAGCATTTCATGTAATTAAAATACAATGACCCCAAATAAAAGGCCTCAAGTTGGAAGTACAATCTGAGCTGTTTTCTCTCTAAACGATTTAGTAGGTAGATTTTGAGAACCATTGAGCATGTGTCGGGGGTGGGGGGAAAGGCAATCTCCTTCCATTTAAGCAAGATCACCCTCCTAGCCATAAGAGAATTAAAAGCCAGTACGCATGATTGGGAAGGCTCCAAAATTATAGTGCTTTCCTCAACAATACCAAATAAGGCAGTTAACAGATTGGGCTTAAAACTAACTTTAAAAAGTACAGAAAAAGTTTGGAATACATCTTTCCAATATTTTTCAAGGCTCGAACATGACCAAAACATAAATTAATGAAGCCTCTCCATTATTGCATCTGTCACAGTAAGGAGATATATCTGCAATATACCTGCAGAGAGCTTATCTTTAGACATATGAACCCTATGTAATACTTTAAATTGTAGGAGGCAATGACGAGCATATAATGATGAAGAATTAACCATTTTGAAAATAACCCTCCAGGTCTCATTAGATAATGGTCTGTAAGTCCTTTTCCAAATCTTTTTAATTTTATTTAAAGGAACCATTCTCAATCCCATACGATTTCATATCTTAATTGCCCAATAATATAACAAAGGTAAAGCAAAACCACCATTCTTTTTGCTTTTTTGAAGGTGGGCTTTATTTAATTGAGGTTTTCTGTTCTTCCATGTGTAGGAAGAAAGAATTGAATCTAAAGAATCCAAAATAGACTTAGAAATAAAAACAAGTACGGCTTGAAAGAGGTATATAAATTCAGGTAAAGTATTCATTTTAATAGGATTAATTCGACCAATCAATGATAAAGAGAGAGGCAACCAATTAGAGAGTGTCTTTTTCACATAATTCATTAAGGTTAAACTTCCTTTGAATAAATCTGTAATTCTTAGTGATTGTTACACCCAAATATGTAAATTGTTTTCTTACAACTTTAAAAGGAAGGTTAATATCAGTTGGTATCAAATTATTTAAAGGAAACAATTCACTCTTATGTAAATTCAATTTATATCCTGAAAACTGACTAAAATTAGTCAGTAAATGAGGATAAGGAAGTTGTAACATTTGATATAAAAAGCAATAGGTCATCAGCTTAAAGCGAGACTTCATGAATAGTACCTACCCTTAAAATACTGGTAATATCTTTAGAATCTCTAAAAGGCAATTGCTAAAGGTTCTAATACCAAATCAAAATGCAAAGGACATCCTTGTCTTGTTCCACATTGAAGTTTAATTGGTTTAGAAGTTTTAAAATTAGTAAGGACCCGAGCAGAGGGAGATAAATAAAATAATTTAATCCAATGAATAAAATTGGGCCCAAAATTAAATTTTTCTAAGGATTTAAATAGGTAATTCCATTCAACTTGATCAAAACCCTTCTCCACATCTAAAGAAATCACACATTCCGATATTTCCTTGGACAGAGAATGCATAACATTTAACAGTCACCATATATTAAAATGGGAATATCGAGTTTTAATAAATCCTGTCTGATCATCAGATATTACAGAAAGTATAATATTTTTGAGTCTACGGGCCAGAACTAATAGGATCTTAGCATCAACGTCGAGTAAAGAGATTGGTCTATATGAGGAGCATCCGGTGGGATTTTTATTCTTTTTAAGAATAAGTGAAATGGAAGCTTCATAAAAAGGCTGTGGCAACCTACCGACCTTAGAAGACTCAGTGAGGGTAGAACATAAATAAGGTATAAGCAATGAGGAAAAAGCCTTATAAAATTCTCCAGAGAAACTGTCAGGTTCTGGAGATTTCCCAGAATGCAATGAATGTATAGCCTCAGCGATTTCCTCCTGAGAAATAGGTTGATCCAACTGCTTGTGATTATCAACCGAACATCTCGGAATATTTAATTGATCTAAAAAATTGTTCATTGTAGTATTGTCTTTAATAGAATCAGAACTATACAATCTAGAATAAAATTCTCTAGAAGTGTCATTTATTTCAAAATGGTCAGTTGTCATGTTGCCATTTGTTTTGCAAATTTCTTCAATTTGCCATTTAGCTATAATGGTCTTCAATTCATTAGCCAGTAGTTTACTGGTTTTTTTCTCCATGTATATAAAATTGGCTTCTATCTTTTAAAAGTTGGTTTTCAATTGGGTATGTTAAAAGAAGATCATATTTAGTTTTAATTTCAGTACATCTTTTGTATAGTTCAGGGTCTGGTACCAAAGCATATTTCTGGTCTAACTGATTTAATTGATCAACTAAATCAGTTCTCTCTTTATTTGCTTTTTTATTAATATGTGCAGTAAAGAGATAATTTGTCCTCTGATGTATGTCTTAAAAGCATCCCAAATGATAAGATGTAGAGATCTCTTCCAACACATTTTCTTCGAAAAAAAGAGTAATTTGATTCTTCAGAAATTTTAGAGAGTCCTTGTCAGATAATAAAGTTGAATTAAAACATCATGATCTGTTCATATGAGTGAAAACAGGAAGATTTAAAGATAAAAATACAGGAGAGTGGTCAGATATAGCTATTTCTTTATATTCAATGGATCGAACTAATGGAATCAATTGACTATCAATAAAAAAAAATCAATCCTAGTATAGGAATAATGGACATGGGAGAAGAATGAATACTCCCTTTCTGCTGGATGAAGAAAACACCAGACATCGATATCACATTTCATTAGAAAGGATTGAATAAATAAAGGTGATTTATTAGGCGTAGCTAACTTAGAAGAACAATCTAATACTGGATCTAGACAACAATTAAAATCTCCTCCCATCACTAAAGAATAAAAACTCAAATCTGGCAAAAATGAAAAGAAATGCTCAAAAAATCCTGGGTCATCTGCATTGGGGGCGTACACATTAGCATATACAATTAATTTATTAGGGTCAGAGACAACTTTATGTTGAACAAAAGAAATTGTATTAGCTATAAAAATCAAGACCCCACGAGAGTTTGCTCTGAATGAAGAATGAAATTGTAAGCCCCTCCACTGATTAAAAAGGTGTGCATTATCACAACTACGTACATGCGTTTCTTGTAGAAAAATAATGGGGGCCCTTAACTTTTTAATATACGCAAAGATCTTATTCCGTTTTACAGGATGATTTACCACTTACACATCCAAACTGAGTAAATTAATATTTCGCTCCATTTTAAATTGTAATTAACAGAAGAGTTAAAAGATCTGAGCATAAATTATTAGGTTCAAAAGACAGACCATGAAATAAGGTACTCAAACAGAAAATTTGGATGTTAACCCAACCCAGCTTCCAGAGAAAAAGAGACCCCCTCCCCCAAAACTCAGAAAAGCCGGCTAAAGATCAGCCAGCAAGCTAAGCCTATAGATAACCCTTCCCAAGGAATCCTGCTGGGGAAACTCCAAAACTTTGAAAGGTGTTGTTCCTACCCAGACAAAACAAAGAAAAAACTTAGATCAAAAATCCAAAACACGAGAGGATTTGTTTTAACGATTTCAAAAGAAATATATATACGAAAACCTCACAGGAAAGAATAAAATAGAAAAACTATCAAAGAAAATAACAAAAAACAAGATATATAAAAGTTCCTTAGTGTGAAATTCATGAAAGCATAAAATGATCGACCTGGGGCGTTCTCCTGCCTTGGGTTTTGGGAATAGTGATCGATAGGTGCAGTCCAATTTAGGCACAGATGGCAATAAATCTGGGAATAGCTGCTTCAAAAAACTTGCGAAGGACTCCTTGGGGCAGTCACCTTCGATTGATTCTTCAAGACCTAAAATGTGTAAATTATTCCTTCTACCGCTTTCCAGGTTGATAATTTTCTTTGTTAATTTTTCATTAGATAATGATAATGTTTTGCATATCTTACTCATATCTTCTCAGTCGGCTTCCAATAATGACAAAGCTTCTTTGTTCTCTTTAATTCGCTTTTCATGTTCGTTTAAAGTTTGGTGAATAGCGTCCAACTTGACATTAAGATGTCAAAATTCCTCAGAGAGTTCTGTTCTTTGCTTTTTAAGGAAATCTCCAATGGATTCCAAAGTAGTTGGAGAGTCTTGTTCTGTTTCTTTTGCAGTGGCGCTCGTTTTTCTCAGAGACATATTAGAGCAATATTAAGATTTGTAATAAAGTTTCAAAAACTGGTAGGAAATAAAAAGATAAGTAAGATAGGAGCGATTTTAAAAAGATGTTACCCCATTGAGTGTCATCAGGGCTCTCCCTATTTTTCCTGCTAATATGGTCAATGTAAGATGTTCCCACATTATATTCCATTTTACTAGAACCTTTTCACACACTTAACCTTTGTGGCCTTCGTATGTCCTTCCTCTGGAACAGCAGAGGCTGAGAAGGGATCCATTAGAGATTTTCGGGTGCATAGATGGGGGAAAGATCCTGGCAGCTAAGGCTGAAATATCCAAAACCAGACGGCATGCATTTAAGGTGAGAGGAGGCCAGTTGAAAGGAGATGTGCTGACAAAGTTTATTTTACACTGATTGTATCAAGTGCTTGGAATGCGCTGCTGCAGGTGTTGGTGAAAACAAATATGATAGAGGCGTTCATCTCTTGGATAGGCGCATGAACGTGGGATGAAATTGACACTGTATAGACAAAAGGGATTAGCTTAGTATTTGATTTCTAATTTAATTAGATCGCTGCAACCTTCTGGGCCCAAAAGCCTCTTTCTGTGCTGCATTGTTCTATGTCTATTTAGTTTTGTGTGCATTAAGTAAATAGAGCACTAAAATTTGAAAGGGGGTAGTTTTATATTCCGGCTATACAAAGTTCTGAATAACCCATATCTAGAGTTCTTTCAGCAACCTCTCTGTAGGAAAGAATATATTGGCTCTGGAAGGAGTGTACTTTCACAAAATAATAGCAAGGGCTATATTATTTGTGTGGGTGCTAATTGCCTGAAATTTTAATGATTTGTGGTTTGAATGATGCTTCGAGGTATTTAAACACAGCTATTGGGGTAGGCAGTGAGAAGCTATTTCTTGCAGATTGGAAAATCAAGGTCTTGAGGTCATTATTCAAAACTTTTTTGCCAAATCTAAGATAAAAACAGATAATACTGACAATGCTCATCTCTTTCTGTGTAGAGCAAAAGAGTTAACATTTCAGTTTCAATCTAAGCAAAAGTTATTGACCTGAAACTTAAAGCTGGTTCCTTCAGCATGTTTGCTGAGTATTTTCAGTACTTGCTGTTTTTATTTCAGATCTCTGTCATCCATGGGAGTTTTCTTTAAAAGTGGACTTGGGGGTATTTCTACACTTCCTTCCACAAACAGCAGTTGATACCAGTACAGTACCACTGAATTTCTAAGAATGCCATATTATTGAGTTGATGTTACTATGACTGTTGATGTAATGGAAACCAGTTAACAATGGCTAAAATGAGAAAAGAAAACAATGTATTATTGAGGTGTTTAACAGCTTAGGAGATGTGTCATTCTGTATCCTGCCATTTGTCCCACATAATTACATAATTAAAGTCTTGCCTAAATCATTGGATGAACTTCAGAACTGAAACTGACTTACAGAAAAGTAATATGTGTTTTATATTTTTCACAGTTATTGGCAGAAGTCAGTAGATATATTGTTCCTCAAGGAAAAACCATATAACCATGTATAACAATTACAGCACGGAAACAGGCCATCTTGCCCTTCTAGTCCATGCCGAATGCTTACTCTCACCTAGTCCCACATATAACCATATAACAATGACAGCACGGAAACAGACCGTCTCGGCCCTTCTAGTCCGTGCCCAACGCTTACACTCACCTAGTCCCACATATAACCATATAACAATTACAGCACGGAAACAGGCCGTCTCGGCCCTTCTAGTTCGTGCTGAACGCTTACTCTCACCTAGTCTCACCGACCTGCACTCAGCCCATAGCCCTCCATTCCTTTCCTGTCCATATACCTATCCAATTTTACTTTAAATGACAATACCGAACCTGCCTCTACCACTTCTACTGGAAGCTCGTTCCACACAGCTACCACTCTCTGAGTACAGAAATTCCCCCTCGTGTTACCCTTAAACTTTTGCCCCCTAACTCTCAACTCATGTCCTCTTGCTTGAATTTCCCCTACTCTCAATGGAAAAAGCAAAACCATCTTAAACATCACAAACATTTCTTTTATATTTTAGATGTTCTTATCTGACCTTAAATGATCATCAACACACTACTTGCAAGGTAATCTAACATCAGGAAAGGTGAAAAGGAGTCTAGGTTTGCTATTGCTTTGTAGTTCTGGTGCCATTATTGCTGCTTGTGTTGTTCCACTGAACATTGTGACATGTTCTGTTAGTGCTGGAATGTGTGGTGACACTTGTGGGCTGCCCCAAGCAAATCCTTAGATTGTGTTGTTTGTTAGGGCAAGCAACGCGTTTCTCTGTATGTTTTGATCTACATGTGATAAATAAGAGAATATGGATCTGAAATCTGGACGGGGTAGATTGTACAGAACAGTTTTTCCTCCACCAGTATTTATTTCCGAGAGATTGCCTCATGCTATCTGAAGCTTTGATGCTTTGAGTAGCTTTTGTACACCATCAAACTGTGTGCATTGAAAATGCACCGTCTTTAAGGATCAACTACAACATAATGCTTCCCCATATTTGTTGCAAAGCTGCTGAATGTGTAACTAAATTTTACAACTTGCACAGTACTGTGGAAAAGTCTTAGGCACATTAATATATAGCTAGGGTGCTGGATGCCTAGGTCTTTTGCACTGTATTTGTCGATGTAGAGCAGGGAACGAGTTTGTAAATCTGGGGGGAGCAAAAGATGTTGGAAATGGCGAAGGTGGAGTGCCGCGGGATGGGTGTGGGACAGGTGGCAGAGAAAGAGTACCAGGCAGCGGGGGTGGGATGTCATGGTTGCAAACACACCCAGCCCTGAGATGCCAGGCAAGGGCATTTTATTCCAAACAATTGGTTTATTGATCATTACAGAATGTCTCACTGGTGCTTCCCTCTCCCTTTTCCCCAACCATGATTCCCCTCTCCCTGCCCCCTTCCCACTCTCAGTCCACAATAGAGACCCATACCAGTATTAGGTTTATCATCACTCATGTATGTAATGACATTTGTTTTTTTTATTAAAAGCAGTACAGTGCAATACATAAAATTACTACAGTGTGCAGTATTTTAATCACCAGTAATTAGTGATTTTTTAAAAATCCCTTGGTACATCACACTTACTGGTCAATGTTCCCCTGACATACTCTATGCAGTCTGTTCAGGACTGAGGTGTGCAGAGTTGAGTGTTTTTGTGGTTGTTGCATTGGAAACTGTTCATAGCTTCATAGGTAGTGCAGGCTGACTGAGGGGATGCTACAAATCCCCTTTGAGTTGCTTGGGACGTCTTGAAGTTAATGGTCACTTAGGGTGGGTGTGCCTGAGGAGTTCAGAGATTGGGCTATTGGAGACATTGAAGATAAAGGAAGATTGGAAAAATGGTGTTTGAATAATGGTAAAAAGCTAGGATATCACGGAATTGGGGCTAAGATGATGAGGGTGTTAAGATTAATGTTGGTGATCAAGATGGTATTGATCTTATGTAGTAAGTGGTCAGAAGAATCGAAGGGAAGTAATGGAAATTGCCTTTGAAGTGTCCCAGTCTGGTGTAACAATAGTAAGGTGAACGGTGATTCAGGAATTTCCACCATCAGGCAATTCAGGGATGATGTGGAATAATGGGGAAAGACATGGAAATTGTGACTTGGGCCAGAGTTATTTGGTTGAATTCATTAATTTGACACTTATGTTGCTTGCTTGATGCCACCATAGAATTAGCGTTGAGACATGTTTCCTGCTTTTATATCTTCGAAACCTCTTTCTACCGGGCTTCTCTGCAGCTTGTTAGCCCCTCGCTAACAGCCACTGGGCTCAGCAGTGAGAAAACCAGCTTTCTCAAACTCTGTATGTCTTGGGTCTGTATGATTTGGGTCCTACCTAAACCAGGAAGTTGGGATGTCTTCACCGCCGGAACCCTGATCTGTTCAAATACTGTGTAAATACTGCCCTCGTGCAATTAGTTGCCAGTGAGAAATAACAGATTGTACACAGCATACAATTATCAGAAAAATATATTTACAAATTTCGGCTTTATCGAACAGTTAGTAGGAAAAAGAAAAGGGGGGGATAAAAGGGCCCATTACAGTTAACCCAGTCCAAATCTGCACATGTAGCTTATCTTGAAGTTGTCTTTAACTTGTGCTGGACCCTCAGTCCGCATGAAAGCACACACCACCTTCCGAATGTCGCTCGAAATGAATTTTGAACAAATGGGCTCCCCCACTGGTGTATTGGTCCTTCCTCCTTGAAGCCATTCATCTGCACAAAGCATCTCAAATATCTTTCCTTCCTGTCTTATCCCAGCTCCTGCCAAAAAGACTTCAACCCTCACTGGAGTCCGTCACGAAAACCTCTCTGCCCAGCACTCTCTAGAACCATCTCCTGATTCCATCATCCTGATTGGCTGACACAACATTCCTAAGTTAAACAACATAGCCCCTTACTTTAGCTCAAATCCAAGCATGCTAAAAGCAGAACAGACTGCTCTTACAAAGATGTTCAAATGAAATAGCTATAGCATAGCGGTAGAAATCATAACCAGTGTCATTCAAAGAAAAATTGGATAGGTATATGGACAGGAAAGGAATGGAGGGTTATGGGCTGAGTGCGGGCCAGCAGGACTAGGTGAGAGTAAGTGTTCAGCACGGATTAGAAGGGCCGAGATGGCCAGTTTCCGTGCTGTAATTGTTATATGGTTATATCTTTAAAATAATAACAATTCTTTTTGTTCCAGGTGCTTTGGTGAATGGTCTGGTGAATATCAACATCTCCACAATAGAAAAGCGATACAGTTTGACTAGTTTCCACACAGGATTGATTTCTACTGGCTATGACATCTCCTTCTGTGCCTTGGCTCTTTTCATCTCATACTACGGACAAAAGGGGCACAAGCCACGGTGGTTAGCCTTTGCAGCTTTCATGCTTGGATTGGGATCTCTTGTATATTCACTTCCTCATTTCATTAGTGGCTTGTATCATTATGGTTCCAAAATAACAGGTCTGTATCTTTTTGTTTAGTTCACTCTCCTATACTACAGCAGTTTCAATAAGATAATGCAATCTAATTTCAAACCATCAGAAAAACACAACTCTGTCATCAAGGCAGACTAAGCTAATTTCTCTTTGATTTTTGTACCTCTTTTGATGTGTAGCTTATGCTAATTAAATTAGTTCATATTTGATAATTAAGTTGGTGAATTTATTCTGTTAAACAGCACTGAGCTGCATGAGCCATGATGTAAATAAGTTTGAACTGCAACCAACACTGATTTGGATGTGAATGTAAAGTAAGATGCATCAGCTGAGATGTAATAAGGAGTAGATCAGCAAGCCATTGCTCATGACCACATTTGTCCAGTTACACATGGAAAGCAGGGAATTGGGTGTTGAAGCTGTTAAACTAACTTGATGAGTAAATATTAAATTCATCAATTCACACTCAAGTTCTTTTCTTAAAGACACATTAGGTCAAGTACTTCTCTAACAATAGAAATTTGTTTTTAAACACATGGGTCACATTCTTTTAGATTTTAATGGTTGTTGGAGATTTAAAAGATAATAAATGCAACTTGTTTCTCTCTCTCTCTTCAGATATTTATGTATTTTGGGAATTAAGAGATGTGAGACTAGTACAGGAAAGTGGTGCTGAGAAAAAAGGTCTTATTAGGTTTTATTATTATTAATGTAATCTTTCTTCCCTTTTTTTCCACTGAGCGTTAATTTTTCCAATTTACACTTCCATTTTCAAACTCTAGGTAAGTATTCTTCATCTCAATTGGTTAAGGAGATAAATAGAGCTAGAAATGATTTTGTAAAATTGTACTTTTTAAATGGATCTTTTTAAATCCATCTTTTTAGATGGATTGTTTGAAGCACAGCAATGGCTTGAAAAGCAGCCATTGCTCTTTTTTTTGTGAATGTGTATACATATATGTTCTTAACAGGAGAATATATAGGTTTTAGCAGGAGAATGAAGGATTGCTCAGGGTAGAGGGAGCCTTTTGCGAAAGACCTTGAAGAAATCGTTTCCGACAGATGATTTGTTTCAATTAAGGCCATTTTCTTTCTTTAGAAAAGTGGGTGGTGCTGTAAAATGGAGGTGATAACTACTTATCCTGAGACACGAAACCTAATTATCCACAGGTATCTCCTTCCTGCCATCCTCTTGACCCTGTCGTACATCTTGAAGCGGTGCTTCATGCAGTGCACCAGCACTAAATTTCCTCCTGTTAAGGCAAGCAGTAACATTTATAAACTTGCCCTTCTGTCATGATTTGTGAAATTGTGAATGGAATATCTGGCAATGGTCATCTTTGCATGACTATTTTAGCATATGTTCTTGTGCACATTATATGCCCTGGACAACGGTTGCTTGCTTGTTTTCAACTAACTAAGGCAGTTTGCAGAGAACTTCTAATTTTACAATCTCTGGTGCAAAACCCAGTTTGAATAAATGTAGAGAAAACGTAGCCACAGTAAATGGCCAGTGCTGCTTATTCATTGCGAGCCACACAATCTGGGCCACTTCACAAGCAAACTAAAATTTCAAAGCTTCTTTTGTGCCAAAATCTAGTTAATCATTGGATCCAAGTTACAAGATCAGTTACATTAGAAGCTTGCCTTCACATACAGGTAAAGATCTATGTAGTACCTCTAACTTGTGGTGGTCACTTCACAACAGCCCACTTCAATAAGCTGATTTACTAAAATCTGCAAATTTTTTCTATTATTATAATTTTAAATTTGACCATCACTGAGATTAATTGTAATGTGGCGACCCATTTCCTGGCACATCCGAACCGGCTCACAATTAGCCAGCTTTCCGGCTAAGGGAGATAGCCTACGGGTGTTTGCGAGCACAGAGCTTTGGAGCCTTTGGGGGGCAGGTTGAGGGAGGCTTAAAAGTGAGGCTGAGGATTTCGAATAAAGTTTTTTCCTTCGACTGCAGTTACCGACTCCGTGTCGTAATTTTAGCGCTGCATATAGCACACCGCTACAATTGGTGACCCCGACGGTCCAAACGATTTTTGGACCAGAAATGACCGACGCCGCCTCTGTTCATGCGGTTTCGTTGAAACTGCCGGGTTTCTGGACAAAGCGACCGAACCTATGGTTCCAGCAAGCCGAAGCCCAATTCCACGTTCGCCAGATCACCTCAGAAGACACTCGCTACTACTACGTGGTGAGCTCCCCCAACCAGGACACAGCGGCCCAGGTCGCGGAGTTCGTACAGTCGCCCCCGGCAGACGGCAAGTACACGGAATTCAAAGCCCTGCTCCTCAGGACTTTCGGACTCTCACGGCACGAGCGGGCTGCCCGTTTACTGCACCTGGATGGCTTGGGCGACAGACCTCCTTCAGCTTTAATGAATGAGATGTTGTCTCTGGCCGACGGACACACACCCTGCCTCATGTTTGAGCAGGCATTCCTGGAGCAGCTGCCCGAGGACATACGCCTGCTGCTGTCCGACGCGGATTTCAGTGACCCCCGGAAGGTGGCAACCTGGGTGGACTTGCTGTGGAACGCCAAAAAGGTGAGCGGGGCGTCCATCGCACAGATCTCCCAGCCACGCTCCCAGCAGCAAACCAGTCCAGGCCCGGCCGCAGAGCCCGCCAACCCCCGGCCCAAGGAACACTGGTGCTTCTACCACCAGCGGTGGGGTGCAGAAGCCCACCGTTGTCGCCCGCCCTGCAAGTTCCCGGGAAACACCAGGGCCAGCCGCCGCTGATGGCTACGGCGGCTGGCCATCAGGATAGCCTCCTGTATGTGTGGGACAGAAGGGCGGGACGCCAGTTTTTGGTCGACACTGGTGCCGAGATCAGCGTTTTACCTCCGACGAGTTACGACACCCGCAGCAGGGCACCGGGGCCCCCCCGAGGGCTGTGAATGGCAGCACAGTAAGGACCTATGGCACCCGTCAGGTGCAGCTACAGTTCGGCTCCAGCCAGTTCACGTGGGACTTTACACTGGCCGCCGTAGCCCAACCGCTTCTGGATGCGGATTTTTTGCGGGCTCACAGCCTACTGGTCGACCTGCCCAGGAAGAGACTGGTACACGCCGAGACCTTTCAGACGTTCTCCCTGGGTGCAGCCCAGTTGCCAGCCCCTCACCTCGGCTCCATCACGCTGTCCAACAACAACTTCACCAGGGTCCTGGCGGATTTCCCATCGGTTCTGGCACCGCAGTTCACAGCGGCCATGCCCCGACACGGCGTACAGCACCACATCCCGACCCAGGGACCACCCCTCCACGCCCGCGCTCGGCGGCTTCCCCCGGACAAGCTCCGACTGGCGAAGGAGAAGTTCCAGAGGATGGAGGAATTGGGGATCATCCAGCAGTCCGACAGCCCATGGGCCTCCCCCCTGCACATGGTGCCCAAAGCGACGGGAGGCTGGAGACCGTGCGGCGACTACTGCAGGCTGAACGAGGCTACCACACCGGACTGCTACCCTGTGCCGCACATTCAGGACTTTGCAGCAAACATGCACGGCGCACGGATCTTCTCCAAGGTAGACCTCGTCCGAGGGTACCATCAAATCCTGATGCATCCTGACGACGTCCCCAAAATGGCTCTCATCACCCCGTTTGGCCTTTTCGAGTTCCTGCGCACGCCGTTCGGCCTGAAGAATGCTGCACAGACGTTCCAGTGGTTAATGGACGCGGTGGGACGGGACCTGGACTTCACGTTCATCTATTTGGACGACATCCTCATAGCCAGCAGCAGTCTTCAGGAGCATCTGTCCCACCTCCGTCAACTCTGCGCCCGACTGAGTGAGTACGGTCTTACAATCAACCCCGCCAAATGCCAGTTCGGACTCGATACCATTGACTTCCTGGGCCACAGGATTACTAAAGACGGGGCAACCCCTCTGCCCGCTAAGGTAGATGTGGTCCGCCACTTCCCCCGACCCACCACGATCAAAGGCCTTCAGGAATTCGTAGGTATGGTCAATTTCTACCACCGCTTCCTCCCTTCAGCTGCCCGGATCATGCGCCTCCTGTTCGCCCTGATGTCGGGTCCGAGCAAGGACATTACCTGGGACGAGGAGTCCGCCGCCGCTTTCGTTCAAACGAAGGAAGCTTTGGTGAACGCCGCAATGCTAGTACATCCCAGAATGGACGCTCCTACCGCCCTCACAGTGGACGCATCTAACACGGCAGTCAGTGGGGTGCTGGAGCAACTCATCGCGGGTCGCTGGCAACCCCTGGCGTTTTTCAGCAAACACCTGCGGCCACCCGAGCTCAAGTACAGTGCTTTCGACCGGGAACTGTTGGCGCTCTACCTGGCAATCTGGCATTTCAGGTACTTCCTAGAAGGTCGGCCCTTCACCGCGTTCACGGACCACAAACTGCTGACCTTTGCGTATACGAAAGCGTCCGACCCCTGGTCGTCCCGCCAGCAACGCCACCTGTCCTACATCTCTGAATACACGACGGATGTCCGGCACGTCTCGGGTAAGGACAATGTCGTGGCGGATGCACTCTCTCGCCCTACCGTTCATGCCCTTTCCCAAGGGGTAGACTTTGAGGCACTGGCAGAGGCGCAGCAGGCAGATGAGGAGATTCCGAGTTACAGAACCGCAGTCTCCGGTTTGCAGCTCCAGGACCTCCCTGTAGGCCCGGGTGAGAGGACCCTACTCTGTGACGTTGCCACCGGCCAGCCACGTCCCGTCATCCCGACAGCCTGGCGGCACCGTGTTTTTGACTCCATTCATAACTTGGCACATCCCTCCATCTGGACGACTGTCCAGATGGTTTCCAGCAGGTTCGTTTGGCACGGACTCTGCAAACAGGTCAGTGAATGGGCCAAAACATGCATGCACTGCCAGACGGCCAAGGTGCAGCGGCACACCAAAACCCCACCGCAGCAGTTCCATCCCGCCCACCGGTGTTTCGACCACATTCATGTGGATATCATGGGCTCCCTGCCAGTGTCGCATGGAGCGCGGCACCTCCTGACTATCGTGGACCGGTTCACAAGATGGCCAGAGGCAGTCCCGCTCACCAACACCACCTCCGAATCTTGCGCCCGAGCCCTGATCACCACCTGGATATCTCGCTTTGGTGTACCGGCCCACATTACCTCCGACAGAGGCGCCCAGTTCACCTCCAGCCTGTGGTCAGCTATGGCCAGCCTTTTGGGGACTCAGCTGCACCACACAACTGCCTACCACCCACAGTCGAACGGGCTAGTGGAGTGTTTCCACCGTCACCTGAAGTCGGCCCTCATGGCTCGCCTGTGAGGAGCCAACTGGGCGGCCGAGCTTCCCTGGGTTCTACTCGGCATCCGCACAGCGCCCAAGGATGACCTGCACGCCTCGTCGGCCGAGTTGGTATACGGCGCGCCCCTGGTCGTCCCCGGGGAGTTCCTACCAGCCCCACAGGGGCAAGAGGAAGATCCAGCAGCAGTCCTGGGCAGACTACGCGAGAAGCTCGGTAACCTGGCCCCCATACCCACTTCACAGCACGGGCGGAACCCGACCTGCGTACCCAAAGACCTGCAGAACTGTAAGTTTGTGTTTGTACGAAGGGGCGGGCATCGGCCACCGCTGCAGCGGCCATACGAGGGTGCGTTTATGGTGCTCCGGAACAACGGGCCCACGTTCGTGCTGGACGTTGGGGGGAAAGAGAAGGTTTTCACGGTGGACCGCCTCAAACCGGCCCACGTGGACCTGGCACAACCAGCCGAGTTTCCGGCACCTCGGCGCAGAGGCCGACCTCCCAAGCAGGTTCTGGCCCAGACTGTGGACATTGGGGGGTGTATCGCCGGTTCTGGGGGGGGGGGGAGTTATGTGGTGACCCATTTCCTGGCACATCCAAACCGGCTCACAATTAGCCAGCTTTCAGCTTTCCGGCTAAGGGAGATAGCCTACGGGGGTTTGCGAGCACAGAGCTTTGAAGCCTCTGCGCCACGGGGGGCAGGTTGAGGGAGGCTTAAAAGTGAGGCTGAGGATTTCGAATAAAGTTTTTTCCTTCGACTGCAGTTACCGACTCCGTGTCGTAATTTTAGCGCTGCATGTAGCACACCGCTACAGTAAGAATTAAGTAGAGCTCATCACTTATTACGTGTTATAATTCCAAATGTTATCACTTCTTTCATAATATTTATTGCACTGAAGTGGCTTATTCCTGAAATAGCAATGAGTTCATAGAAACATAGAAAACCTACAGCACAATACAGGCCCTTCGGCCCACAAAGCTGTGCGGAACATGTCCTTACCTTAGAACTACCTAGGCTTACTCATAGCCCTCAATTTTTCTAAGCTCCATGTATCCATCCAGGAGTTTCTTAAAAGACCCAGTCATTTCCGCCTCCACCACTGCCGCTGGCAGCCCATTCCACCCGCACATCCCTCTCTGTGTTTAAAAAAAAAACCAACTTATTCCTGGGAACTCCTCTGTAACTACTCCCCAGCACCTTAAAACTATGCCCTCTCATGCTAGCTGTTTCAGCCCTGGGAAAAAGCCTCTGAATATCCACACGATCAATGCCTCTCATTATCTCGTACACCTCTACCAGTTTCCCTCTCATCCTCTGTCGCTCCAAGGAGAAAAGGCTGAGTTTACTCAACCTATTCTCATAAGGCATGCTCCCCAATCCAAGCAACATCCTTGTAAATCTCCTCTGCACCCTTCTATTAGTTCATTGTCTGCAATAACTTAATGCATTGGAAATGACTAAACAGTATAAATGAAAATTGTCAAATTCATGTTTGGGAGTTTTGATACATCATTTACAAAGCTTCAGATGATTCAAAACTTAATTGACAATTTTAAAGTCTAAAGGAGGGGAAAATTATATTAAACTATAATTATATAGTCCTGAAGAAGGGTCTCAGCCCCAAATGTCAACTGTTTACTCTTTTCCATAGATGCTGCCTAACTGGCTGAGTTCCTTCAGCATTCTAGGTGTGTTGCTTTTTTAAAAAAAATTTATTGATGACAAAATATTATTTTGAATCTGTGACCCAACAGCATTTGTGAATACTTCAGTGCCAAGCATGGTGTAATTATTGAGTGTTATCTTCGACTAAAGATGAATTGCGACATTTTAAATGCTTAGTCAGTAAAGTTAATTCAACTGACCTGTGACCATATCTAGAAAATGCTGGTGACGGTGCACTTGTCTATTCTGCAAGTAAATGAGTTTGCAAAAAGCATAAACTTGTTAGCGTCAAAATGTTTATAATGACACAATCCAGTCTTATGGGAAATTCAAAATGCTGAAGTAACTCGGGCTAAGACCCTTCTTCAGGACTGGAAAGGAAAGGGCAAGTCACCAGAATGAAAGGGTTGAGGGAAGGGAAGGAAGGCAGCTAGAATGTGATTGGTGAAGCCAGATGGGTGGGAAAGTTAAAGGGATGGAGAAGAAGGAATCTGAGAGGAGAGGAGTATGGACAGGAGAAAGGGAAGGAGGGGCATCAGGGGAAGTAACAGGCAAGTGAGAAGAGGTAAGAGCTTTGTGTGCATTGTTTTGGATTTCTAGCATCTGCAGAATTTCTTGTGTTTATGTAATTATTCAGTTATTTTATGAATTATTGGTTATTTTCCCTTGTGCAGACTAAATTATCTCTACGTTGTGGAAGATAATTTTGATGGTCGGGCTAGTAGTGGGGCACATGGGGGGGTGTGGAATCAGCATCCAGAATATCATAAACACAAGAGGTTTTGCAGATACTGGAAATCCTGAGCAACACACACAAAATACTGGCTGAACTCAGCAAGTCAGGTAGCATCTATGGAAATGAATTTCTTTCCCAATTCCTGTTCCGACCTAAGGCTCATGACCTCCTCTTTTGCCACAATGAGGCCACTCTCAGGATGGAGGAACATCATCTCATAATCCTTCCAGGTAGCATCCAAGCTGATGGCATGAACAACAATGTCTCCTTCCAGTAATATCTTTTCTCTTCCTTCCCCCATATCGCCTCTATTTCCCACCTGGTTTCGCCTATTACTTTTTAGCTAGACCTCCTTCCTCTGCCTCCAGCTTTTTATACTGGTGTCTTCCCCCTTTCTTTCCAGTTCTGAAGAATGGTCTTGACTTGAAATGCTGACTGTTCCTTCCTTTCCAGTCTGACCTGCTGGGTTCTTCCAGCATTTTATGTACGTTATCCTGAATATCCTGTTGACTAGTATTTTGAACCATTAAGCCCTTCCAGTTCTCTACCCTCCCAGGATTGTCTCCATGTAGGTGACGACCCACCTGCTGGAAAGATGTAAACAAGGTGGAAAGAGCAAAGAGCAAACTTAAGAGGATGTTGCTGAGTCGAGGACCTGAGTTATAAGGAAAGATTGAATAGGTTAGGATTGTATTATTTAGAACGTAGAAGATAGAGAGGAGAATTGATAGAGAAAACAAATTTATGAGGGGTATAGATAGGGTAAATGCAAACAGGTATTTTCTACTGAGTGGGACTGCAGCCAGAGGTCATTGCATTAGGGTGAAAGATGAGAAGTTTGAGGGGAACATGAGGGGAATCTTCACTCAAAGGGCTGTGACAGTGTGGATTGAGTTGCCAGCACAAGTGGTCCATGCGAGCTCTATTTCAACACTTCAGAAGTTTGGATAGTTACATCGATAGTCAAGGTATAGAGGGCTATGGTTCCTTGTGCAGGTCATCAGGAGAAGGCAGTTTAATTGGTTTTGGAATGGGCTGAAGGGCCTGTTTCTGCACTGTACTTCTTGATGACTCTATTTATGTTCCCTTGGGAAAACCAGATTTTAACTGCACACATTTGAATTACAACTTTGATTTTATTTTCCTGAAATGTGGAGCTATGATAACCAAGAAATTTGGACATCTGGTGAAACTTTTCTCAGAACTACTTGTATGAATATCTGTTATCTTAATTTATAAGTGCAGCTTATCAGAAGTTTGACCTTTGGAATATTTTCCAGTAAATTGTATCACATTGCTCTGAGGAGCATTGGGCATTTCAAAATGAATTGAGGGCTTTTATTCAAGGGAGTCCTATGGTAGCCTACACTCCAGGACTGGAGACCTGACCTACTTAGCTTCCTTTTATTTCTGTAACTTAACTGCTTTCTTTGGCCTCCCCATGATCTTCCATTAACATCCCAGCTGATGCCATGGCCTACCATTTCAACCCACTGACTACAGGCTATGATTATCAAGCAGACCCATATTTCCCCTGCCACCACCATCTCTGAGCCCATCTCCATTTTCCAATCTCTCATACAAGATCTGGTCATTCTGCCCTCAATTTTAATCAGGCACATGAATGCTAGTCTTGACGTCCCACAGCCCTGCCAACCCCAGCACCCTCCCCTTAACTCGTCCTAATCCTTAGCACGCTGTATTATTCTGTGTGTGAAAGAATGTGTGGGGCAGATAATGAAGGCTTTGCGAGTAAACTCAATGATTTATTAGCATTAATATTGGGTTCATAAATTGCCACATTAATCCAAATATTCAATACCTGTTATATTGTCATCTTGGTTAAATTTTCTGGTCAGCTGTGCATGAATCCTCATTACAATTGGCTTAAGTAGAAATCATATTCGTCAGGCATGACACAGGAGTTTGTTGTAATTAGAAAGGCATCATGGTGCAATGCACTCTGTGAAACAAATTTGAACCCAGTTAGCAAAACAGACAATTTGAATCTACTTAACTTATCTGATTGACAACTGGCACTGAGCCATGCAGAGTCAGAACTAGGAATTGTCAGTTAAGTATGTTTAATTTAATACCAAGTCTCCAATAATATTTAAAATCTGAAGAATTTAGCTCCATGCCTATGAAAGTTAATTTCCTGTGCTAGAGAGATTAGTTGGCAGTAATCAGAGTTTATTAATCTGGTAAAAAAAATCACTTGTACTTGAGTGGACAAACCCCATTTTCTGATGACTATCTTACCATTAAATAGATTTTTTTCATTCATGTCTTTATATTTTGCATGTTTTGATGATATTCTATTATAATACAACTCCTGTCAGATCAAGATGACTAGAGCAACAATTTTTAATTTCCATCCTTAACCATATTCACTGTAAATTGCTGTCTGATTAACAATTTATGTAAGCATTAATATTTTTACCATTGACATTATGTATTAACTGAACAATTGTCAATCTTCTTAACAAATCAGATCAACAAACTGGTATTGAGCTATATAGTCAGACAAATTCAGCCCCTCTCTTCAGTTTGCCAGATCATGACTCGAGGGACATGGTTGATTAATAACTGATATCTTGTATTATGTTTCAATTTAATAGCTCTTTTTCTTTAAACTGTGTGTTGCTTCAAATGAGTGTAATTTATATGCTGAACTAACAACATTCCAGTTGAATATCATAACCTGTGGAATCAATAGGGACCAAAAGGAAAGAAAAGTAATATAACGATATAAAAGCTTTCGCAACCTGAATTTTAAAATATTAGGATAATTGCACAATTTTATCTTTCAGATACTTGTGTTCCTTCAAATGGTAATTCCACGACACAAGGCTGCACACCCTCTGTTGCATATAAAGACAGCAACTTTCTCTATCTGTTTTTTCTGGGGCAATTGTTGCATGGAGTTGGAGGAACCCCTTTGTACACACTGGGAACGGCATACCTCGATGACAGTGTTCCTAATGACAAAACTTCTCTCTATATAGGTATGCTTGTGATGTACTTACTTCAAACGTCACTGATTTTCTGGGAAAGTAGGATTCCTGAATTGGAGTGATATGATTCATACTGTTTATTATGTCACACTACTTGTTGGAAAACAGAAGTTAAGTTTTCAGACCATACCATGTTACTAAATAGATGGTTGGGCGTGTGGGTAGAGAGCTTAGTGTGAAACTGGAATTCATTGCCACAGACCTCTGTGGATGCCCAGTCACTGGATGTATTTAAAGTGCAAAGCTGGCAAAGGTTATGGAGAGGAGGCAGGAAAATGGAGTTGAGAAGGTAAATAAATCCTACATGATTGAACAGTGGGGCAGACTCAATGAGCTGAATAGCCAAATCATGGTCCTGTCTTGTGGTCTTATGCACGGACAATCATCAGTAGTTTGATTCCTAATGGGGTTTTTTTTGTAGTTAATGGAGTTTTTTTCTTAGTTAGATGGGGTTCTTTTTTTCCCTTTTTTCTATATAATTTTTTTTCATTATATATTGTGATTAGTTTTTTTTCCAGCTTTATTAATTGTATACATTTCAATTTGTTGTAGTTGTAGAAGATTATATATCAATAAAAAGATTCTTAAAATGAAAAGTAATTTGATGGAGGATTTTCATTGCAGCTTTTATTGTTAAGATGGGGAATCATTTTTAAGCAGTTGTTTCCTGACAAGCAAGGGCTAGAAATTCTATTGTGTGTTGCAATGCAATTTCAGTGATAAAAATATTGTTTTAAAAAAAAAGTATCAGGGACTGAGTATGCGATTGAAACATATGCAAATTCTTTGCTCACCTGATGCCCTCATTTCCCACAGAGTACAGGGAGATCAGAATAGGTTGGGGGCTCCTGATTTCAAGAACAATAGATTTGCAAGCAAGGTGACTCCACTCCAAACACCATTTTTTACAATCTACTATCTTTACTTTTAATTTTGAGCATTTCTAATTACAACCTCAACAATAATGATTTACATTTGTTAGCCACTTTAACATAGTAAAGGACAAGAAGGTACTTCACAAGAATGGTATCAAAAACAACAATATGTTAAAGCATGCAGGATCGGTTATAGTGAGAGTACAAAAGAAAGGGCAAAAGAGAGACTTAGAATTGGGAATTCAGAATTTTGGCCTTGGGCATCTGGAATCACAACCACTTAAGGGAAAGTTTATTGAATTATTACCACATTTTTAATGTATGGTGCCTTATGTTTCAATTAAATAATCCTATTTTATGATACTCTGCAGGTATTGGAAATAGCATGTCAACTCTGGGCCCAGCCATTGGATTTGTATTAGGTGGTCAGATGCTGGACATCTATATTGATGTCAATCGTGTTTCCAAGTAAGCTGTTTGTCATTTTTTTTGAGATTTCTCCATGCTGTGTTATCTCCGTTTATTTGCTCTTACTCTTGTACAATGGAAGAAATCACAGCCAGCACATCACTAGTGATATCCCTAGTTCTCAGTCAAGATCTCTAGATTTTGCAGTAAATAACAGAAATTAGTTGAAGGCGGAAGAAGATCTTCAACTCTTGTCACTCCCATTTTTTTCCTTGCGACAGGTCCTTGAGTCCTATGTTTACTTCTTCTGTTGCTGTTTTTTTTCTTTCTAACCCCAACCACTTTCCCACCAATACCCTTGCCCAGTTTCCCCCACCTTAAATTCTTAAAGTTAGAATCCGAACTTATATGGACAGGAACAGAAGGAAAATCTTCGACTCTTTACATCCTCTCACATACATTACTCTTGTTTTCAATTCTTTACATCTTTTGTCTGTCACTTTCTCAATGTCACTATCCTCTTTTTCCTCATGATTTTCTTTTATTTTCACTCCAATATACAGTATTTCCAACTTGTTCTGCATCTCCTGGAAGGAAGACCTATTTCTTTAATGGTTTATCCAGTTTATAATATTTCCCTAATTTTAAAATGGTGTTGGACTTTAATCTGGTCTAGAAGAAATAACAGTTTTAGACGCAAGAGATTCTGCAGATGGCGGAAATCCAGATCAATTCAGACAAATGCTGGTAGCATCTAAGGAAAGGATTAAAGAAGCAACGTTTTGGGCTGAGACCTTTCATTAGGTCTTAGTCACCAAGACTGGGTTAGGGGAAACAGCAGGACACGAAGGCAGATGGAAAAAAACAGAAATAAGCCAAACAGTAGAAGTTTCACCTGCGCTCTGTCCGCCAGAAAAAGCGGGATCTCCCAGTGGCCACCCATTTTAATTCCACTTCCCATTCCCATTCTGACCTGTCAGTCCATGGCTTCCTCTACTGTCATGATGAAGCCACCTTCAGGTCAGAGGAGCAACACCTAATGTTCCAACTTGATAGCCTCCAACCTGATGTCATGAACATCGATTTCTTGAACTTCTGATATGGCTCCCTCTCCCTTCTCCGTTCCCCATCCCCTTTTCCTTCTCTCACCTTATCTCCTTGCCTGCCCATCACCTCCCTTTGGTGCTCTGCCCTCTTATTCTTACTTCTGTGGCTCTCTGTCCTCTCCTATTAGATTTATTTATTTATTTTATTGTGCAATGGTGAACAATGGCCAGATCAGAAATGGTGATCAAGTCAACTAGTTCCCAAGGATAGGCCAATCAGATGGTTCACTGCTGCTCAGCGATAGAACATTAAAAAAAAATCATATGTACAATTAAGGAATGTGTAAAAAAAATAGTAGAAATACTGGAGTCACGATGATCATGATGAAGTCTGCTGGAGAGAGACATTTATACACATGCTGTCCTCCATAATTCAAGGAGATTGAAGGATAAAGCTGCAGGGTGACAAAATGTGACAGGAGCACTTAGAACTAAAAACTAATCCCTTCTGGGAGAAAACAGCACCTGTTCTTTCTACACTGTTCTCCAGCAGTTTAAGGACTAAGTCCAGCCGGAACGAAACTCACAAGCACTCTTGAAAGTCGGGTATTAACCCTTCCTACCAACAACCATCCTGGTCCCCTTCACGATAGTTTATGAAAAAGCATGTGACTTCCCTCCCAGAGATGATAAGTGTTTATGCATTTGACTCTTAAAGGCTTGAATCCTATCGTCACAGATGTTTCCAACCACAGCATCCGGAAGGCTGTTCCAAATTCTGATAGCACAGTGAAGGAAGCTTCTATCCAGAGTGTAGCTTCTTACATCAGGCAGAGAAACAGCATGAGCAAGCATAGATAAACTTGATCGTGTGGTTTCGTTCCTCCCTTCTTCAGCTCTTTATCTCTTTCACCAATCAATTTCCCAGCTCTTTAGTTCACTACTCCTCCTCTCAGTTTCACCTCTCACTTTATGTTTCTTTCTCCTCTCCCGCAACCTTCTAACTCTTCTCCTCATCTTTTTTTCTCCAGTTCTGCTGAAGGGTCTTGGCCCAAAATGTCATCTGCGCTCTTTTCCATAGAAGCTGCCTGGCCTGCTGAGTTCCTCCAGCACTTTGTGTGTGTTGTAGCCATTTAGTAAGATCATGATGGATCCTCCATTTTAAGACCACTTCTCTTCCCCTTACTTGTTTTCTTTGATTCCTGTTCGTCCTGAATCTTTCCTGTTCTGGTTTAAAAATGCTGAACAGATGAGCACCCACAGCCCACTGGAAAGAAATTTCCAAAGCTTCACAGTCGATGAGCGAACATAGTTCTCCTTATCCTGTATGGCTAACTTATTATCCAAAGATCATGCCATGTAATCCTAGCCTCTTAATCAGAGGAAAATATCTGTCTTGTAATTAACCTCTCTAACCTCCATGTATTTCAATGTTTCATTGGGATTATTGTATCTGTGGCTAAACCACTGGAGATTGAAGCTGACACTGCAAAAGGGTCTTCATTCATCATGTCAAATACAGACAGACAGACATACTTTATTAATCCTGAGGGAAATTGGGTTTCGTTACAGTTGCACCAACCACGAATAGTGTAGAAATATAGCAATATAAAAACCATAAGTAATTAAATAATAATAAGTAAATTATGTGGAGATTAGTCCAGGACCAGCCTATTGGCTCAGGGTGTCTGACACTCCGAGGGAGGAGTTGTAAAGTTTGATGGTTTGATGGCTTCCTATGACGCTCAGTGTTGCATCTCGGTGGAATGAGTCTCTGGCTGAATGTACTCCTGTGCCTAACCAGTACATTATGGAGTGGATGGGAGACATTGTCCAAGATGGCATGCAACTTGAATGGCATCCTCTTTTCAGACACCACCATCAGAGAGTCCAGTTCCACCCCCACAATGTCACTGGCCTTACAAATGAGTTTGTTGATTCTGCTGGTGTCTGCTACCCTCAGCCTGCTGCCCCAGCACACAACAGCAAACATGATAGCACTGGCCACCACAGACTTGTAGAATATCCTCAGCATCTTCTGGCAGATGTTAAAGGACCTCAGTCTCCTCAGGAAGTAGAGATGGCTCTGACCCTTCTTGTAGACAGCCTCAGTGTTCTTTGACCAGTCCAGTTTATTGTCAATTCATATCCCCAGGTACTTGTAATCCTCCACCATGTCCACACTGACCCCTTGAATGGAAACAGGGGTCACTGGTGCCTTGGCTCTCCTCAGGTCCACCACCAGCTTCTTAGTCTTTTTCACATTAAGCTGCAAATGACCATTCTGTTGGTGAGAGTCAGTACAATTTCACCAAAGACGATAATTACATCTGCTGATTCAATGTAGTTTCAGTAATTGCAATGATATTATTTACTTCAGTATTTTCAGTCTGACAAGCAGTTCCATCAAATTACGTATTTACAATAGGAACAAACTGTAACTGAGACATCCCTGGGACAACACTGCTCACATGGGTGGAGATCCAGGCTGACTGGCCACACAAATATCTACATTATTCCTATACAGAGCAAATATGCCTGTGACTATGCTTGGCCTGGAGCCTCTCTTTATCTGTATGATGCAAAGTTAACTTTGCTGAAGTTATCTGATGTCTGCTTTGATAGAGACCAGTAAATTACCCCATTGTCTTACATTTGGCTGATGTGCAAAGATGTTTCGAGATCATGTCTGTATGCAAACCATTTCTCTTGAACTGGCCTGCTGTGAGTCAGCACCTTGTGCTCTGTACACAGTATTCATTGTTTGGAAAGCTATACTTTTAATTTAAAAATTGATTACTGCTTGTAATTTACATTCAAAAAGATTTTTGAACATATGGTCTTTTAAGAGACTTCTGGATAGGTACATGGAGCTTAGAAAAATAGAGGGCTGTGGGTAAGCCCAGTCATTTCTAAGGTAGGGACATGTTCAGCACAACTTTGTGAGCCAAAGGGCCTGTATTGTGCTGTAGGTTTTCTGTTTCTATATGCTCTCATTTGTATTAATGCCTATAGTTCACATAATTTCTTAACTCTTGAAGATATCCCAAATAATCCCCATCATCACCTCACCGTATCAAGTCCACTACATTCATCAAGCCATGCCATTTCTTCATTGAAAAAAAATTGCATTAATGAAGGAAGATTTTTGTCATATTGGTTGCTGTTCCTACCATCTCTTTTATTGCTACATCAGCTGCATCCTCTTTTCCAATCAGTAAATGCCTAATGGTCTAATATATTACCAAAGTCATAAGACATAGGAGCAGAATTAGGCCATTCAGTCCATCAAGTCTGCTTTGCTATTCAATCATGGCTGATTTATTATCTCTCTCAAACCCATTCTCTTGCCTTCTCTCCGTAACCTTTTACACCCCTACTAAACAAGGACATATCAACCTCGCTTTAAATATATCCAAAGGCTTGGCCCCCAGCACCGTCCAAGGCAATGAATTCCACAGTTTCACCGCCCTCTGGCTGAAGAAATTCCTCCTCATTTCTGTTCTAAAGGGAGGCCCTTATCTAGGTAGAAGCCAAGCCCTTTGCCAGTAAAAGATGCATTATGCTTCCAAACTGGCCATATTTTTCCTTTGACTTTCTACTTATTTGTGTTTACAAATGATTTTATATGTGCTTACTCTTTGTTTCTATTTGCCGACGTGCTCTCCTACTCCGTTTATTTTTGTGTTTTCTTCTGGTCTTGTGGTACTCAAGCAGCTTCTTTATTTGAACTGTGAATCTGGCATTAATCGCAATGTTCATGTTTATGTTTTATATTCATTTCTACATATTAAGTAGACCAGAAACTCCAGCTTTGGATACTCTTCTGTACTCCCTGTGGGACTGCATTGTGAATGTTTTCTCCCTGGAAGCCACTCATTCCATGTTTACTGCTGACCTGCAGACCTCTTGATTTTAGTTCATCTGGGTCAGTTCATCTGGGTCAGTTTAAATTGTCCGAAAATAACCTGATTATTCAGAGGCAACCTTCCCACTGCCTTTCCACAAATGACTGGGAACAGTTATTGCTTCCTGCATGCTCCACACTAATGCATACTCCATATGTATAATTTCATTTTCTGATTTTAGCACAGTTATGCTTCCTTCCTCACTGGGCTGAAAATATTAAGACCATAAGATGAAGGAGAAGTATTAGTCCATTCAGCCCATTGAGTCTGCTCCACTGATTTATTATACCTCTTAGCTCCACTCTCCTGCATATCCTGTAATTTGGGGCACCACAGTGGTGTAGTAGTTAGCATGACACAATTACAGCTCAGGGTGTTCCAGAGTTTGGAGTTCAATTCCAGTGCCATCTGTATGAAGTTTGTATGTTCTCCCCGTGAATGTCATGGATTTCCTCCCACAGGTGCTCTGGTTTCCTCACACAGCCCAATGGCATACCAGTTGGTGGTTAATTGGTCATTTGTAAATTGTTATGTGGGTTGCTGGGTTGTGCGGTTTGTTGACCTGGAAGGGCCTGTTCTGTGTTTTATGCCTAAATAAGTAAACAAACAAGCCTTGACACCCATACTAATAAAGAATCTATCAGCCTTCGCTTCAAGTGTGAAGGAATTAAAGGGGTTAAAGAGTAATTTCGATGTTGCTGACACACCAGAGGATGTGGTGTTAATTATTGACTGTTTTCTGAACATGAAACATTGCTAGACCAAGGTTTAAATAAAGAAACGCCTGATGAAATAATGTTCTAACACAGGTTCTTAGAAGTAAATGGGAACTATCCATGCTAAGCAGGTATATAGAACAATGATTCAGTAAATGAACAATTACCTTATAAGATCCTTATGTTACTGTTGCTGTGCAAGTAAAGAAATTGCACAATTGCTTAACAAGTGTACATGTGTATAAAAGAGCCATGCTTGTACATGTAGTTGGAGACCCCTGCGTAGACCCCAGGAGAGTGCTGAAGGAGTGCTGAACTAGTAGCGAGCTACTAATTTAAAAAAAAAGCGGTTGCTTTATCTTCTGTAGTACTGTGTGTTCCTGCATTGGGTAATGGGCAATAATTAGAAGTAAAGTTTAACAAACGTACCCAATGACTTGGCTTCAACTGCCGTCTGTGGCAATAAATCCCACAGATTCCTCTGGCTAATTGTACTACTAGTTGACTACCCGTAATCCAAAATTCCAAAAGCCGTAATTTTTTCAGCGCTGACTTGACGTTACAAATGGAAAATCCCACAAGGCGCTGGGAAGGTTCTCAAGCCATGCACAGGTCTCTGCACACCACAGACAGTTCTGAGAATTGATCTTACATACGTAATGAATGGAAGTTAATCAAAAATCATTGCATCAAGTGAAAAATTAAGATCTCCATCGTGCATTCAATGAGTGGATTTGTCAGCTTTGCAGTCAGCATATACTGCCTAACAGCACACTGATCATGAATCAAGCAAGGATCTATCATAGAACATAGAATAGTACAGCACAGTACAGGCCCTTCGACCCACAATTTTGTGCCGACCCTTAAACCCTGCCTCTCATATAACCACCCCACCTTAAATTCCTCCATACACCTGTCTAGTTGTCTCATGACATCAGTTGCAGGGGATGGGAACCAGAGCGCCAGAACAGACAGTGGAGTGGTTGTGGAGCAAGATGTTGTTAAGCCCTCATACAAAGTCAGGAATCAAATGGTTGAGCATGACGAGATTAATATTCTGAGCTGCGTATATTTCAATGCTAGGAAAATTGTAGAAAAGGTGAATGAGCTTGGGGCCTGCATCTGCATATGGAATTATGACATTGTGGCCATTACTAAGACTTAATTGCAAGAGGGGCAGGACTGATAGCTCAATGTTCTGGGATTCTATTGCTCTAGATGTAATAGAGCATAACGAATTAAAAGGAGAGAGGTGGTGTTACCAGTCATGGCTGTGCTCATGACTACTAGAGCACAGCTTTTCAAGTCTGGAAAGCTCATCCAGTGAGGCTTTATGGGTAGAACTGAAGAATAAGAAAGGTATGACCATGTTTATAGGGATATATTATAGACCACCCAACAGTCCACAGGATTTAGAGGAGCAAATTTGTTGAGAAATTGCAAACCATTGCAGGAAACTTAAGGTTGTGATATTAGGTGATTATAACTTTCCAGATATTGACTGGGTCTTCCATACTGTTAAGAGGGCTGAATGCGGAAAAAATCATCAAATGTGTTCAGGAGAGTTTCCTCAATCAGTACATAAAAGAATTAACTAAAGAGAGTGGGAAGATCTTCTATTAGAGAATGAGACAGAACAGGTGACAGAACTTTGTGCAGGGGAACACGCTGCATCAACTGAACATAATGGCATTAGTTTCAAGGAAATTATGGAAAAAGATAGGTTTTGTACTTGGGTTGAGATTCTAAATTGGAGAAAGGCCAATTCTGATTTTAACAGAAAGGATCTGGCAAGTGTGGATTGGGATGGGTAGTTTCCTGGCAATGGTTTACCTAGTAAGTGGGAGGCCTTCAGAAATAAAATTTTTGAGAGTAAAGAGTTTGTATGTTCCTGCCAGCATAAAAGGCAAAGAATGATAATAGGTTTAGGAACCTTGGTTTTCGAGAGATGATGAGGCCCTAGTTAAGAAATAGAAGGAGGTGCCTTGCAGCTATAGGAAGGTGGGAACAAATGAGGTACTTGAGAGACATAAGAATTGTAAGAGAATGCATAAAGAAGGAATTAGGAGAACTAAAGGTTTCTCTAGCAGACAAGGTGAAGGGGAATCCAAAGAGCTTCTACAAATATATTCAGAGCAAAAGGATAGCAAAGGACAAAGCTGGTCCTCTGGAAGATCGAAGTGGTAATCCATACGTGAGTCGAAAGGGATGGGAGAGATAATAAATAGATTTTTTTTTGCATCTCTATTTACTCAGGAGACAGAGTCGATAAAAGTGAGACAAAGGAGCAGTGAGGTCATGGACCCTATACAGATTAGAGAGGAGCAGGTGTTTGTTTCTTGAGGAAAAGTCCCCAGTGCCTGGCAATACTTTCCCTCTGACCCCGTAGGAAGCTAGTGCAGAAATTGCTGGGGCTGAAGCAGAGATGCTTGAAACATCCTTAACCACAGTGAGGTGATGGAGGATTGGAGGATAGCTAATGTTGTTCCATTGTTTACCAAAGCCTGTAAGAGTAAATCAAGTAATTATAGGCCTGTGATCCTGACATCAGTAGAAGAAAAGTTATTGGAAAATATTTCAAGTGACTGGATAAATGGGTATTTGCATAGACAGGGAATGATTAGGTGTTCAACATGGCTATGTGTGTGGTAATTGAGTCTAGCCAATCTTACAGAGTTTTTTGAGGAAGTTCCGAGGAAAGTTGATGAAAGCAAGTCAGTGGATGTTGCCTCCATGAACTTTAACAAGGTCTTTGATAAGGTCCTGAGTGGGAGATTGGTCAAGAAGGTTCAGTTGCTTGGTATTCAAGGTGAGGTAGTAAATTGAACTAGACCGGCTTTGTGGGAGAAGCTGTGTGGGAGGATGGTCGTAGCTGGTTACCTGTCCAACTGGAGGCCTCTGAATAGTGGTGTGCCATAGGGTTCAGAGCTGGGTCTGTTGTTGTTAGTCATATATATCACCAATTTGGATGATAATGTGGTAAACTGGATTAGTAAATTTGTGGATGATGCCAAGAATTAGGGGTGTATTGGACAGTGAGGAAGACTATCAAAGCTTGCGGTGGGATCTTTAGCAGCTGGTGAAATGGGCTGGAAAAATTGCAGCTGAAATTTCATGCAGTCAAGTGTGAGGTGTGGAACTTTTGGAGGCCCACCAGAATAGGGCATTGGCATTTCCATACCAGGCTGTGATGCAGCCAGTCAATATATTCCCCACTACACAACTATAGAAGTTTGTCAAAATTTTAGATGTTAGGCCGAGTCTTCGTAAACACCTAAGGAAGGACAGGCACTACTGTGCTTTCGGTGTCATTGCACTTACACGCTGAGCCCTGGGACAAGCCCTCCGAAATAATAACACTGAGGAATTTAAAGTTGTTGACCCTACCCACCTCTGAGGACTGGCTAGTGGACCTTTAGTTTCCTCCTGAAGTCAATAATCCTTGGCCTTACTGACACCACGGAGCCAGATTTTTAATCTCCCTCCTATCTGTTTCTTTGTCGCGACCTTTGATTTGGCCAATAACAGTGGTGTCCTCAGCAAACTTGTATCTAGCAGTATGGCATTAGATCTGTGCTAAGCATCACAGTCATAAGTATAAAGGCAGTAAAACAGGGGGGCTAAGGAAACAGCCTTGTGGTGCACTTGTGCTGATGGAGATTGTGGAAGTGATACTGCCAACTCAAACTGGCGGGGTTCTGCAAGCGAGGAAATCAAGGATTCGGTTGCACAAGGAGGTGTTGAAGTCTAGATCTTGAAGCTTTTTGATTAGTTCAAAGTAGTTAAATATCAAAACAGTTCACTGCTTCACACTCTGTACCTATACAGGAATTCAAGTGTACCAGTGTCTGCTAATTTTAAGGCAATAAATAATAGTTAAATAGTTCAATTTTAATATTAAAGAATGTATACAATATACAACCTGAATTTCTTGCTCTTCAAAGGCATCCATGAAAACAAAAAAATACTCCAAATAATCAGTGACAGTAAAAACTTTACAGCCCCAAAGCTCTGCCCCTGACTCCCAGCCTCCACACATAAGCAGCAGCAACGCTGGACTTCCAAAAAACAAATGTGAACTTCTAATGCAGTTCTGATTTGGGAATATTGCTTTTCAAACATAATATCACTTCAATATCCTATATCAAATCGTTCTAAATTTCATTCAAGTTTAACAAAATTAGATTGTTCAGCTAGCTGTACAGGTCATGGAAAAAGACCCATTCAGAGATGCATGTGTTTTGAGAGCTGGCAAAACAAATTCTATGTGTTGGCAGATTCTCAGAATTTTACCTCATGGGGATTGAATTAGCTGTCTCTTAAAGGTGGAGAGCTACAAACTGATTTTTGATATGAATTAGGCAAGGATTTTGATTACCATTTGAGAATCTCAAGCACTGAGAAGCAATTCACTTCTGGCCTGTTTTTCACATTTTCAATCCCTAGCATCCAGTTGTTCACTCTTTTCTGAAATGGATTCATGAGGTATGTTTCAATTAATGTTTTGATGTTCATTTGATGAAACATTATCTTTTGCCAGATATTCTCAATAATCCATTGCCTAAACTATCCCTAACATTGAAAGTAGTCAAGGTGTATACCTCTGAAATTGCTTTAAGCTAGATGTTGCTAAAATCCCTCGGAAGGATGAGAGAAAGCTCATGTGAACAAAATTGTTTAAAAATTCGCTAATACCAATAGCTTTTTTTTGTTTTTGTGTGGTTCTCTGAGGTAAGATTAGGACACTGCAGCAAAAAGTCAATCAGCACTGAAAGAGGCCTTTGGCCAAGAATCCCAAGATTGACACCGAGGCCTCATGTTTAAGACATTATTTTTATTTTGCAGCATTGATTTAACATCAGATGACCCTCGAAGGCTTGGTGCTTGGTGGATTGGATTTCTTTTGTGCTGGATACTTTCCTGGAGTCTGATTATACCTCTATCTTGCTTTCCAAAGCATCTACCAGGTAAATCCCATGATTAATTCAACTTAAAATGATTACTGAACTAGTTAAAAATTACGTAAAGGATTAGAAACCTGAGATGTTTTGAGTTTAAGATAGCATTGGTGCATGCATATGTACATTTTTATAAAATTAGATGCTCTCCACCCAACTGAAATAATAGAACATGCAAACTAAAAATAAAGTCTGCAAAATTAATTCTAAGTAGAATGCTAAAATTAATTTCTAGTTTGCATTCTACATGTTACTTACTAAGTTAATTGATTAATATACATCCTCTGCTGTGGAATCAATCATTTAACTGCCAAGATGTCTCCAAATTGGGGTTGTTACTTGTAATACATACCTGGTTAATCTATTGTTAGCATGAGTTAGCATTTTGGTTTGGAGATTAACTGCATGGTGGACATATCTAGCTAGAGAATGATTAAAGTTTGGACTTCTAATTAAGTTGGTTTCTAATGCTCATTAAGGAAGCTATTCATCAATGTCCAGTCCTGATGAAGGGTCTCGGCCTGAAACGTCGACAGTGCTTCTCCCTATAGATGCTGCCTGGCCTGCTGCGTTCCACCAGCATTTTGTGTATGTTGCTTGAATTTCCAGCATCTGTGGATTTCCTCGTGTTTGCGCTTTCATAAATGGGCTGGCTAGCACTGCATTTTCAAGTGTTTGGTAACGACTACAATTGCTTCTAAAGGCATGTGTGTATTTTACTGTTTTGATAATGGAGAGCAAATGACTGCAATGAGTTTGAAGAGAACTTTTGAAACAAAATGTTTCTTGAAGAATCTGTCAAATCATAGGATACTTATGATCAGTACAGGGGACTGAGCGATTATATGTTATTGGTGATCACAGAATTCACTATTAACAGTAGCAATTGTGCTAGATAATCAAACTTTTAAAGCAGAAGAAAGGAACACTTTGCATTTAAAAGTGCCTTTACGACCTCTTCGGAATACTTTAAAGCACTTTGCAGCCACTGGTACACTTTGGGAGGAGTTTCGCAACAATGTGCTTCACCAAGTCTGCCAGAAAAAGCGGGATCTCCCTGTGGCCACCCATTTCAATTCCACTTCCCATTCTCAGTCCGATGTGTCCACCCATGGCTTCCTCCGCTGTCATGATGTGGCCACACTTAGGTTGGAGGAACAATGCCTTGTATTCTGTTTGTGTAGCCTCCAACCTGATGGCATGAGCATCGATTTCTCAAACTTCCGGTAATGCCCCCTCCCCCCTCCCCCCACCACCTTTTCAATCTCTTACCTTGTCTCCTTGCCCACCGTTGCCTCCCGCTGGTTCTCCTCCCCCCTTTTCTTTCTACCATGACCTTCTGTCTCTGCCACCAACCAACTTCCCAGCTCTTTACTTCATCCCTCCCCCTCCAGGTTTCACCTATCACCTGGTGTTTCTCTCTCCCGTCCCCCACCTTTTCAATCTACTCCTCATCCTTCTTTCTGCAGTCCTGCCGAAGGGTCTCGGCCTGAAACATCGACTGTACTCGTGTCCACAGATGCTGTCTGACCTGCTGAGTTCCTCCAGCATTTTGAGTGCGTTGCTTGGATTTCCAGCATCTGCAGATTTTCTCTTGTTTTTTGATCAAAGAGGAGGTCTGGCAGCCTGAAGACATACACTTAATATTTCAGGAATAGCTTCTTCCCCTCCACAATCAGATTTCTGAATGGACAATGAACCCATGAACACCACCTCACTATTTAATTTTGCTCACATTTTGCACTACTTCATTTGATTATATATTAATTAAAATATAAATTTTTAGGTATACCTGTATCTCTTACTGTAATTTATAGTATTGTTATTATTATCTATTGCAATGCACTGCTGCCACAAAACAAATTTCACAACAAATGCCAGTGATATTAAACCTGGTTCTGAATCTGATTCTAATTCGGCCTCCATGGCCATTTCTTCTTCGCTACTTCATTAGGATACAGAATGACTTGTTTCCACTTTGGCTCCGAGGAGTCTGACATCAATGTGGAAACTGGCGAATCATCTGCAGGTTGAAAACGAGAAGTTGTTCCTTAGGTATATTTTGTGTTTCCTTAGAAAATGTGGGAAGCTGAAAACTGACTGAGAAGCAGCTGGAAACACAAAGACATCCTTGTGGATTGAGCGGCAATGTGGTGCAAAGCGTCTCTCAATCAGTGTTTGGTTTCACCAGTGAAAGGTGGTCTATATTGTGACTCCCAACTTAAAAGACACTAATGTTTTCACTTTACCGTTTCTGATGAAAAGACATTGACCAGAAACTATTTTTGCAAAAGGAAAGATGTCCCAGTGGCTACCGATTTTAATTCGACTTCCCATTCCTATTTTTTTTATTAAACAAAATATACTTTATTCAAAAATAAAATTATATACAATAAACCATTCAATGACTCTCAATCTTTTACAAATGGTTCCATTACGGTCTTTACATTTTCACACTTTTTGCCATCCACGTGGCACTCTGTTATTCCATATTTGCCATTCCCTTGTTGAGGGGTATACACCCCACCCCCCTACCCCTCAACTCCCATGGGAGAAGGACCCTAGACTGTGGTCCTTTCCCACCGGGCCCTTGCGGTGGCTGCACCAAGTTTGAGTGCGTCCCTCAGCACGTACTCCTACAGCCGAGAATGTGCCAGTCGGCAGCATTCCCGCCACGGACATCTCCATGTGCTGGTAGACCATCAAGTTTCGGTCTGATCAAAGACCCATTCCTATTCTGGCATGTCTGTCCATGGACTCCTCTACTGCTATGATGAGGCCAATCTCAGGTTGAAGGAGTAACTTATTATATTCTGTCTGGGTAGCCTTCAACCTGATGGCATGAACATTAATTTCTCTAACTTCCTCCCTCCCTCCCTCCCTCCCTCCTTCCCTCTATCTCCAATCCCCATTTTGGTTACCCTGCTACCCCTTCTCTTCTCTTCACCTGCACATTACCTCACTCTAGTTCTCTGCCTTCCTTTTCTTTCATGGTCCACTGTATTCTCCTATTAGATTCCTTCTTCTTCAGCCCTTTGCCTGTTCCAACAATCCTCTCTAGGCTCAATTCATCCCCTCCCCTCCACCCACCTTTCCCTTCATATGGTCTCACCTGCTAGCTTGTACTCCTTCCTCGCCACTCACCTTAATCAGGCCTCTTCCCCCTTCCTTTCCAGTCCTGTTGAAGGGTCTCAGCCCAAAACATCCCCCACAAATGCTGCCTGATTTTCTGGGTTCCTCCAGCATCTTGTGTGTGTTGCTTAAGATTTCCAGCATATGCAGAGTCTCTTAGAAGCAGAACACTACAACACTGTATAGGTCCTTTGGCCCACGATGTTGTGCTGGTCTTTTAACTTACTCTAAGATTGATCTCCTCCATAGCCTTTAATCTTTCTATCACCTGTGTGTTTATCATCAGTTCTGTTTGTTTATACACAGACTCCTTAAGCTACTGCCTGGTGGAGTCCTGCAACAGCTCAGCTTCGTGACTCATAAAACTTGTGGTGACATGTAGCCTGCTGCTTAACTTTGCTGTCATGATAAAGATGCCCTTATCACTAGCTCACAGCAAGAAGCTGAGAAGTTTCAATAAGAGGAAGATGTGTCAGCAGAAAAGAGGAAGAGGATAGGTGTTGAAACGTATATTTCCCTTTTCTGCTGTGTCTCACCTAGTTGAGGAATTCCTTTAGCCAGAGGGTGATGAAACAGTGGAATTCATTGCCACAGATGGCTGTGGAGGTCAGGTCATGGAATATATTTAAAGTGGAGGTTGAAAGGTTTCTGATTAGGAAAGCTGTCAAAAGTTACAGGAAGAAGGCAGGAGAATGGGGTAGAGCAGGATAATAAATCAGACATGATGGAATGGTGGAGCAGAATTGATGGACCAAATGGACTAACTCTGCTCCTACGTCTTATGGTCAAATACTTTATCACTGACATCAGTGATCTCAAAATAGTAATCTAATTTATTACTATATTCAAATAGTCAGTAGTTTCATTTATTATTATATTGAAATTTGTCCTCTATCGTGCCTATTATTTTGTTAATTAATTAATTATTGTACTGTCCTGCACTGTTTGTGCACTTTATGTAGTCCTGTGTAGGTCTGTAGTCTAGTGTAGCCTTGAGTTGTCTCACATAGTCTAGTGTAGTGTTGGGTTGTTTCATGTAGCACCAGGGTCCTGGAGGAATGTTGTTTTGTTTTTACTGTGTACTGTACCAGCAGTTTATGGTCAAAATGACAATAAAAAGTGACTTGACGTGACTCATACCAAAGGCTTCTCACTCCTTATCTTTCCCACAATGCAAACATTGCTAACACGGAATATACATTCTAATCTCCTTCAGTAAATTAAATTATAAATACAGGGATTCTGCAGATGCTGGAAATCCAGAGTGGTGCACACAAAATGTTGGAGAAACTTAGCAGGACAGGCAACATCCATGGAGGGGAATAAACAATCGATGTTTCTCTGAGACCCTTCGTGAGTCCTGATGAGGGATCTCAGTCTGAAACGTTGACTGTTTATTCCTCTCCATAGATGCTGCCTGATCTGCTGAGTTCCTCCAACATTTAGTGTGTGTCACTCGAGTAAATTAAATTATTACACAATGTACCAGTGAATTTGTCATAGGGATTCTCTCTGTGCCCTAACTGTGCTTCAATAGTTTAAGCTTGCTGGTCAGGGTTCACCACTTGGAATCACTGCCAGGATTCTCTTTGTGTCCATATGTTCAGATGCACTTGGACTGTCATTCCATAAGACCATATGATATAGGAGCAGAATTAGGCCATTTGGCCTACCGAGGTTGCTCCACTGTTTCATCGTGGCTGATCCATTTCCCCTCTCAGCCCCAATCTCCTGCCTTCTCCCCATTGCCCTTTAAGCCCTGACCAATCAAGAATCTATCAACCATTGCCTTAAATATACATAAAGGCAGCTTCCACAGCTGCTTATTGCAAAGATTTCCACAAATTCACCACTCTCCGTCTAAAGAAATTCCTCATCTCTGTCGTAAAATTTCACCCCTCTATTCTGAAGCAGTGCCCTCTGTTCTTAGATTCTTCCAGTATCTTCTCTACATCCCTATCAAGGCCTTTCACCATTCGATAGGTTTCAATGAGGCCACCCTTCGTTGGCCCAGAGCCATCAAATACTCTTCATATGACAAGCCATTCAATCCCGGAATCATTTTTGTGAACTGCCTTTGAACCATCTTCAGTTTCAGCACATCCCTTCTCAGATAAAGGGCCTAAAGCTGCTCACGTTACTCTAAATGAGGCCTCACCAGTGCTTTATAAAGTCTCAATGTTACATCCTTGCTTTTATATTCTAATCCTGTTGAAATGAATGCTGACATTGCATTTACCTTCCTCAACACAGACTGAAACTGCAAATTAACCTTTAGTGAATCCTGCGCAAGGACTCCGAAGTCCCTTTGAGCCTCATACCTGCCTGTCTTGAGAGGCCTGAACCACTGAGGTAACCTGACTGATAGCTGTGTCTCCAAAATAATCAGGTTTATTATCAGTGACATGTCACGAAATATAAATGCTATAAGTAGTGCAAAAAGTGAGCAAATATAGTGAGGTATTGTTCATTATCCATTCAGAAATCGGAGGGGAAGAGACTGTTCCAAAAACATTGAGTGAAGCCTACACTAAAAATGGTCACAAACCTCACACCAAACCCCAATAACACCCTCCCCCAGTGTGCAATTAAAGAAGGCTGTAGTTAGCTTCGGAGTTTGAGATTGAGAAGGGGCACCTGTACACTGGACTATCTGGCTGAGCCGAGAGAGGATGGTAAATTCCCTTTTAAAGGATCTGCTACCACTGAGAATGTATTGTGTTGATGATGTAATCTGATACAACCAAAAGTGTGAAGTCATGCATATTGGCAGCAAGAATGGGGAAAAGCACTAGAGAATAAAGGACGTTGCGCTGTGAATACACGGCTCCTCTGTGGAGAGAGTTAAGTGCAGCAAGTTCCTGGGAGTTCACATCACAGATGACCTCATCTGCTCCCTTAGTATCACTGCCCTGAACAACAAGGCACAGCAGCGCCTCCACTTGAGGCAACTTAGGCTCCCCCCTCCCATCTTAACAGTGTTTTACAGCAGCACGATTGAGTGTCCTGACAAGTTGCATCTCCATCTAGTACGTGAGCAATTGAGCATTGGACTAGAAGTCTGTAGGAAAGACCGTGAGACCAGCTGAGAGAATCATAGGGGTCTCCCTACCATCCATCAGGAACATTTTTCAGGAACGCTGACCCCAGGTATTATTAAGGATCCCACCTTACCATCAGGCAGGAGACTCCGATGTATAAAAACAAGCACAGTCAGGATGAAAAAATGTTTCTTCCCCCAGGCCTTTAGGCTTCTGAACTCCCAGCTGCATTGCATTTGAAGTGTCATTGGTTAATCTATTCCATACCTAACAATATTTAATATTAATGTACATTAATCTGATATTTATGTGTGATTCATCTGCAGATTTTAATCCTTACTTTCATAAATTACAGAGCATTATGTGTGTTAGGGGTACTGTACAACTGTGCTTGCACCCTAGTTTGGAGAAATGTTGTCTTGTTTCTATATATGTTATCTGGTTATATACTGTTATATACATGTATGTAGTTAAAAGACAATAAACTTGACTTGACGGCACAGGAGGAGAAGGACTTGTGAGCATGGTGCATCCATCAAGAAGCCACATACTGGATAAAGATGTGGCAGGACAGATCGACAAAGCAATTAGTAAACAATACATAGTTAGAGGTATAGAGCACAAGGTCCTAGAAGTGAACATAATTAATAGCTTGTCATGATCCAGCCATGTTGACAACAAAGCCAAGAAAGCATCCCAGCACCTCCATTTCCTCAGGAGCCTGAAGAAAATTGGTATGTTTCCTTTGACCCTCACCAGTTTTTATTGATGTGCCATGGAAAGCATCTGGTATGGGTGCATCAAAGCTCAGTATGGAAACTGCTCTGTCCACGACCACAAGAAACTGTAGAGAGTTCTGGACACTGCTCAGCATATCTGGAAACTAGCTTCTCATCCATGGCATCTGTCTACATTTCTTGCTCTCTCAGTCAGCATAATTGAAGATCCCACCGTCCCGGACATTCTCTCTTCTCCCCTGTCTCAGCAAGGCTCAAGGACAGATGTTGCAACACTCTTGAACATTTCTCTAGTACAATAAGATGGACCCTTGACCTCACCATCTACCTTGTTGTAACCATGCACCTGACTACCTACCTGCCTGGCACTTTGTCTGTACTGTAACACAGTTACTGTTACTCTGCACTCTTATGTTACCTTGTACAGCTTCAATGCACCATTGCAATGAATTGATCTGTACAGACAGTATGCAGGACAATTTTTTTTCTGTGCACCTTGGTACACGTGATAACGAAAGACCTATTTTCAAAACTCAGTAAAAATTGGCCTGGCCTCCATAGAGTATTATGTTCAGTTTTGGTTACCTCATTATAGAAAGCTGTGAAAATTTTTATGAGATTGGTTCCTAGAATAAGGAACTACAGTTATAAAGATAAATTTGAAAGCTGAGATTGTTTTCTTTAAAGATGAAGAAGATGAGAAATGCGATAGGAGAACTGTCATTGGATGAGTTTGTAGTTGCACAGCAGCAAATTGAGATTTCATGACCGATGCCTGTGGTATAATTGCTTAACAGCACACAGCTCCTGTTTCAGTATTTGGACTTTTGGTGGAAGCTGTTTGTTTTGGACATTGGTCACTCCAGGTTGCATAATGGTTGTTTGTACACACGTGGAAGAAGTGATCAATCATTCCTTGTTGGAAATGGTAGCCTCTGAGAAAGGTTATATTGGACTCCCCTGTGCTCCTAAACACAGACTGTAGACTTTTTGCCAGGACTTCAACCACATTAAATATTTGAATAGTGTGTCCTTCAGCCTGGTCCATTGACCTCTCTCATTAAAGCCCTTTTCTGTGGTAGAACTTCAGCAAATAACTTGATACGATGTAATGTTTCTTTTCCTGTGCACTCAATTCCATCCTGTTACAGATAATGTTTCACCATACAGACGCCAGCCTTCTGTTTAATATTTAGGAATATGCCATTTGTTAGTATCTGCGTTTCCATGTGCAACTGTGAGAGGGTGATGGCTTTATTTCACCTTTATTTTATTATTTCTCCTATACCAGTGTTTGAGCTATTTATTCCCTTATCTGAAAGGAAAAGGGAACAGGTGAATGATGAAGAGATTCTTGAACTACTGGTGCACAGAAAATTATGACTTGGTTCAGTTCCCTTGACCTCTTGGCATCAGATTCACTTTGTTCACTTTGTGCTGTACATATTCACTGAAACGTGGACTGTCCTTCAGCATCTCATTTTCAGGACACGGTCTCCTCCGGCATCTTTAGTTTTTGCCAATTAGTCTGTAGTGGAGGAAGAACAACACCCTGCAAAGGCCCAGTTTTGATTGTTTTTTTGTTTGTTCCACTTGGCATTGCGTAAGTGCCGATGATGGAGAGTAACAAATGGAATGAGCTTTACAAGGACTATGTGATGACAATTTCTGTTAGGTACTGCCATTGGCAGACAAAACTAATTTTCTGTTCAGAACACATGGTATGACTCACTAAACAGATAGGTGATGTTTTGAATATAATCCATGTACTTCTGAACTGACTGTAAAAATAACCAAAGCCTTGGCTTCACACTGCCCAAATATGTTGTTTATTTCAGGCACAGAAAAAATACAACATGATAAGATTTCACAGGCTCACATTTATAAGGGAGCAAGTATTTTTGCTCAGGGACAGTTTGGAGAAAATTTGAAGGACCTCTTCAAGGTACTGAAGGTAAGCTTACTAATAAAGTTACCTCCACCTAAGTTGTTTCTCCAGAATGTTTGTTATTTTTATGACTGAACCATTTTCATGTCACAAAGACTTCTTTTACCAAATGCACCGAACTCTGTTTAAATGCTGATAGAACTGTGGTTTGTGCTTCTCAAAGGCCTCACTCTGGTCATTATCTGAAATGGAAATGTTGGAAGTACTCAGCATGAGGGGCAGAATCTGTGCAAGTAGAAACAGTTAGCATGTGCTTCTCCTCCAACACCAGCACCTTTTCCCATAGGGCGGCAGTGGCTGATACGAGAGGACAGTCTTTTAGGATGAGTGGAGGAGAGTTTAGGAAGTTGTCAAAGGTAGGTGTTTTAAACACAGAGAATGCTAAGTGCCTGGAACGCCCTACCTTGTGTGGTGTTTGAGATTGATACATTAGGGACATTTAAGAGGCTTTTAGGTAGACACATGGAAGAAAGAAAAATGAAGGGTTCTAGGCTATATAGGAGGGAGCGTTTAGGTTGATCATGGAGTTGGTTCTTGTATGTTGGCACAGCATTATGGGCTGAAGGACCCAGTCTGTACTACACTTCTCTCTCTCTATGAAACATCAGAGGCTGAGGGCAAACTGACAGAAGTATATAAAATCATGAGGTTCATGGGCAGGATGGATGGTCAGAGACTTTATCCCAGGGTGGGAATGTCAAACATGAGGGCACAGCTTCGAGGTGAAAGAGGAAAAGTTTAAAGGAGATTTTGGAAGAAAGTTTTTCTGCAAAGAGGTGATGGAAACAGCTATGCTTCCGAGGCATTTAGCAGGCTCGTGGTCAGGCAGGGAATTGAGGGAGGTAGACCATAAAAAGGGCAGATGGTAAGAGCAATTTCTCTGCTGTACTGAGGAATGCTCTATGCTCCATACTCTGTTCTCTGACCGTAACACAGAAACCTTTGTGGCTCAGCTGGAGCTGCCACATTGTAAGGAAGCCAAACTGATAAGGTTGATCAGGATGATCTTAATGTACACAACAATTTCTTGCACCTTGAGTTCTGCCAGTGTTCTTGGGTTTTACACGAATTGTGCGTAATACCTATTACTTTTGCATTCAAACACTGTTGACTGTGGCACCACTTTCAGAGAGCGATATACTCATAATCCTAGGTGTCTCCTTTCTACAATATTCCCCTGTGCCATATCATTTACTGTGGAAGTCCTGTCCTAGTTTAACTTCCCAAAATGCAATATTTCACAGTTTGAATTAAATTCCATCTGCCATACCTTAGCCCACTTTCCAGTTGGTCTGGATCCCGTTGTAGTCTCATTCTATTTTACTGTCCACTATAGCACCATTTTCACTGTCAGCTCCAAACTTACCTTGCCAATTACATTCTTACCCAAATTATTAATACAGATGACAAACAGCAGTGGACTCGGCAAAAATCATCACTCTGTTAACGTTGTGCACTTGAATTGTGCATGCCAGCAGTTGTGTCACCATCTCTTCTTCTTGATTTTCATTTTAGAGGATAAAGGACATCAAGGGGTTGTCAAGGATGCATGATTTTACAGGAGGCTGACTGCTAGTCTTCTACAACCTGTTTCTATAGGCCCTCTTCCAAATGCAGTACTGCAGAATGTAATCAAGGTTGGACTGGATGTGCTGGATGTGGTAATGTAGAGTGAGTGTGTGTGTGTGTATTTGAAGGTATCCAATTTCCTGGTTCTGAGTGTGTGTTTATATCTGCATGTACGTATGTCATGGAGCTGCAGGTTGAAGTGTTAGAACTGCCACCTTGACACACTCACACTTCGTATCGTTAAAGTGATTCTTTCTGCTCACTCCATAATTCCTTCGCAGACAGGTCTGCCACCACATCCTGCCAGCTTAATTGAATGGTGGCCCTTTAAAGCCTCAGGCTATCGGTGAATAGCAACTGCCTCCTGGCTAGGATTAGTATTTCCATTTTTGCTCTTATGAAAATAGCTGTGAGCTTGGTAGTACACTTCCTTCCCTTTCCTCCTCCTCGCAGTAGTGCTCGTTGTGTGACCCTGCGAAGAATGATATGTCAGCTATGCAAAATTTAATGACAAGGTATAACTGTTGCCTGTGCTTTTACGCTCTTGAAAGTGACTGATAACCATGGTCCTGACGCTCCAGCTATGATACCCGAGTGAACTGTTTAAAACTGTTCCAATGATCCTGTTAAAGGGTAAATGAATTTTTAGTTCAGCATCTGTTTACTTTTAAAGAAGTCCCTTGACTGGTGTCCGCCTGAAACAGCTGTTTATTCCCCTCCATAAATGATGCCTGACCCACTGAGTTCCTCCAGCATTTTGCTCAAGATTTCCAGCCTCTGTAGAATCTCATGTGTTTTTGTTTTTGCTTTTATGTTTCACTTTCTATAAAGAGAATCAGACCAGCTTGCTGGACTGCCTGAGGCTGTTGCTCACAAATTGTTGAATCTATATTTTCTCACAGGGGATGCTGAAGAATCCGGTTTTTTTGTGCTTGACTGCAGCAAGCTGTAGTGAAGCTCTGGTGATCACAGGCTTTGTGACATTTTTGCCAAAGTTCATTGAAAATCAGTTCAGCCAAACTGCTAGCCTAGCTGCTATTCTTGGAGGTCAGTGGTTTTATTAATTTTCTTCACAAATAAGGATTATTTCTTAAAATGCAGGTTTGATATGATTTATTTAAAAAGATTATTTAAGTCACACATTGTTGCACAGTTTGTTTTGTAGATTTGTGAAAAAGAGCACCTTAATTTATACAAAGTTGTACTTAGATTCTAAGACAGGACCAGAATTAGGCCATTCAGCCCTTTGCATCTGCTCCACCATCCCATCATGGCGGATCCCAGATCCCATTCAACACCAAACACATGCTTTCTCGCCGTATTCTTTGATGCGCTGGCCGATCAGGAAACTATCAATTTCCGCCTTAAATATACCTATGGATTTGGCCTCCACCACAGTCTGTGGCAGAGCATTCCACAGATTCATTACTCTCTAGCTAAAAAAATTCCTCCTGATGTCTGTTCTAAAATGTCATCCCTCAATTTTGAGGTTGTGCCCTCTAGTTCTGGATACCCCCCACCATAGGAAATATCCTTTCCACCCTCACTCTATCTAGTCCTTTCAACATTCGGTAGTTTTCAATGAGATCCCCATTCATTCTTCTAAATTCCAGTGGGTACAGGCCCAAAGCTGCCAAACTCTCCTCATATGTTAACCCTTCATTCACAGAATGATCTTCATGAACCTCCTCTGGACTCTCTCCAATGAAAAGATATCCTTTCTGAGATATGGGACCCAGAACTGTTTTCAGTACTCCCAAGTGCAGCCTGACTAGTGTCTTTGAAAGGCTCAGCATTATCTCCTTGCTTTTATATACTATTTCCCTTAAAATATTTGACAACATTGCATTTGCCTTCTTTACCACAGACTCAACCTGTAAAATAACCTTCTGGGAGTCTTGTATGAGGATTCCTAAGTCCCCCTGCACCACTGATGTTTGAACTTTCTCCACATTTAGATAATAGTCAACACTATTGTTCCTTTTACTTAATGCATTATCATACATTTCCCATCACTGTATTCCATCTGCCACTTTTTTGCCCATTCTTCCAGTTTGTCTAAATCCTGTTGCAAGCACATTGCTTCCTCAGCACTACCTACCCCTTAACCTGTCTTTGTATCATCCACAAACTTTGCCACAAAACTATCAATTTCACTATCTAAATCATTGACAAACAATGTAAAAAATGGTGGTCGCAATATTGACCCCTGAGGAACACCACTAGTCACTGGCAGCCAACCAAAAAAAGGCCCCCTTTATGCCCAGTTACTGCCTCCTGCCTATTCCTCTATCCATGCCAGTATCTCTCCTGTAATGCCATAGGATTTTATCTAGTTAAGCGGACTTACGTGTGGCACCTTATCAAATACCTTCTGAAAATCGAATTAAGTTACATCCACTGTCTTTCCTTTGTCCACTCTGCTTGTTACTCCCTCAAAGAACTCTAACAGATTTGTCAGACGAATTCTAGTTTTAAAGAAACCATGCTGACTTTGACTTATTTTATCAATAGTCGGGGTGCTTGAGGTTAGGCTAACTGACCCACAATTTCCTTTATTTTGCCTTCCTCCATTCTTAAAGTGGAATGACATTTGCAATCTTCCAGTCTTCTGGGACCATACCAGGGTCAAGTGATTCTTGAAAGGTCATGATCAATGCATCCATTATCTCTTCAGCAACCTCTCTCAGGACTCTGGGATGTAGTCCTTCTAGTCCAGGTGGCTTATGTACCTTAAGACCTTTGAGCTTGCCTAGTACTTCTTCCTTTGTAATATCAATGGCTCTCACTCTTGCTGTCTGATGTTCACGGACCTCTGGCACACTGCTAGTGTCTTCCACAGTGAAGGCAGATGCAAAGTACCCCTTAAGTTCATCTGCCATTTCTTTGTCATTCCCCCCCCCCCCATTACTACCTCACCATCATTATTCTCCAGCGGTCCAATATCAACTCTCATCTCCCTTTTATTCTTTTTATAACTGAAAAAACTTCTAGAATCCTGCTTTACCCTCATGTTTCATCTTTTCCCTTCTTATAGCTTTTCAGTTGCCTTTTGTTGGAGTTTAAATGCTACCCAATCATCCAACTTCACACTCACTTTTGCTACCTTATATACCCTTTCCTGGGCTTTCACACAGTCCTTAATTTCCCTTGTCAGCCACGGCTACCTACCCCTGCCATTTGAGAACAACTTCCCCTGTGAGATTCATCTATCCTGCAGCTTGGAACTATTCCCAGAAACTGCAGCCATCTTTGCTCTGCCATCATCCCTGCCAGTATCCTCCCCCAATCCACATGGGCAAGCTCCTCTCTCATGCCTCTAACTCCCTTTATTTCTTTGCAATACTGATACATATAACATTGGGATTTTAAAAAGCTTTAAAAAGGGACTACATTTATAGTCATGACTATGTTCAGAGTACAAAGTGTTATGAGTAAAGTAACTATGTGGTTGGTGGAATGAACTTTGAGACCTCTAGTTATTCAAACTGGCAAAAAATATGAAGCTATGTTCCCCATGCTTTAATACTGGAAAATTATCTTTCACGTTTTCATTAATGATTTGGATTCAGCAAACAGAACATTTTCTTTTGAAAAAGTGAGTAAAATTGAAATAATGAAAGCTTTCATGTTAACAGTTAATTATCCAGATACTAGTAAAAAAGCTTAAAGCCATAGCAAATGAAATAGCACAGGTACAAATGATTTTAAATTTACTTTCAAGGAGCAGCACTTATTCCCGGAGCTGTTATTGGTCAGCTTGCCAGTGGGATCATCATGTCCAAGCTGAAACTCCTGTGTCGAAGTATGATTAAGATGGCTGTAGCTACAACGGTATTATCAGTACTCTTCAGTACCGTATTCACCTTCGGTTATTGTTTAAACACTCCATTTGCTGGCGTCAACCAGAATTATCAGTGAGTAAATATTTAATTACTTTCTGTTTAACACAGCAGTTCTGAATAGTTTTAAGTAGTCATTAAGTAGCAAGGCACAGAAACAGCCCCTGCAGTCTAGCTCATCTCTGCCACACAGATTGCCCAGCTAAGCTAGTTTCATTTTCCCTTTTGATACCCTCTATAAAGCCCTTTGTCTTCCTTTCATCCTCTAAAACCAGCCTGTTTGCCTAAGCTGCAGAGGTACAATACTTTTTTTTTGTTGTTATTGCATCTGGCTATCTGAAGTTTTTCTCTTCCTTAGTATATTTCTTTATTTCAATACCTGTTTGCATCTATCACCCAACTGCCCATTTACTTTTCTCCTATCAGTGTATGACCTTTACTAAGTTTGTATTTCTATGTTCCTATTGTGTCATTTTCTGATTCATGGTAGATTGATTAGAGCTTTGAGATGTGTTACTTCATGTGCGAAGCAGGGGTTGAGGATTTGGGATCTGATGTTCTTGTTGGTGTTTTTCTGTGTTTTTGTCTCTGAGAGAGGGGTTCGGAGTTTGATGCTATTGTTCCTGTTCTGTTTTGTAAGGGAGGGGGTCAGAGGGTTAGCCTGTCTCCATTCCTCCTGTGTTCCACAACCAGCTCCTTTGATTTTGTGACATTGCGGGAGAGGTTGTTTTCTTGGCATCACTGTGTCAGAGTGGTGACTATATTGATTATAAAAGTACATACAGTATATGGCACTATATACAACCCTGAGATTAATTTTCTAGATGGCATTTGAAGTAACTACAAAGACACAATAAGTAATAATAATAAGTATCATTGGATGAGGAGTCTTTGAAAGCGAGTCTATAGGTTGTGGGACTGGTTCAGAGTTGGGGTGAGTGAAGTTATCCCCCTGTTCAAGAGCCTGATGGTTGAGCTGTGATAACTGTTTCTGAACCAGGTGGTATGGGTCCTAAGGCTCCTCTACCTCCTTTCTAATGCAACAGTGAGAAGGGAGCATGGGCTGGATAGTGGGGACCTTTGATGATGCTGCTTTCCTATGACAGCACTCCATGAAGATGCACTCAACTCAAGTTAGAGGGGAAAAGTTTAATAGGGCACACGGAAGATGGTACACATATGGAATGAACTGCCAGATGATGTGCTTGAGGCAGATACAATAACAATTTTCAAAAGACATTTGTTCAAGTATGTGAATAGGAAATGTTTAGAAGGATATGGGTCAAACATGGGCAAGTAGGTGGCCATTTTGGTCAGCAGGCATGAGTTGTGCCAAAGGGCCTGTTTCCATGTTCTACGACTATAGTTCTACGCCATTTTGCCCCACAGATGCTGCTTTCTTATTCCAGATGTCAGCATCTGCAGTCTCTTTTAACTTCAGCCTGATGACAGTCCTCTGCCAGACTTCGAATGTAGATGGTGTTCAGAATGGTTTCATCAGTGATAGTGTTCAGACAAGTAGGTGAAAAATAGCATATGTTTAATGGGCTGACAGAGGATCAACAGCGTCAAGAATGGTTGGAAAATAGACAAGCAAAATTTGCTGAATGAAGGGAGGGAAAAGCAAGGATATTAATATTTAAGGATACAGCTAATGTGAATAAAAGTATAAATACAAACTATTTCCTGATAGCTGATATTTAGCTGAAATTAAACATGGCTACAATTTCCCTTCTCAAAAATAAATCTTGACATTGTCACCAGTGAATAGCATTGGGATCAGAAGCAGATATTCATTATTCATTGTTTATAAAAAAAAGTTGCTGTATAATATTGGTTGCATAATACTTCTCTAAGGATCATCATCTTGTTATGATAGAGAGGCTTGCGAGTTCCTGAGATCTGTAGAGCAATGCTGCCTGGAGTTTAGTGATCTAGTGCTTAGCTCCTGGTAAGGTTACATGACAGTAAGGTCCAGGTTCCAGACAAACAGCAATCCAACCAGGATCTCAATGGTGGAGAGGACAAACGATGATGACACATCACAATGACAGTGAAAGTGGAGGAAGGCTGCTGAAGTGAAGGGTCCCCACTTGGCTTCCATTCCACGACACTGGACTCTAACCCCAATCAGGCAAGGACCATATGGTGGCCGCCCTCCCCACATTTAAAAAAAAAGTCACGCACTGATGTTTTCCATTAAGGGAATCTACTGACAACCAATTGTACTTGATTTGAGAGATCACAGTTCTGCTAGTTCGGAGCAAGAAGGCAGCGAGTAAACTGCTGAATTTTCAGAGCGAAGGGAGTTCTTTTTAACTACTCGGGTTAAAGAGGCGAGTGCGCAGGCACATGACGTCAGTCAGTAGAGCACAAAAGATTTAAAAAGAAGGCCGCAGCATCCAGTGGGCAGTGGAGTGAGAGGCAGCAGAGTGGTAGGGCTTTGGCTCAATGGACTTAGGCAGTAACAGGATGAGGTGAGGTAGGAAGTATGTGTGTGAGGCCAGATTTCTGTGCTCAGTGTCAGATGTGGGAGGTCCTGGAGTCTCCCAGGCTCCTGGACGGCCATATCTTTATCAGGTGTGTTGAGCTGCAGCTCCTGAGGGACCATGTTAGGGAACTGGAGATGCAGCTTGGTGACCTTCGCCTGGTCAGGGAGAGTGAGGAGGTGATAGAGAGGAGTTACAGGCAGGTGGTCACACTGGGGCCATAGGAAACAGACAGGTGGGTCACAGTCAGGGTGGGGAAGGGGAAGAGTCAGGTACTAGAGAGTACCCTTGTGGCTGTACCCCTTGACAATAAGTACTCCTGTTTGAGTACTGTTGTGGGGGGGGGAACAGCCTACCTGGGGGAAGCAACAGTGGCCGTGCCTCTGGCACAGAGTCTGGCCCTGTGGCTCAGAAGGCGAGGGAAGGGAATTGAAAGGAAGTAGTGATAGGGGACTCTATAGTTAGGGGGTCAGACAGGCGATTCTGTGGATGCAGGAAAGAAACTCGGATGGTAGTTTGCCTCCCAGGTGCCAGGGTCCAGGATGTTTCAGATCCAAGATATCCTGTGGTGGGAGGGAGAACAGTCAGAGGTTATGGTACATATTGGTACCAATAGCATAGGTAGGAAAAGGGAAGAGGTCCTGATAAAAGACTACAGGGAGTTGCGAAGGAAGTTGAGAAGCAGAATCGCAAAGGTAGTAATTTTGAGATTACTGCCTGTACCACGCGACAGTGAGAATAGGAATAGAATGAGGTGGAGGATAAATGCATGACTGAGGGATTGGAGCAGGGGGCGGAGATTCAGATTTCTGGATCATTGGGACCTCTTTTGGGCCAGGTGTGACCTGTACAAAAAGGACGGGTTGCACTTGAATCCCATGGGGACCAATATCCTGGCAGGGAGGTTTGCTAAAGCTACTGGGGAGAGTTTAAACTATAATTGTTGGGGGGTTGGAACTGAACTGAAGAGACTGGGGAAGAGGAGGTTAGCTCACAAATAGAGAAAGCTTGTAGACAGTGCGAGAGGGAGGATAGGCAAGTGATAGAGATGGGACGTGCTGAAACTGAAAGCTTGAGATATGTCTATTTTAATGCAAGGAGTGTTGTGAACAAAGCGGATGAGCTTAGAGTGTGGATCAGTACTTGGAGATATGATGTTGTGGCCATTATAGAGACTTGGATGGCTCAGGGACAGGAATGGTTAGTTCAAATGCCGGGTTTTAGATGTTTCAGAAAGGACAGAGAGGGAGGCAAAAGAGGTGGGGGCATGGCACTGTTGATCAGAGATAGTTTCACGGCTGCAGAAAAAGTGGATGCCATGGAGGGATTGTCTATGGAGTCTCTGTGGGTGGAGGTTAGGAACAAGAAGGGGTCAATAACTTTACTGGGTGATTTTTTTCATAGGCCATCCAATAGTAACAGTGATATTGAAGAGCAGATAGGGAAACAGATACTGGAAAGGTATGATAATAACAGAGTTGGCGTAATGGGTGATTTTAATTTCCCAAATATCGATTGGCATCTCCCTAGAGAGAGGGGTTTATATGGGGTGGAGCTTGTTAGGTGTGTTCAGGAATGTTTCTTGACACAGTATGTAGATAAGCCTACAAGAGGAGAGGCTGTTCTTCATTTGGTATTGGGAAATGAACCTGGACAGGTGTCAGATCTCTCAGTGGAAGAGCATTTTGGAGATAGTGATCATAATTTTTATCTCCTTTACAATAGCATTGGAGAGAGGTAGGAACAGACAAGTTAGAAAAGCATTTAATTGGAGTAAGGGGAATTATGAGGCTATCAGGCAGGAAATTGGAGGCTTAAATTGGAAACAGATGTTCTCAGGGAAAAGTACGGAAGAGATGTGGCAGATATTCAGGGGATATTTGTGTAGTGCTCTGTATAGGTACGTTCCAATGAGACGGAAGTTATGGTAGGGTACAGGAACCGTGGTGTACAAAGGCTGTAATAAATCGAGTCAAGAAGAAAAGAAAAGCTTACAAAAGGCTCAGAGAGCTAGGTTTTGTTGGAGATCTAGAAGATTATAAGGCTACCAGGAAGGAGCTTAAGAAGGAAATTAAGAGAGCCAGAAGGGGCCATGAGAAGGCCTTGGTGGGCAGAATAAAGGAAAACCTCAAGGCATTCTATAAGAATGTGAAGAGCAAGAGGATAAGACATGAAAGAATAGGACCTATCGAATGTGACAGTGGAAAAGTGTGTATGGAACCAGAGGAGATAGCAGAGGCACTTAATGAATACTTTACTTCAAAATTCACTATGGAAAAGGATCTTAGTGTTGTAGTGATGACTTGCAGCAGACTGAAAAGCTTGAGCATGTAGATATTAAGAAAGAGGATGTGCTGGAGCTTTTGGAAAGCATCAATAAGTCACCGGGACCAGAAGAAATGTACCCCAGGCTACTGTGGGAGGTGAGGGAGGAGATTGCTGAGCCTCTGGAGAAGATCTTTGCATCATCAATGGGGAGGGGAGAGGTTCCCGAGGATTGGAGGGTTGTGGATGTTGTTCCTTTATTCAAGAAAGGGAGTAGAGATAGCCCAGAAATTATAGACCAGTGAGTCTCACCTCAGTGGTTGGTAAATTGATGGAGAAGATGCTGAGAGGCAGGACTTATGAACATTTGGAGAGGTATAATATGATTAGGAGTAGTCAGCATGGCTTTGTACAGGGCAGGTCATGCTGTGTGAGTCTGATTGAATTTTTTGAGAATGTGACTAAACAAGTTGATGAAGGAAGAGCTGTAGATGTAGTGTATATGGATTTCAGCAAGGCATTTGATAAGGTACCCCATGCAAGGCTTGTTGAGAAAGTAAGGAGGCATGGGACTGAACACAGTGCTCCAAAATACGGAGATGTGGTACAGTGGTTGATATATAGAAACTTGAGAATGAAAAAACACTATGTTTTTATCCAAATTGTCCATCTGTGGTAATTTTTTACAGCTGCCTTTATTAAATGTTAATCATCAGATGCCAAAAAACTAAAATGGCTCAGCATATCGAATCACAGGTTAAGGGGATATTGCTTTGTGGCTTGCCCACAGAAGGCAAAGAGTGGTTGTAGACAGGTCATATTCTGCATGGAGGTCGGTGACCAGTGGTGTGCCTCAGGAATCTGTTCTGGGACCTTTACTCTTCATGATTTTTATAAATGACCTGGATGAGGAAGTGGAGGGATGGGTTAGTAAGTTTGCTGATGACACAGAGGTTGGAGGTGTTGTGGATAGTTTGGAGGGCTGTCAGAGGTTACCGAGGGACATTGATAGGAGGTAAAACTGGGCTGAGAAGTGGCAGATGGAGTTCAACCCAGGTAAGTGTGAGGTGGTTCATTTTGGGTGGTCAAATATGATGGCAGAATATAGTATTAATGGTAAGACTCTTGGCAGCGTGGAGGATTAAAGGGATCTTGGGGTCCGAGTCCATAGGATGCTCAAAGCAGCTGTGCAGGTTGACCCTGTGGTTAAGAAGGCATATAGTGTATTGGCCTTCATCAATCGTGAAATTGAATTTAGGTGTCAAGAGGTAATGTTGCAGCTATATAGGACCCTAGTCAGACCCCACTTGGAGTACTGTGCTCAGTTCTGGTCACCTCACTACAGGAAGGATGTGGAAGCCATAGAAAGGGTGCAGAGGAGATTTACAAGGATGTTGCCTGGATTGGGGAGCATACTTTATGAGAATAGGTTGAGTGAACTTGGCCTTTTCTCCTTGGAGCGAGGGAGGATGAGAGGTGACCTGATAGAGGTGTACAAGGTGACAAGAGGCATTGATTGTGTGGATAGTCAGAGGCTTTTCCCCAGGACTGAAATGGTTGCCACAAGAGGACACAGGTTTAAGGTGCTGGGGAATAGGTACAGAGGAGATGTCAGGGGTAAGTTTTTTACTCAGAGATTGATGAGTGCGTGGAATGGGCTGCTGGTAATGGTGGTGGAGGTGGATATGATAGGGTCTTTTAAGAGGCTTTTAGATAGGTACATGGAGCTTAGTAAAATAGAGGGCTATAAGTCAGCCATCTGAAAGAAGGGCAGTATTAGCATGAAGCATTATTATTAATTTACACTATCCTCAGAAGCAATTAGTCCTTCATATTCAGTGCAATTACTTAAATTTACCAACTTCTAAGTTTATGTCATATAATTTTTGTTTCATTCTGAATGGGGACATATGCTCTGGAAAGGATGCGTCTCCAAAGATCGTATAAGTTACATTTCAGCAGCCTTGACACAAAGTAGGGCAGATGTATGTAATCACTCAGAATATGCTCTAACGCATAACTAAGTTATTTTTTATTTTGGGAAATGCACTTTAGTCAATGCCAAAACCAATAAATAGCATAAAGAATCTCCAAAAAAGGTAACATTTTCACTATTAGCCCTTTAAGGAAGTCATGGAACTTCATGCTTCAATATGCTTCATGTTTTTTCTTATGTGGCTTCATAAATCATCTGATTTTTATTCTATGTGTTATCTCACAGTTACAACAATACAAAGAAGTTCCAACTTGAGGCACTCTGTAATGCTGACTGTCAGTGTAGCCATTCATCCTTTAATCCAGTCTGTGACACAAAGAATGTCCAGTATTTTTCTGCATGCTATGCTGGTTGTATTAATGCAACAAGGAAAGGTGACCTTCACGTAAGTCCCTCTAACTTAAGATAGTTTATTATTATTTCAAATTTATTATAAATGGAATTAAAATTGTCCTATGGTTATGCAAAAGGTATATTGAAAAGTATTGAAGTAATGTAGGATGGTAGGACACACCCTTCTCAACTACTGCCTTCTGCGATGTGTGCAAAAGACAAGAACCATAGTGAGTGTGTTGTACTGTCTGTGTGTGATATGTTTACCAGGGCTAAATAACTGAAATAACTATGTAGTTTGAGATCTGCAAGTAATAGAGTTGAGGTAAGCATATAAATTAGTTGTTTGGTAAAAGGGATATTTTACAATTTCCATTAAACTTGATCAGACAAATCCATCAAACTTTTTCTGACACTAGACCTTGGTCATTAGACTTTGGGACTTTATCTGTCTGGTCACATCCAGTTGGTGGCTTTCTGGACCCCCTTGGTATCCAGGACCTCTCTCCAAGCATCTCCAAACAGCACTAGTAGTGTGGACCATGAAGGATTGCTTTTGAATTGGAGGACTGGACAGTTTTCAGGGAGTCATCTTCGAATCTGGATGAGTATGCTGCAGTTGTTACCGACTTCATTAAAACCTGTGTGGATGAGTGCGTGCCTACAAAAACTTGCTGTAAATTCCCAAACCAAGAGCTGTGGATAAACCAGGATATTCGTCATCTGCTGAGAGCTAGTTCTGTGGCAATTAGGTCTAATGACCCAGATCTGTACAAGAAAAACGGAGATGACTTGCAGAGGGCTATTTCAAGAATGAAGAAACAATTCCAAGTGAGGTTGGAGGCAACATCGGATGCATGTCAACTGGCAGGGTTTGCAAGTCATTACTCCCTGCAAAGTGGAAACCAGTAGCATGAATGGTAGTGATGCCATACTACCAGATGAGTTCAGTGCTTTTTATGTCAATTTTGAAAGGGAGAACATAAGTACAGCTGTGAAGATCACTGCTGCACCTGGTGACCCTGTGATCTCTGTTTCATAAGCATGAACCCTCTCAAGGCAGCTGGCCCTGATGGAGTACCTGGTAAAAGTCTGGAAACTTGTTCCAACCAACTGGCAGGAATATTCAAGGACATTTTCAACCTCTCATTGGTATGGTCAGAAGTTCCCACCTGCTTCAAAAGGGTAACAATATACCAGTGCTCAAGAAGATTAGTGTGAGCTGCCATAATGACTATTGTCCACCAGCACTCACATCTATGGAGATGAATGCTTTGAGCAGTTGGTCAAGGCTAGAATCAATTCCTGTCTCAGCAAAGACCTGGACCCACTGCAATTTACCTATCGCCACAATAGGTCTACAATGGATGTAATCTCAATGGCTCTTCATACGGCCTTTGATCACCTGGACAATGCAAACACTACATCAGGATGCTGTTTGTTGACTATAGCTCAGTGCTTAACACCATCATTCCCACAACCTTAATCGATAAGCTACAGAACCTGAGCCTCTGTAAATCCCTCTGCAATTGGATCCTAAACTTCCTAACTGGAAGACCACGACCTGTGTAGATTGGTGATAATACCTCCTCCTTTCTGATGATCAATACTGGTGCACCTCAGGGATGTGTGTTTAGCCCACTACTCTACTCCCTCTACAAAGAATGCACAACAGTGACTATATTTCATTAGGAGTTTGAGGACATTTGATTTGTTACCTAACACACTCAAACTTCTACAGGTGTACCGTGGAGAACTCAGCGATTTGGGAACAGCTTTTTCCCTCTGCCATCTGATTCCTAAATGGACATGGAACCCACGAACACTTAACTCACTTTTAAAATTATTTCTGTTTTGCATTATTTTTAATTTAACTATTTAATATGCATATACTTATTGTAATTGACTTATTTATTCTACAGTATCATGTATTGCATTGTACTGCTGCCATGAAGCTAATAAATTTCATGACATATGCTGGTGATATTGATCTGATTCTGATTCCACCAAGGTCTTTAAGATTTCGACCAATGAATCAGGTTGCCAACCTGCAGCCCTACCTTCATTCTTATCCCTACTCCCCAGGGTATACAGTGACATCCGAAGTTGCCTAAATTCAACTTTGTTGCTTTTTAAGAGGTGGAGGAAAGCTATGTACTGGGAAGATTACCTTTGTGAGTTTGACTTTTGAAATTAATTGTGCTCAAAGTCTGCAAGCGAGAAAATTATCTAAATGGAAATGAGTTACAAGGTATGCAAGGTTCTTGTGCAATGTGTATGAAAGCCTGCATAAGAGGTATTGCAACATAATGGCATGGAACATTTTGCAGCACTATATTAGCAAATGATTTCACGAAAGCTTCTGTTTCTAGGAAAAACATATTGTACTATGCAGTACTGACTAAATGGTTGATAGTCACCTTAGGTTCATTTATAAAACCGTAAGACATAGGAGCAGAATTAGGCCATTTGGCCCATCAAGTCTGCTCTGCAATTCAATCATGACTGATCCTTTGTTCCCTTCCTCAGCCCCACTCCCTGGCCTTCTCCATGTAACCTTTGATGCCATGTCCAGTCAAGCTCTGCCTTAAATACACCCAACAACCTGGCCTCCACAGCTGCATGTGGTAATAGATTCCACAAATTCACCACCCTCTGGCTAAAGAAATTTCTCCACATCTCTGTTTTAAATGGGCACCCCTCTATCCTGAGGCTGTATGCTCTTGTCCTAGTCTCCTCTACCATGGGAAACACCATTTCCCCATCTACTCTGTCTTGGCCTTTCACATTCAAAAGGCTTCAATGAGATCTCCCCTTATCTTTCTAAATTCCAGCGAGTACAGACCCAGAGTTCCTTGTATGATAACCCTTTCATTTCCAGAATCATCCTTGAGAACCTCCTCGGAACCCTCTCCAATGCCAGCACATCTTTTCTTAGAGGAGGAGCCCAAAACTGTTCACTATACTCCAGGTGAGGCCTCATCTGTGCTTTATAAAGCCTCAGCATCATACCTCTTCTGTTCTTGAAATGAATGCTAACTTTGGATTTGCCTTCTTCACCACTGACTCTACCTGCAAGTTTACCTTTTGGGTGTTCTGCACAAGGACACCCTAGTCCCTTTGTATCTTAAATTTTTGGATTGTCTCCCCATTCAAAAAATAGTTGATACATTTATTTCTGCTATCATGCATTTTCCAACATTGTATTTCATTTGCCACTTTCTAGCTCATTCTAATCTGTTGAAGCCCTTCTGGAGCCTATCTGTTTCCTCAACACTACCTGCCCTGCACCAATCTTCATGTTATCTGCAAACTTGGCAACAAAGCCATCATTTAAATCATTGATATGCAGCATAAAAAGAAGTGGTCCCAACACCGACCACTGTGGAATACCAGTAGTCACTGCCAGCCAAACAGACAAAGATCCTTTTTATTCCCACTTACTGTCTCCTACCAATCAGCCAATGCTCTCACCATGCCAGTAACTTTCCAGTGATACCATGGGCTCTTAATTTGGTAAACAGCCTTCTGTGAGGTACATTGTCAAAGGCCTTCTGAAAGTCCAAATATACAACATCCACTGCATCCCCTTTATCTATCCTACATGTAATCTCCTCAAAGAATTCCAACAGGTTTGTCAGGCAAGATTTTCCCTTAAGGAAACCATGCTGACTTTGTCCTGTCTTGTCCTGTGTCACCAAGAACTCCATAACCTCATTGTTAACAATTGATTTCAACATCTTCCCAATCACTGAGTTTAGGCTAAACTGCTCTATAGTTTATTTTCTGCTGCCTGCCTCCTTTCTTAGAGTGGAGTGACATTTACAATTTTCCAGTCCTCTGGCACCATGGCAGAATCCAATGATTTTTGAAAGATCATTACTAATATCTTTACTAACTCTATCGCTGCTTCTTTCAGAACCCTAGGGTGCAGTTCGGCTGGTCCAGGTGATTTGTGTACCCTTAGGACTGTCAGCTTTTTGAGCACCTTCTCCCTTGTACTAGTAACTGCACTCACTTCTCTTCCCACACACCCATCAACATCTGGCACACTGTTAGTGTCTTCCACAGTGGAGACTGGTGCAAAATACTCACTCAGTTCATCTGCCATCTCCTTGGCCCCTGTTGTTACTAGTCCGGCCTCATTTTCTAGTGGTCCTATATCCACTCTAATCTCTCTTTTATTTTTTTACATACTTTATGCCTTTACTATCCACTTTGATGTTGTTTGCTTGCTTGCTTTCATATTTCATCTTTTCCCCATAACGGTTCTTTTAGATGCTCTTTGTAGGTTTTTAAAGGCTTCCCAATCCTCTGTCTTCCCACTAATTTTTGCTTTGTTGTATGCCCTCTCTTTAGCTTTTACATCAGGTTTGAATTCCTTTGTCAGCCATGGTTGTACTATGTTGCCATTTTTGTTTTTTGGAATACATCTATCCTGCACCTTCCTCATTTTCCCCAGAAACTCAGGCCATTGCTGCTCTGCTGACATCCCTGCCAGCATCTCCTTCCAATTTACTTTGGCCAACTCCTCTCTCACACCACTGTAATTCCCTTAACTCCACAGAAATATTGCCAATTTGAAATTGAACTCATTTATATTGTAACCAGTGTCCCCTAAGGATTCCTTTACCATAAGCTCCCTAATTGTCTCCACTTCATTACATAACACCCAATCCAATATAGCTGATCCCCTAGTAGGCTCAACGACAAATTGCACTAAAAGGCCATCTCATAGGCATTCAACAGACTCACTCTCTTGAGATCCATTAGCAACCTGATTTTCCCAATCGACATCTCCCATGACTATTATAACATTGTCCCTTTGACCTGACTTTTCTATTTCCCCTTTGTAAACTGTGATCCACATTCCAGCTACTGTTTGGAAGCCTGTATTTAATTGTCATTAGGGTCCTTTTACCCTTGCAGTTTCTGAACTCAACCCACAAAGATTCAACATCTTCCACTCCTATGTCACATCTTTCTAATGATTTGATGCCATTCTTTACCAGCAGACCCATGCCACCCCCTTTGCCTACCTTCCTATCCCTCCAATGCAATGTATAACCTTGGACATTCAGCTCCCAATTACAACCATCCTTCAGCCACGATTCAGTGATGGCCACATCATAATACCTGAAAATCTGATACTGTGCAACAAGATCATCCACCTTACTTCTTATACTCCGTGCATTTAGTTATAACACTTTGAGTACTGTATTTGCTACATTTTTGATTCAGCGTCCCTAATAAACTGATACCCTGTGGCCACAATTGTGTCTTATCATCTGCCTGCCCTTCCGAACAATCTGACTGCACACCGTCTTTGCTTTTTTACCATCCATCCTAAACTGAATCCTTTCACTCCAGTCCCCACTCCTCTGCCAAATTAGTTTAAACCCTCCCCAATAGCTCCAACAAACCTGCCCTTGAGAATATTGGTCCCCCTTGGGTTCAGGTGCAAACCATTACTTTTGAGTAGACCTCCCCCAGAAGAGCTTCCAACAATCCAGGAACCTGAAGCCCTCCCCCCTGCACCAGCTTCTCAGCCACACATTTATCTGCCAAATCATCCTGTTTCTACCCTCACTACCATGTGGCACAGGTACCAATCCAGAAATTACAGCCATTTATGTGATCTTTGAGCTGGGATTTCAAGATTCTGGAAGTGTGTCACTTGAGTTGGGAGAGTAAAAATTACCCATGAATTGTCATTGTTAGTCAGTGGTAAACCACACCCCCCAACCATCTCCACCTCCCACCCACTGTAAGTCTAAGCATTCAAACATTGGTTTGGAACAGGATTACATATGTAAGTAATGGTCCATAAATAAATAGCGAAGAATCACTCAGTCATGACTTAATATGATATGGCAAAACAATATACAAGCTGGACTCTAAGTCTTTCAAAACATAATTTCCTTTGTTTCTTTCCTCTCCCTCCCCCGCTTGGGACTTAAAGAGCCCTAGTACGTAGAACATTACAACACAGTACAGGTCCTTCAGCCCACAATGTTGTGCGGATCTTTTAATCTACTCCGAGATCAATCTAATCCATCCTTCCCACATTTGTCTCCCATCCAGAATTGCGATGGGATATGCTCCACGCAGCTTCAACAATATTCAAGAAGTTCAATCCTGTCCCAGACAAAGCAAAACCACTTGAGTGGTATCCCACCCATCACCCTAAATACCTGATGAAGGATCTCAGCTCAAAAGAATATTTGTTCATTCCCCTCCATAGCTGTTGTCTGATTGGCTAGTTTTCTCCAGCATTTCGTGGGTGTTGCTCAAGATTTTTCATGTTTACCCAAAATACTGTATTCAGTGCTTTCCCAACCTGCCTTCAATGCATGTAGTGTGTACTTTTTACAAAATGTTCTGGTTCTGCCTGCAATACCCAGATCCAAAAAGAAATGAGTTTAAAAAGGGTGAAATGCTCATGAGTATACAGGGGAAAAATTATACACTAGCTGTTGTAAAATTATAAAAATTTAATGAGGCTATGAAATGTTGAGATTGCTGGACAAGTCAAAAGAAGAGGAGCTTTAAAGTCTTTCATGGACAGCAATAGCTGAAACTGATAGAACATGCAAGACGATCAGGAAGAGAAGGGAATCGAGATTAAATATAGGCTTCTTCAAGAATTGTGTTGTTAAATATTTGATAGACAATAGAGCAGTGGGTCTGAACCTGAGCTCCACGGACCCCTTACTTAATGGTACTGATCCATGGCATAAAAAGGGTTGGGAACTTCTGGATTAGGATATTTAAGGCATGATTCTGGTGACTTTTTAAATAATATTTTCTTCAGTGCTGCAAAAAGCTGGAGGCTTATGCAATCCAAACCCTTGTCCTTTCAAAGTATCTATTAAAAAACAAGTACACCAGATGTTCTGTGATGGCGAACAAACATCTGTCACTAATGTGAAATTGCTTAAATTTATATGCGTATTTTGCATGGAATAGGAAATGTGGCTGGTAATTCCAGAACTTCCGAAAGCAGTTTCTGTTTTGACCGTTCTGCACCACACCCTTCTGCTTGTCTCAAAATGAGCTACTGGTTCAAATGTTTTATCGTTATCCAGCTGTGAATCGAGTTCACTTATTAATATTAAACAGATACAACTAAAAAACGTATTGTCATCTGGAATTTTTTGGTTTTGAATTCTAACTGTTGCTCTTGCTTCTCCACCATTTCTCCAGGAAGTTGGTCAGAATCAATGTTTCTACAGCGGTTCTGACAGATAAGTTGAAGCAGCTCTGGAGAGATATATATAGTGCTTGTGCTTTCTATTACAGGTTTATGAGGGGTGTTCTTGTATCCCGGATGATAACCCTGAACTTTCTGCACTAAAAGGAAAGTGTGGTTCTACGTGTAGTCGCATGCCATTGTTTTTGGGAGTATTTTTGTTCTGTGTCATTTTCACATTCATGACCAGCACTTCAATCACAACGGCTGTTCTCAGGTGTGTGGTGTATTCATTACTCTCTTAATATAGCCACTGCATTTTGAAACCAGCTTGCTCTGTGACATGCTTAATTGTGTCAAGCAATTAAGTTTTATACAGTACTGTGCAAAAGCCTGAAGCACATATAGAGTGCCCCAGACTTTCATACAGTACTGTTGTAATTTTATGTATTGCACTGTACTGCTATCACAAAAAAATTCAAAATTCATGACATGTGGATGATGATAAACCTGATTTCTGATATGGATCTCAATTGTGGATTGTGAGTGGGAATCAAATGGACTTGGCTGGTGTCTTGGGGCTGGTGTGTCTGCACTTGGCACTCGTTCCCTACAACGTGCCTTCCACTCCTGTGGCATTCCACCCTCAACATTTCCACTGGATTTACAAACTCACTCTCTGCTCCATATTGACAAATACAGTACTGTGCAAAAGTCTTAGACACGGACCAGATAGATCAAAGACCCTGTTTCTGCACTGTGCTTTTCTTTGATTATATGTTTCTAAATCATTAACATGGATGACAATCAACAGTGAACCCAACATTGTCCCTGTGGCACACCATTGATTATAGGCCTTCACACTGGCTAACAACCCTCCACCACCAAGCTCTTGTGATTCCTTCCACTAAGCCAATGTTGTAGAAATTGGCCAGCTCACTGTATCCCAAGTGATCTAGCCACCAAGCAGGAGCTCGCTGAAGTCTCAATGTTCAAAGCCTACTGCCCTGTCCTCATCAATCCTCTTGGTCACATCTTCAAAAATTTCAATTAAATTCATGAGATGTAATTTCCCATGCGTGAGGCATGCATACTGACTATCCAGTCCATGCTGATTAATCACTCTCACAATAATCACAGGAAAATTGTTGTCAAGGAGGATACAATCTAGGATTATTTCTTTTCTCTCAGTGAATAAGAGGTTTCTTACCCTTATTATCTTAATAGTTAATGTCATGCATTCTATATGGTGAAATGGGATGCTAGAGAAATCTTATTTCAAAGTTCAAAATAATTTTTATTATCTGAGTACATGTATGTCTCCACGTACAACCTTGAGGTTCATTTTCTTGTCAGCATACCCAATAAATCTATAGAATAATAACCATTACAATGAAAGACCACCCAACTAGGGCATTCAACCAGAGTGAAGAAGATGATAAACCATGCAAATAGAAAAAGAATAAACAATAATAAATAAATAAATAAATAATCAATATCAAGAACATGAGGTGAAGGGTCCTTGAAAGTGAGCCTATTGACTGTGAGAACATTTTAATGATGGGGCAAGTGAGTTGAGTGCTACATCCTCATTCATCATTAATAATTGCTAATCCATGATTAATGTTTATGATTTGCAAACACGAGGAAATCTGCAGATGCTGGAAATTCAAGCAACACTCAAAATGCTGGTGGAATGCAGCAGGCCAAGCAGCAACTATAGGAAGAAAGGTCTTGGCCTGAAACATCAACTGTACTTCTTCCTATAGTTGACAATAGACAATAGGTGCAGAAGTAGACCATTCGGCCCTTCGAGCCTGCACCGCCATTCTGAGATCATGGCTGATCATCTACTATCAATACCCGGTTCCTGCCTTGTCCCCAGATCCCTTGATTCCCCTATCCATAAGATACCTACCTAGCTCCTTCTTGAAAGCATCCAGAGAATTGGCCTCCACTGCATTCCACACCCCCACAACTCTCTGGGAGAAGAAGTTTTTCCTTAACTCTGTCCTAAATGACCTACCCATTATTCTTAAACCATGCCCTCTGCTATTGGACTCTCCCAGCATCTGGAACATATTTCCTGCCTCTATCTTGTCCAATCCCTTAATAATCTTATGTGTTGCAATCAGGTCCCCTCTCAATCTCCTTAATTCCAGCGTGTACAAGCCCAGTCTCTCTAACCTCTCTGCGTAAGACAGTCCGGACATCCCAGGAATTAACCTTGTGAATCTATGCTGCACTTCCTGTACAGCCAGGATGTCCTTCCTTATCCCTGGAGACCAAAACTGTACACAATACTCCAGGTGTGGTCTCACCAGGGCCCTGTACAAATGCAAAAGGATTTCTTTGCTCTTGTACTCAATTCCCTTTGTAATAAAGGCCAACATTCCATTAGCCGCCTTCACTGCCTGCTGCACTTGCTCGTTCACCTGCAGTGACTGATGAACAAGGACTCCTAGATCTCTTTGTGTTTCTCCCTTACCTAACTCTACACCGTTCAGATAATAATCTGCCTTCCTGTTCTTACTCCCAAAGTGGATAACCTCACACTTATTCACATTAAACGTCATCTGCCAAGTATCTGCCCACTCACCCAGCCTATCCAAGTCACCCTGAATTCTCCTAACATCCTCATCACATGTCATACTGCCACCCAGCTTAGTATCATCAGCAAACTTGCTGATGTTATTCTCAATGCCTTCATCTAAATCATTGATGTAAATCATAAACAGCTGTGGTCCCAATACCGAGCCCTGTGGCACCCCACTAGTCACCACCTGCCATTCCAAGAAACACCCATTCACCGCTACCCTTTGCTACCCAGATGCTGCCTGGCCTGTTGCGTTCCACCAGCGTTTTGTGCGTGTTGCTAATGTATGTGATTATTCTGTTATTTTTATAAAATAATCAACCACTTTTGCTGTTTTATTTTCCTACAGGTGTGTTCCAGATACACAGCGCTCATTTTCATTGGGTATTAATTGGACGTTTGTACGACTCCTAGGTAAGGAGCTGCCATGATGATGATATTGATATTGTAAAGCAACCTACAAAATAAAAGAAAATACATCACCTCATTTATGCATGGAGTATGGAATTCATGAGTGAAACTAAGCATATAACACAGTAACACCAAATTTGCTTGGATTTCATTTGGATTCAGGTTGGAATTCCTGGACCTCAATATAAAACATCAGGGGCTCAGTTTTGAGGTGTTTTTTTCAGGCCAATAAGATTAGAAAATAAAGCTGGTGACATTCACTAACAATATCATAAGTGGCATATTGAAGGTTATTTGGACCTGAAAACTAATGAGTTGGAGGGAAGAGGCATATTGACCCCAAATCTACACCACTGGAACCATACCAGGGAATTCATAAACACTATGTATTTGGTAATCTTCATTCATTTCACAGTGGATGTGAATGAAACTGTTCTCACAAATTGGTAATCATACATGATTCTTGAAATCATGTGTGATTACATGATTTCAAGATAAAATCATGACATCATGTAATTTCAAAAATTAGATGATTTCAAATTGCAAAAAATTACAATTTGAAAATTACAAAAATTTCAAGATAAATTTTTGTCTTTAAAAATTAGGAATTATCTCCTAGATGGAAGTATCAAAACTGTTGTTAAGCAGTAATTTATTTTGGAGATGGAAAGGAGAAAGTGCTCACTGTTGAAATTGGATGACAAAATGTTCCATTTTCCAGAACTAATTTCCTCATCTTGGCAAGCAAAATACTTTTTTTATGCATTGGAATAGATGTTTAGTCATAAAAAAAATTCTGTTTAGCTATTTAAGCTGCTAGGACTGCTCAAAATTCAGGGTTTGGCATAACACAAAGAGTTTGCTGTAAACTCTGATGCAGAATTGTAATTGTGTTTCTCCCTCCTCAATTGTTGCTTGACTTACTGAATATTTCTAGCGTTTTCTGTTTTCATTGAATATTGTTTTAACTTACTTACAGGTGGCATTCCAGGACCAATTTTTTTTGGGTTAGTAATTGATTACTCCTGTATCCTTTGGAATAGAGATGAATGTAACAATCAAGGAGCCTGCTGGATATATGACAACCCAAAAATGTCCTATTTAATGTTGGCAATTGGTAATTTTTTTTCACTCAATTTTTAGTGTAATGTAAATTAAATTGTGAACTTCAATAAAGAGATGATTTACTTCAGGGTTCATTGAGTTGAATCATCCTTAGAACAGGTTATGTCCATGTATATGGAAACTCAAATTTCTTTCTTGAGATCAGAATGGATTACCAGTGTTGTATTGAAAGTAATGTTTAAACTAGTGTGAACTGAGTGACCAGGACAAGATAAACTTGATTATGTGCAGCTGAAGACAGGCAGTTGCTTATATGGTTTGCAGTTGAAGAATATTAACATCAATTGAGAAGTTGACAGCTGATAAAACCGAAGTCCTGCATTACTCATTCAATTTCAGAAATAAAAGAGAGATTAAGTTTAAAAAAAAATGATAAACTTTTAAGATGTGACAATGTTCTGGCACTTTTGCTCTTGGAGACTGTACATTTAAAAGACAAAATTATGCTTTTGAAATTAGGTTTTCCCAACATAGGGAGGAAGTAAAAAGTAAAGATTGTGAATTTTGAAACAGGAGAGCTGTGTGCATTGGAGTTCTGTGATGTTCAATACCACATGCTCTGCTTTTTGTGAAAATTGACTCAAAGAATCTGTGTGGAGATCGTTGCCTGTTCTCCCAATAACCATGTAAATTCACTGCTACATCCCAGTGATATTCGGGTTATTGCATTTACTGGCTACTGTAAGTTATCCACTGGCGTAGGTAGGTAATGGCAAAATAAAGGGGCTTTAATGGCATTGGGAGAATTAGTTGCAATAAAGTTTATGGAAGAATGGGAAATGGGATGGATTTGCTCTAAAAGCCAGTATGGACTTGAATGGCCAAGTGACCTCCTCCTATGAATGTTGCAAGGAAATACAAAAGTAAATATGGAAAATAGATAGGAAGGCATCTCAGATACTTGTCTTTGAATATATGAAAAAAGAGGCCATGCATAACCTGGGTAAATACTAGTTAGACCTCAGTCTGAGTACAGTTCTGGCAAGTATGTTATAGAAAAAGTGTGTTGATACTGAAAAGGGCGCAGAATGGCTTACAAGGGTTGGAAAGTTCTGATATGACAAGGCTGTGATTGACTTAGGAATGGAAAAGGCTGAGTGGCCTAGATGATGTGAAAAGAAGGCGAAAACTGGGAGAATAAGCGATGGAATATCTTCGACCTAAAATATTAACTGTTTTCTTTCCACAGATGCTGGTGAGACTGACCCAAAGTATTTCTAGCATTTTGTTTCTGTTTTAGATTTATGTTGATTGAAGGATTGGTGGGGAGTGAAGAAAATTTGTTTTCACCCTGAGAGTGGTGGTTTTCTGGGTCTCACTGTTCAAAGTGGTGAAAGAGGCACCCATTCTCACCAATTCCTGAATGAGCACTCAAAGACCTACAGTCATATAACCATATAACAATGACAGCACGGAAACAGACCGTCTCGGCCCTTCTAGTCCGTGCCGAACGCTTACTCTCACCTAGTCCCACATATAAACAAATAACAATTACAGCACGGAAACAGGCCATCTCGGCCCTTCTAGTCCATGCCGAATGCTTACTCTCACCTAGTCTTACCAACCTGCACTCAGCCCATAGCCCTCCATTCCTTTCCTGTCCATATACCTATCCAATTTTACTTTAAATGACAATACCGAACCTGCCTCTACCACTTCTACTGGAAGCTCATTCCACACAGCTACAACTCTCTGAGTAAAGAAGTTCCCCCTCGTGTTACCCCTAAACTTTTGCCCCTTAACTCTCAACTGATGTCCTCTTGTTTGAATCTCCCCTACTCTCAATGGAGAAAGCCTATCCACGTCAACTCGATCTATCCCCCTCATAATTTTAAATACCTGTGTACTGAAATTCATGTACTGAGAACTGGGACTAATCTATGTAAAACAAAGGATAAAAGTGGGAACAGGTCATTCAGACCCCCATGCCTACTTCATCAATCCGTAAGGTTAAAGCTGATCGCTTACCTCAATGCCATTTCTCCACACTTTCCCCATATACCTTGCTTACCTTAATATCCAAAAATCTATTGATATCTGTTCTGAATATGCTCAGTGGCTGAACTATTATAGCCCCACTATTCCAAATATTCTCTACTGTCTGTCTGTAGGAATTTCATTTGAATCCTAATTGCACACCTCCTTACTTAGAGATGGTCACCATGGCTCCTGAAACTCTTCTGAGCAGGCATGAACAGGATGGGCTAAGTAGATAGCTTAAGTGTGTTGAACATCAGTTAATCTGCACTTTAGCAAGGGAATGCACACTGAGTGGCTACTTCATTATATCTACTCGCCTGGTCGTTAATGCAAATACCTAACCAGTCACTTATGCGGCAGCAACTCAATGTGTAAAAGCATGTAGATGTTCATTTATTGTTCAGAACAAACATCAGAATGTGGAAGCAATGTAGACTAAGTGACTTTGTCCTTGGAACGATTGCACTGAAGAACAAATTTTTTCCAAAAGATGTGACTTCCTCAGACTTTTTTATTTGGTTATGATAGACCATTTGAAGTTGAACATAAATATAGTTTGCATCATATAGGAATTTGGAGAAAGAAGAATTTAACTTTTATTGAATATAATGCGTTTAATTGCATAATGGTGCTGAAGCTTTGCAATAGTTCAACTAAGCTAAAAAATATTGATGATTCTGATGTACTCAGTGTCTGAGGCTTCTCACTTAGATGTCCAACAATAATCAGCCAGCATTGATGGAATCCAGTTGCCCTGATACCATTTTTCCATGACCGTAATGTTCTGGTGAAACCTTTCATCATGCTTGTCACTGATAGCTAGATTTGCAGGAAGGAAGTCTAATTAGGAATAGAGAAAATTAATCTTTAGTGACATGATTTGTGAGCTTGAAGCATGTTGTCAACCAGCTGCGTGTAGTTCGGTGCTCTGTAGCTGCAAGAAAATCTTCAACAACATCCTTGAATGCCTTCCATGCAATTTTTTTCCCTCTGGTCCCACTAGAAGTTCTTCGAATTGCCTGTCATTGATGACCTGTTTGATTTGTGGACCAACATAAACGCTCTCCTTAATCCTGGCATCAGTAAACATCTGTCTCAAATATCGAAATTCTTCACAGAACTTTATAGCCTTTCTAAATCCTGTCCTGCCCAGGCATGTCTGGACAAGATAGAGCACTTTTCAGCTTATTTTGTGGGCTATGTTTGAATTGACTTGATTTATGAACTGAAATAACAAATATGGACAATTTTAAAAAATGATGTGTGATAGGGAAATGTCATGCTGATTTTCATGATCAACAGACCAAAATCCATAAGGTGCACCCAGAGTATCCACTGTTTTCTTTGGCGTCAGAAGGGGTGGTTTGAGTATCTCAGGAACTGCTGACCTCTGTGACTTTTCACACACAGCAATCACTAGAATTTACAATAAACAAAGAGTGGCAGTCCTGTGGGTTCATGAGAGAGGTCAGAGGAGAATAGTCAGACTGGGTCAGGCTGACAGGAAGGTGACAGTAGCTCAACTAACCAGTGTATTCAGAGAGTATCTCTGAACACAGCAGCAGGAGACCATGAACATGTGCTCAATGACTACGTTATTAGGTACAAGAGGTAAAGTGGCTCCTGAGTGCGGATAATAGTATGCATCTCTTTCTCTGCTATATAAATCAGTGTTGTCATATTCTAAATTGGTGTGATTTGTTTCAGGTGCACCTTGCAAACTGTTCAGCGTTATTGCCATCACTGCAGCTTATTTCCTGTATAAACCTCCAAGAGCTGCTGAAACCCTGTCTAATGGGTCCAATACTGAAAGAAGTACTGAGGACAAGGACCAAAATATAACTGTGTTTAATGAATGAACTGTGTATGAGACAACTGTGTGATAAAGAATGTACAGTGTATGAGGACAAAATAAATTACTCTGTATATTTTAAAAATATGACAGCAATGCAAATTTCTGCATTTGAAGATCTACACATTTGTATCTTTACCAAAAACAATTCTATTGATTTGTGATGTATATTGGATCAATTATTTGGATCTGATTGAGGACCCAAGTTTTTTAATGTCTTGTTATCAGTGCGATTTATATATATATAGTTAAATGTAAAACCTGCATGTAACCAAAAGCCTGAATTTGTCACCGCAAAATGGAAAAACATGAAAAATACTCAAACTACATGAGTGGTGGCTAAGAACAGAGAAGATTTTTTGATGCATTTTATGGAAGGGTTGACATCTGGCCTATAACTTTTTTTAAAAGTCATCATATTAAATATTACTTGAGACCTTGAACAACTTAAAGTTACAGCATCATAAAACTTGGAATTAATGGAATGGATTCTGCTGATGCCGGAAATCCGGAGTAATGCACACAAAATGCTAGAGGAACTCAGCAGGTCAGCAGCATTTCTGAAGAGGAATAAACAGGTGACATTTCAGTCAGAGACCCTGATGAAGGCCACAGATGCTGTCCGAACTCCTGGGTTCATCGAGCATTTTCTGTTGGAATTACATTGTATTTTAATGCTTACATAGTCTTTTTGTTCCAGATTTGACTTAACCATCTCCTACAGCCCGGCTAAAGCAAGGTAGTTAATTCTTTCCAACAGCCTACAAAGTCAAAGGGGTGGTTGAAGGAGAATGAAAGGAAAGATGTCCTAATCTGTAGCGTTGACATCTGGTATGTGTGTTCTTGAGAGATTTTTGCCAACTCTATTCCACATATAAACTGTCTGCTTGGTAATGTACTGCAGAAACACCACTGCCTCATGAATAGCACGGTATACAAGCACAAAGCATTCCTTCTTAAAAAGATGGAAGAAAGTACTGGGAAATAAATATGAAAATTGTTGGATGCTTCTGAAAGTAGAGTAGAATGGAACCTGAATGAACATTGGCAAAGTATTTGTAATTTGGTCACTTTAAACAATAAATTCACTGGATTTATTGCATAATTTACAGCTTCTGCCCTCTAATTTCTTTGCCTTTGCTGATAAGCAAATGAAGTCCAGAATATCTTTCCAATACCATCAATTGTCCATAAGGCTGAGGATGTGAGCTGTGGCTTGATGGGGAGGAACAGTCATCCTATTCTAACGGGAAAATAGGCAGAATGAGACAAAATAAATGTTGCTTGTGTCGCACACATCTACAATTTATAGTGAAATTAGATGTGTTGCTTTTAATTGCCTAAGCTGCCCGAGTTAGGTGTCCCCAATGTACTGGGGGAGAGATTTCTCTTTAGGAGCTAACACTAAACACATGAGCATGCCCAGTGTACTCACTTCACACACACTGTTCATTTACTTCAATCTAGCTAAATGTGCAGAGTGATGGTCTGACAGCCTTTAATGTGAGCAACCAAAGATTCAATTCATTATTTAGTAGGTAGGAATAGAATGGGGGAAGGTTAAGTCTTTGCTAAAGAGCAAGAAGCATCCTTTCCCATTGACTACTGTTATGCATTAATATCAACAAAAATCTTTGCAAAACTGTTCCAGTTGAATTATAGTTAATTATTTTTGTTTTCGTATCCAAACATTAAAAATAGAACACAAGAACAAATCTGTAAATAAACAAATTAAAGATATTGAACTATTCAGAATTGCTATCTTGTTGAGTGCTTTGATAAGGCAGATGTTTAAAAGTGTTTTGTGATTCAGTCATTTTAAACAATAAAGTAAATTTACTGGATTTATTGAATAATTTACAGCCTCTGCCCTCTAATTTCTTTGCCTTCACTGATAAGCAAATGAACTCCAGAATATATTTCCAATACCATCATTTAAGTCTGCTTGGTTGTCTTCCACAGTTGAGCATTTTGTCTTTGCACAGCAGCAGAGGATCAAGTGAATTCCGCAACTATTCGGCTCCGTCACTACAACCAATCATGTTCACAATCAGAAATGGAAGCACTTGTTAATTGTTAAAAACATAGGGGATTCTGCAGCTGCTGGAAATCCAGAGCAACACACACAAAATGCTGGAAGATCTCATCAGGTCAGACAGCATCAATGGAGAGGAATAAAGAGCTGACATTTCAGGCCGAGACCCTTCATCAGGACTCAGGAATGAAAGGTCTTGGCCCAAAATGTCAGCTCTTCACTCTTCTCAATAGATGCTGCCTGACATGCTGAGTTCCTCCAGTATTTTGTATGTGTTGTTAATTGTTGAAAATGTCTTTAAATCTGAACAAAAGTAAAGCATTTAATTGTTGCTATTGATCTACGGCAGGGGTCAGCAATCTTTAGCACTGAAAGAGCCACTTGGACCCGTTTCCCACAGAAAAGAAAACACTGGGAGCCGCAAAACCCGTTTGACATTTAAAATGAAATAACACTTCATACAACGTTTTTTTTTGCCTTTATGCTATGTATAAACAAACTATAATGTGTTGCATTTATGAAATTGATGAACTCCTGCAGAGAAAACGAAATTACATTTCTGCATGCAACAAAAACATTTTGAACTCCGAAAAAAAGACGTTGGGTTGAAGGTTACTTTTAAGTAAAATACTCAATGTCTATTTGAGTTCTTCTTGTATTTATGAAAAACGCTGAACTTAAATTTTCCGCCAGCAGCAAACCAAAAATAACGTCAGCCAGCTGTCAACCTGAAAAGTAAAAGGACTATTTCACTGAACAATGAAAAAATATGAATATTCCTAAAATAATAGGCAATTAAAATATGTATCATACTTGGTTAATGGGATTTCTGCTCCTGGACCTCAGCGCACAGCATCTGCACATCAGGGCTGTATGACGTCGCCTTCATCTTTACACAGGATCGCAAGCTGTCATCTGTGAGGCGTGCACAATGTTTGTTTTTAATAAAGTTCATGTTCACATACATATGTGGATCCAAAGATGGACAGGGCTCCAAGCGCATACTTTTTAATGTTTACATAAATGTCGGGGATAGCATTCCATGTTTCGAACACAAGTTTGTCCGGTTTAAGGAGGTTTTCAATATCACTCCATTTGTGATTCTGAGCAAGAACGGCCTTCTGACGGGCAACATCTTCAAGGTCTGCTGTCAAGCGTCTAAACTTGGACACCCATATGTCTTTGTCGGCTATTTCGGCCAGTTCCATCTCAAGATCAGGTTTACTCACACCTGCCAATGCAGTCGTATTCAGTAGAGATGAATCGATGCTTGGGGGAGTGACCGGGAAGGATAATGTGTTTTTTTCCTCTCTGAACTCACAGAAGCGTTTCCCAAACGATGTTTGCATTGCGATGATTGCAGAATGTAAATACTCCGAACTTATCATGTCGTGACCTTGTTTGAACTCTCTGAAATTGGGGAAGTGAGACAAAGTGCCTTTCTGTCAATCTCCGGCAGGCACTGTCAACTTGCGCTCGAATGCCAAAACTCCTCCAACATGTGTAGGGCTGTACGTCCTTTCCCCTGAAGAGCTGTGTTCAGCGTGTTCAGGTGCGCTGTCATGTCTACCATGAAGTGTAGCTTTTCCAGCCCTTTGCTGCCCAGGAAAGTTTTCACTTCTTCCAGACACGCGACAAAGCGTTTCAGCACCTCCCCTCTGGACAGCCACCGGACTTTGTCGTGCAGCAGGAGATCAGAATATGCGCTTTCCAGCTCGTCCAGTAACAAACGGAATTGACGGTGATTTAAACTTTTTGCCATTATTTTATTGACAATCTGAATGACAACATCCATTACTTCTGTGCATTCCGGAGGAAATGTTATAGCGCACAGTGCCTCTTGGTGCAAGATGCAGTAAAAAATCAGGAGCTTTCTGTCCAGCGACTTCTGCAGTAAAGCCACAATTCCCTTGTGCGTTCCCGTCATATTCGGTGCCCCATCAGTAGCTACTGACACCAGGTGGGTAGGCTTTATTCCTTTGGCTCTTAAACAATTCAAGACAGCCTCACAGATGTCCTTCCCCCCGTGTTTGGTCTTTTAGAGGTATCAACTCAATCAGTTCTTCCTATGGCCCGGCAGAGTTTACAACCGGCAGAACAACGCTATTTGTTCAATATCACCTTTGTCTTTAGACTCGTCACAGGCAATCGAGTAGGCCACAGCTGAATTGATGTCTTTAATTTGCTGTCTTGTGATGTCTTCTGCCATTTTTATGGTTCTGTCTTTGACAGTCTTTGCAGAGAGGGGCATATCCCTGATTTTCTGCACAATTTCACTCTTGTTTTTAAAGTCCGTGAATAGATGTTCTGAAATCTTAATGAAAGATTCTTTTACATATTCACCATCTGTAAACTGCTTCCCGTGCCTGACTATTTCCTGAGCGGCAATATAACTAGCGTATGTCGTTGTTTTTCCGGACTTCATCCATTGCTTGAAATGATTTTTGCTCAGATCAACCTTCTGCATCAGTTCCGAAACGGCTTTTTTTCTCTCATCTCCATCCGGATATTTTTTAGCAAAGGCTGCGTGTTTATTCTAGAAATGCTTTGCAACATTTGACTTTTTGTTGTTTGCTAGTTTCTCATTGCATATTAAGCATACCGGTAAACCAGTCTCGTCAACAGTGAAAGCAAATGAATCTGTCCACGTATCATTAAACGTTCACTTTTCTTTTATTTTAGAATTCTCCATAGTTGGCCTACCTTGGATCGAAAAATTAAAGAAATCGCGCACTGACGGGTGTCAGGTATTGGCAGTGGTGACGTATATTAATAGCGATAAAAACACGTTGTAGCGGTGTGCTCACGCAGTCAGTAAACTGCAGTCAAATAACTTTATTCGAACTAAACAGCCTTGCTTTTAAGCCTCCCTCAACCTGGCCCCCATGGGCGCGGATGCTGCAAAAGACCAATTATTTCCCAAAGCAACAGGGAGCCGCAGCACAGAGGTAAAAGAGTCGCATGTGGCTCCGGAGCCGCGGGTTGCCGACCCCCGATCTATGGGAACTGAATACCATAATCAACACATATAGTGGTCATATATTTGATTTATCATTCATTCTCTAATGTTAAGCTTTTTGTGCTGTTACACTGGCTTTGAGAAATTCTCACTCCTTCATTGCTGAATTTACCTTAAAATATTATGTTTCACAGTTAATTATATTAAACTGCAACAATTAACTCTGGAACAAATCCAATACTTTTATACAAGGTGACTAACTCAGCATAGTCAAATATAATCTCACTATTTATGAAAGGAGGGCAAAGAAGACAAGAAACCGTAAACTAATTAGCCTGAAATCAGTGTGGAAGAAATTGCTGCAATGTGGTAGAAATTATTAAGGAGATGGCAACCATAGACTCAGAGAATAATAATAGAATTGATAAGAGACTATTTGAATGGTAGAGTAAGCAAAAGTAGTCAAATGGTTTTACTCTAGATTTCTTATATTTTTATTCCACCAACCAATGTTTAGTTGGAAGTGTATGTTTGCATTGTGATTCATCTGTTCATTTAGAGATTAAATCTAAATTATTTTATTGACCATTGGTTGCTTTTTCAAATTTCATTCTGCTTATGTCTGGGAATTGAAGCAATTTTCATCTGGTTTCTGTATCCAATTGCCAGTGATAAAATTAGAACAATGAACACCCTCTCAATCATTAAACAGTTATTTGTATTACATGAAGGTCAGAGGAGCATCTGAGCTGGACTGAGAGCTAACTGTAGTGGGTGCATACATTATCCTCATGCTTTAAAACAGGTAAAACTGCTCTAATCGAACAGCCAAATATCTCTATTTATAAAGACTCAAATTATACCAAAAAGTAACTACAGTAGATTCTGGTTAATTAGGATTCATTGGGACTAGTACATTTTGGCCCAATTACGTGCCTGCCACAATAAGCTGAGGTTTCATGGGAAATATTTAAAAAGGCATAAAAAAGGGAAACTATCATTTAACTGGGTTAAATGAATTGGAGAGTAAATTAGAGCATGACCAAAACTACTACATTACTATGAAACTGTCATAATAGTTCCTAATAGTTATCAACAAAAGAATTCATTCAGTGATTGACTGTAAGTGAACAAAATCAGTGCAGACACCTAGTGCAGATAGAGGACTGCCTTCATACAATGCTTTCAATGATTGCATCCTCCAAATCATTGTAACATTCAAGATGATTGTTGATACCTTCAAGTTCTTCACAGTTCCTAACTTGTTCAAGTAGTGAAATAGTTTCCTTTTAACTCCCGGCCATTTCTGGCAACTTCACGTCTGAATATTTGAAACCAAAGTGATCAAAACAGTTCTGAATTGTCTTACTGTTTATGACTCACCAATCACGAGTGACAAAAATCATATCACGTGCAAGCAACTGACACTATTTAGAAGATGTTCAGCAACAGTTTTCTGCCTCAATTAAACAGCATAGCATCCCAAATAAATGAAGGGAATCCTGGCTAGTTTCTTGATTTGTTTTTGTCCTTTAAGAGTTATCCTAAATAAGTGGCTACCTTGTTTAACCAAAGGCCCAATTAACTGGAATCTACTGTAGTAATACTGCAAATTCCTTAGTAGATCAAAAGGTTTATAACAATATATTGAAGGTAGACTCGCAGTCAAGTATGATGTGAACAATTAGAGCAATTTAGTTCCTAATTAGTTAAACCTTTTCCTTGTTGGACAGTCCCTTGGGATTAAGAATCTCATCAAGTTACAGTGTGTGAGTTTGGAGATAGCTGATGCAGTTTATATGTTACCCACAAATTTGCTATAGGTGGGACAGTATGTAATTGCCAGGCCAGTGGATGGTTAGTTTGAGAGAAGCACACTAACACTTATAGCAGCATTCTGCAAACTCCTGATGCACAAAGTGGAAGTTTTCACTGCCCCCTCAAAGGCTCCTTTACTAATTTGAGTGAAAATGGGCCACAAATTCCTAGGAGTAGTGCAGATGTTGCTCTGTGTCTCTACACACTTTAACTTTTAGAACATAGGTAAGTACAGCACACTACAGGCCCTTAGCTCGTGCTGTTGTGTCAACACTTTAACCTAATCCAGGATCAATCTAACCTTTCATCAAGTCCTGATGAAGGGTCTCCGCCCGAAATGTTATTTATTCCCATAGATCCTACTTGACCTGCTGAGTTCCGATGTGTTGCGCTGGATTTTCAGCATCTGCAGAATCTTTTGTGTTCAATCAAACCTTCCCTCCCATATAGCCTCCTTCTTTCTTTCATCTATTTATCTATCCAAGAGTCTCTTAAATGTCCTTCATGTATGGGGCCTCTACCGCTATCCCTTGCAGTGCATTTCAGATACCTACCTTTCCCCATGTGGAAACAAAAACTACCTTATTTTTTAAAACTTTTTTTATTGTATTTCAAGTAGTTACAAAATAAAAGTAGAGAAAAAAAATGTATATTACCCATCCCCCCTCCCCTTAACCCCTCCCCCCTAGCATCCCTATAGAAAAAAATGAGAAAGAAAGAAAAGAAAAGAAAGAAGGAGTGCCTGGATATTGGAAGATCCCCACATGCTCCATGGAGTTCGTAATAACTTTAATATATATATATATTTCTTTCCCCAAATAACCAATTATTTCATCTTCGGAGCATCTATATATTTAATCCTGTCTTTTGTAAATAAGGGCGCCAAATTTTCAAAAATAAAAACTACCTCTAACATCTTCCCCTTCTACTCTCCTCCCAACCCAAAGTGTGCCCCCTAGTAGTAGGCAGCCATCGATCCCAGGGAATCATGGGTTTGTGCCTCTGGTGGACTGTGTCCTCTCCGGGGCACAAGCCTGAGTGGGAAGATCTGAAGAACTGGCTGTTGCCCCTGCAGCGGGTTTCCCCTCTCCACATCACTGATGTAGTCCAAGGGAAGGGCAAGTGTCGATACAGCTTGGCACTGGTGTCATCGCAGAGGTTGCCAGAGTGAAGTTTTAAACAACATCAAACTGCCTTCGGGACCCCAGCTCCAGATTTCTTCCTCGGGGTTAACGCCCGAAGCCTTTCCCATGGGTGGGTATGGCCGCAAGGCAGAGGAGGTTTAAAATCAGAGTTTTCCCTCTCCTAGGCAGGCTGCTGTCCAAGGCTGTCAAGCCCAACCTGCCCAAAGCAACTGGTTTTGAGGTGCCAGTGGTCCACCTTTGCCCCTTCTCTCATCAGTAGAAACAGTTCTGCGGGCCTAGTAGCTAAGCCACATGTGAAGGCCAAAAGTCGGACTTGTTTGTCAGTGGCTGTTAGAGATGCATGTCATTTGGAGCACTTTATAGGTTGTGGGAGCTTATACCCACTGCTACCCTTGGCTATGACAATCTTAGGTACATTTCGCCCCCTAATATTAGCCATTTCCACTCTGGGGGGAAAAATCTCTAGCTGCCAACTTGATCAATGCCTTTTATCATATTACCTCCATCAATTTTGCCTTAGCCTCCTGCCCAAAGAGAAAAGCCTGAGCTTGCTCAAGCCATCCTCATAGAACTTGCTTTCTATTCAAGAAATAGGGCTTCCTCAGATCATTTCCAGCAAAGCCGACCAAGTTTAAATGGGAGCCTGAATGATGGTAATGACTGGGTGTTAACAGTGGTCCTCTTGCCTTACCACTGGATCTTGGAGATCTTCCAGGTTCAGAATTGGTGGTATCTCTCCAGTATTTTGAAGTGCCTGCTGTAAGCACTTGTAAGCATGAGTCTTGTGCTTGGTTTGAAGTTGGTTAGCCTTATTCTCAGATGACCATGGTATTGAAGAGAACTCTATGGAGAGTCTGAAAGCATTTATTAGGCCTAGAGGAAGCAGCAAGATAGTGAAGTATTTATATTTAAAATGACAAACTGAGAACAAGCACCAAATCGAAACAACTTAAATACATGATTTTAAAAGAATTCTTCTTCTGATTAGATTGCAATATAATCAATGGTTTAATAGCATTTAAGTTATTTTAAAATGTAAACATTACTGTAAAACAGAGAGCATAAATTATTCATGCAGGGAATTTCATTTGGCTAAGCATCACCATCATATGGATTGTTATTATTTCTCATTAGAAGCGCATGAGGTGAAGTGTCAGTCTGAATTTTAATTATATTTTGATGATAGGGGAACTGTTATCACGCATGCAGTCTAAATTGTGGTAGGTATTAAGCAAGAGTGCTTACCATACTATTTCACACCCACATTCTGGAAGATCGGTTCCTTCCTGGCTGTACTTCTACTCCCTGAGTATAGGCAGAAACTGAAGACTGCAGCACCAGTAGTGAGGTATGGACCAGGGAGGAGCAGGACTGCCTACAGGACTGCTTTGAATTGGTAGACTGGACTGTATTCAGGGATTCGCCTTTGAGTCTGAATGTGTATGACACAGCAGTCACTGACCGCATTAAAACCTGTGTGGATGAATGTATGCCGACAAGAACATACCACACATATCCAAATCAAAAGCCGTGGATAAACCAGTTTTGTAGTTTGCCGAGGGCTAGATCTGTGGCATTTGCACAGGCATTGTGACCCAGGTTTGTAGAAGAAAACCAGGTATGACTTGTGAGGGCTATTTCAAGAGTGAAGAATCTATTCTAAGCATGGCTGAAGGCGGCATTGGAAGTACATCAACTCTGGCAGGGTTTGCAGAACATTACTTCTTACAAAGTGAAACCTAATAGTATTAATGGCAGCGACATTTCACTCCTAGATGAGCTCAATGACTTTTATGCTCACTGTGAAAGGGAGAGTAAAACTATAGCTTTGAGGATACCTGTAGTACCCAGTGACCCTGTGGTCTCTGTCTTGGAGGCCAAGTTCAGGTTGTCATTCAGGAGGGTGAACCTTCACAAGGTGATGGAGTACCTGGTAGGGCTCTGAAAACCTGTGACAACCAACTGGCAGGTGTGTTCGAGCACATTTTCAGTCTTTCATTGCTGCATTTGGAAGTTCCCACCTGCTTCAAAAGGGCAACAATTATACCAATGCCCAGAAGAGCAGTGTGAGTTGCCGAAAAGACTATCACACAGCAGCACTCATATCTACGGTGATGAAGTGCTCGGTCATGGCTAGAATCAATTCCTGCCTCAGCAAGGACCTGGAGCCACTGTGTTTGCCTATCGCTGCAATACATCAACAGCAGACGCACTCTCATTGGCCCTCCACACAACCTTGGATCACTTGGACAATACAAATACCTATGTCAGGATGTTGCTTATTAACCATAGCTCAGTGTTTAATGCCATCATTCCTACAGTTCTGATCGATAAGCTACAGAACCCAGCCCTCTGTAACAGGATCCTTGACTTCCAAACCAGAAGACCACAGTCTGTGCAGATTGGTAATGATTTCTCCTCCTTCCTGACAATCAACACTGGTGCACTTCAGGGGTGTGTGCTTAGCCCACTGTTCTACTTTCTCTACACCCATGACTGTGTGGCTAGGCATAGCTTATGTGCCATCTATAAATTTGGCAGAATCTCAGATGGTGACAAGAGGGTGTACAGGAACGAGATATACCAGCTAGTTGAGTGGTGTCACAGCAACGACCTTGCACTCAATGTCATTAACACCAAAGAGCTGACGGTGGACTTCAGAAAGGGTAAGATGAGGGAACATGCAATAACTCTCACAGATGGATCAGAAGCGGAGAGAGTGAGCGATCTCAAGTTCCTGGGTTTAATATCTCTGAGGAACTAACCTGGTCCCAACTTATCGATGCGGCTATAAAAATAGCAAGCCAGCAGCTATATTAGGAGTTCCAGGAGGCTTGGTATGTCACCTAAAAGAAGGACTCAACAATGTCTATAGATGTACCAATGAGAGCATTCTGATTGGCTGTGCCACTGACTGGTATGGGGAGTGGGGAGGGCTGCTACACAGAATCAAATTAAGCTGCAGAAGGTTGTAAAATTAGCCAGCTCTATCATGGGTACTAACCTCCATAGTATCCAAGAAATCTTCAAAGAGTGATGCCTCAAAAAGTTGATGTCCCTCATTAAGGACCCTCACCACCCAGAACATGACTTCTTCTCATCAGGAAGGAGATACGCAAGCCTGAAGGTGCACACTCAGCCATTCTGGAACAGCGTCTTCATTGGACATTCAACCCATGACACTACCTCACTACTTTTTAATTCCTGTCTTTGCGCTACTTACTTAATTTAACTATTTAATATACGTACATATACTTACTGTAATTCAAGCTCTTTCTACATTATCATGTACTTCATTGCACTGCTGCCCTAAAGTTAACAAATTTCATGGCATATGTCGGTGATATTAAATCTGATTCTGATTCTGTTCTTGAATGGAAATCATATCAATTTTAATATTGGAAGAGCCCACTCAGTCATCTCCACTCTAGTTATGATTCCTTTCTCTCTCCCTTTTTTATGCCCACTTTTCAAATAACTACTCTATATTATGTTATAGTTTTATGTTTAGTTCTGATAAGTATTCAGACTGGAAGGAGGGACAGTGGAGGAATCCTGAAGCTCAGCCAGCTGCAGGAATTCACCTCTATCTTACAGTTACTTGTAAATTGTGATCCTAACCAATGAGTCGAAAACAGATTCACTCTCACCGCTGGACGGTTTCGAACAAGACCGCATCATCAGCCTTACATTCTCTTCAGTCTGTCTTTCAACCCTATCTCCAACATAATTCTGGCTAGAAAGGACCCAATTTACGGAGCTAACAGGAAACTACTGCCTCCACTTCAAAACTAGATCACTTCATCCCGGTAATGTTGACAATGCTAGTGGTTACGTGCTTGGATATCATCTCCAAATCATTGTTTGCATGTTCATTGCTGTATGCAAAACAAAACGTCCTTTACAAAACGACCGCACTATTCAATATTCCATAACAATGTTCTGGAAAATGTGGGCCTCTTCCCAAACACTTGATGTTAACTCTCAGAGAAAACAGACAACACGCAGTATCAACTTCAATGTTGCAGTGCAGCCTTTGGCCGTCTAAGTGAAAAGGGGGTTTTACTCAAAAGGTCAAAATTGGCACAAAGCTCAAAGTCACTTCTTGTTTTTCTATTACTTAAGAGGAACAAGGAGTGACCATGAACTTCGTACATATTAGAGTGAAGGGGAATGAGAGGTGACTTGAGAGAGGTGTACAAGATGAAAAAAGGAATAGAGAAGAGAGATGCCAGAGTGGAAATAACTTATACAAATGGCACAATAGATGGTAGAAAATGGAAATGAGCAGAATTATTTTGGAAGGAATGTTTATATTGATTTTAGAGTAGGTTAAAAGGTAAACTCGAGATCCTGGGTTGACGGGCCTGTATTGTGCTGTGGCATTCTATGTTCCTAAAAATTACCCTGGGGTTCGGGTTGACTTACTTCTAAGTTGAAGTTCAAGTTCAAGTTTAATTATTGTTCAACTATACACGAATACCAATGAATACAACCAAACAAAACAGTGTTCCTCCAGGGCCAATGTGCAAAACACAGTACCAAATGTCATACACAGCGCAAGGCACATGTATCACATATAAGATAGCAAGTATACATACTGCCATGCATTAAAAAAAATATTCCGACTGCCTGAGTGGCGTGCCCTGTAAACTTATGGTCTATGGGTGTTATCGGTAAGAACAAGCAGTCTTCAGCAGTCTGCAGACGAACGTACGCATGCACACACACAATCCAGCTTGACATTCCACCGATTGAACCCTGGAGGGCAGCACTGATGGGTGGGACCGGCCCCCAACTCAGCAGGGGCACTATGCTACACCGCCTCCAGCATGTCCTCTCCTGGACGCTGCAGCAGGCAAGGCTGTGGCTTGAGGCCTAGTCCTTATTACAGCCAAGAGCACATAGCTCCTGTGCCATCCGACTTGTCAATAAACAAAGGAAATAGACTTGCAGCATCTTACGTTATCAATGTCCAAGATGGTCTTGCTATCACAAGAGAAACGTTCAAGACAATCACTTGTAGTTAGACTGCAGACCACTTTCTCATACCAACTCTGATGCCTTCCTGTAGCAGACATGGAAACATACAGTGAAGTGCATTGTTCGCGTCAACAACCGATAAATTCTGGGGGATATGCTGGGGATAGCTGGCTGTCTTGACATGCTTTCAACATCAGCATAGCACGCCCACAATTACTGACACTAACCTGTACGTCTTTGGACTGGAGCTCCTGGAGGAAACCCACATGATCACAGGGAGAACGTGCAAACTCTTTACAGGAGATGAACGGCGATTGCCAGCACTGTAAGGTACTACTAGGCTACTACTACACTCCTGTGCCATCTCTACATTCTATATTCCAGAACCAAGGCTACCTAAGCTTCAGGAGCTCAGCTGCAGATTACAGATCCTGCTTGCCATTGAGCACACTGAGACTGAGTTTCAACCCTGAACTGGAGTTTTATAAAGTTGCTGCATAATGCCCTGACTTTTAAACTCACTGCCTCATGCCATATGCTTTTTTAACCACCGTATCAGCCTGTGTATCAAACACACACAAAATGCTGAAGGTACTCAGCGGGCCAGGCAGCATCTATTGAAAAAAGTGCAGTCGATGTTTCTAGCCAAGGCCCTTCAGTAGGATGTCGAAACGTCGACTGTAATTTTCCCATAAGTGTTGCCTGGCATATTGAGTTCCTCCAGCATTTTGTGTGTGTTGCTTGAAATATATAGAAAGAAGTGCTCTTGAAATTGTACATTGTCTCTGCTCCTAGTTGGGTAAATAGTTAGTTCTCATACGGCATCCAATCACCATGAAAAATGTATGTCACGAGCTGACAGAAACAAACCAGGATCCTCTCTTATTTGCTCCCTTGGATATTTCACATTTTCCACCTGAGCTCTGGACTCAAAACTAGCTGAAGATCATTAGTATCAAAAGTATTGGGATTACAAGGGATTCAACTGCGGACAAAGGCTTCAGGTTCCATTCACTTTCCGTTGGGCCTGAAAGTGCGAATTAAAACCTTTCAAAGGGAGAGGAGAGAACAACTGGAAGGAAGAGAGACGCCTGAAGGTAACAGGGTGCAGATATTTAGGCACAAACCTGGAAGCCTGTCCTTGTAGATTGCAGGCAAGCATGGTTAGCAAAGAAAGCAGAAATTACTCACAAACAAATTAAAGGGGAACTGGCCTGAACTTCCTCAAAATATTTTGAAGTATCATTCAAAGGATTACACTCAACAATAAACACAAAATTCAGGAGGAACAGAGCAGGCCAGGAAGGGAATAAATAGACAACATTTTGGGATGAGACCCATCAATAGGCCTGGAAAGGAAGCAGGAAGAAGACAAACTGTGTTTATGATTAAAGGAAGTCTGTTTTATCTGCAACTAAAACTGAAGGAAATGCTAGCAATGTAAGATTCTTCATGGAAAAGCAGAAAACGTATGACTATTAAATTCTGCTTAGTCATTCAGCACTACAGAAGTCTGTTTGGGTGGATTTTCACAGGGTTCTACTATATCCAACACATCATTGGCAAAAGAACTACAGAAGTTCTCCGGGAAAAAAACTGGACGTTTAATTTCATACTGCTGGCTCAGGTTATGCATGTTTTTCTGACAGGTTTAAGCATTATAAACACAAAGTACACTGCAGATGCTGAGGTCAAATCAACACGTACAAACAAGCTGGATGAACTCAGCAGGTCGTTGACTGCTCGTCCCAACGGATGCTGCCTGACCTGCTAAGCTTTATATCCAGCACGGGCCTCCAGCTTCTTTTAACGTCTATGTACTGGATTGGAATGATCCCAATTCAGTTCCGGTCTTCTGCACCTTCGGCACAGTTAGAGCAGCCTGATAATGCTCTACCAAATAATTATTTTGGTCCTTCCTTGCGGGTGAAAATATACACTCAGTGGGCACTGTATATCTGCTCATTAATGCAAATATTTATTTTTTTATTAGAAGCTACAGAATGGAAAATGCCCTTTGAGCCATGGCACAAGAACCCCAATTTGACCTTAGTCTAATCAGAGGACAACTTATAATGACCAATTGACCTACTAACCCGTACGTCTTTGGATTGTGGGGTGAAACTGGTGCACCCAAAGGAAACCCACGCATTCCGTGGGGAGGATGTATAAACAGACGATACCGGGATTGAACTCTGAACTGTATTGCCCTGAGCCTCTCACTGACTGCTATGCTACCACTTGCCCAGTCTTGTAATCAGCCAATCATGCGGCTGTGACTCAATGCATAAAGCATGACAGAGGTGGTTAAGAGGTTTAGTTGATGTTCAGAGCAAATATCAGAATGGGGAAGAAAAAACCTCAGCAACTGCTGATCTTCTGGAACTTACTCACACAACAGTCTCTAGAGTTTACAGAGAACGGTGCGAGAAGCAAAATGCATCCAGTGTGGGCAGTTCTGTGAGTGAAAGACCCCGTTAATGAGAGAGGTGAGAGGCCGATAGCCAGACGGAAGGCGACAGTAATTTGAGTAACCATGAGTTACAACAGTAGTGTGCTGAATAGCAAAACGCAACACCTCAAATTTTGAAGTGGACGGTCTGCAGCAGGGGATGACTATGAACGTGCACACAGAGGCCACTTTGTTAGGTACAGGAGGTGGGCCACTGGGCTGAAATGACTTTCTCTGATCCATGGAACACTGCAGTGCCAAGGTCTGCCAGTCTTCCCAATGAGAATAGTTGTTGGTGCCATTCAAAAGCAAACTCCTCAGCCAAATGGCATTTCAGGCAGTGACTTCACATCTCATTAGGAGTTGGAATTGCTTCATTATTGTCACACGTACTGAGATTCAGTGAAAGGTTTGTCTTGCGTGCTGATCAAATCATTACACAGTGCATTGAGGTAGAACACGGTAAAACAATAACAATACAGAAAAAAGTGTAAAATTGCAGGGTAATTGCAGTGTAGGTAAACAATAAAGTACAAGATCATGATGAGGTAGATTGTGAGGTCGAGTCCATTTAATTATTCTAGGGAAGTGTTTAGTAGTCTTACTTAATAGTCAAGATGGCGCTGGCAATACATAGCAATGCTTTGCAGGCTGCTCACAGAACGACAACTGGTTCTCAGTATTATTTATTTATTATTATTATTATTATTTGTTTTGTATTTGCACAGTTAAACTTCTTTTGCACATTGGCTGTTTGTCAATCTTTTTGTGTGTAGTTCTTCATTGATTATACTGTATTTCTTTGTATCTGTAGAAGGAATCTCAGGGCAGGACATGGTGACATGTGCATACTTTCAAAGTTCAAAGAAAATGTATTCTGGAAGTTCCTGGATTTCTAACTTATTGCAGTGTAAACTACAATAATATCTTCAAATTGGTTGTGAGGTTCATTGAAGTTCAAGGTTCAAGGTACATTTATTACCGAAGTATGTATACCTGACATAACCTGTCTCCTTACAGGCAGCTACAAAACAAAGAAACTCAATAGAACCCACCATGAAAAGACCATCAAACACCAAAATCCAAAATAAAACAAATCATCTGAACAGAAAACGTAAGCAAATAGCATTCAGACCCAAAGTTTACGACAGTGAGTCTGAAGACAGACATGAAGCCGGGCCTCAGTCCAGTGCAGAGCTGAGTAAACGTTGTGGAGCGGCGAGCCCCGACCTTTTCAATCTGGCCCCGCGCTTAAATCGTCCGAACATCAGATCATTTCTCACTCTCTGGGCTGGGCCCTGCCACTTCGGCACGTTCTCGGGCCTGCCATGATTGGGCCCGTAGCTGACCGTTGAACGACAGTAGCTTTCCACATCAGGCATTAGATAGAATTATCTTTAGTACAGATTGACGTTGCAAGAATTTATCATTAGATTATAAAGCAGGGATGCACTTTCAAATGAATTGCTTTATTTCAGTGCATAGCTCAAGAGCAATATCCACAATTAAAGGGGGAAGACAGGGAAATAGGAATCCAAGACTATAATCAGCATAAATTATCTAAAGCACGTCAGCTTGATTGAATATACGTGGTCATATCAAGGTACAAAGGATGCAGCTTTCAGATTTGCGATACTGTACAGTTTATTTGTCTTCTGCATCCAAAGTCCTGTGTAGGAATAAATACATTAATTCACCAGATGTTTTCAAATCAAAGGTTGCTCACATGGCGGAATCTGGGAATAATCTATCTTTGAGACTTAACATTGGCACTGGGCCTTTCTAAAGCCAAAGTTCATCACAGCTCTGATTTAGACTAAAGTTCTTTTCATAAGGCAAGACTTGTCCCTTCACCAGAGAATGTTAGTTTTGCCAGCATTCCAGCATATGCACAGTCTCTCTGCTTGAGGGTATCAATCTGATTTATTTTCAAGTTTCAATATAAGTTTCAAACTTATATCCTGAGTTCAGGAGCAGTTTTTATTGACCAGCCACTAGGCATCAGAACCAGAGTGGATAACTTCACTCACCTCAACACTGAACTGATTCCTTAGCCTACGGAATCACTTTCGACGGCTCTACAACTCATGTTCTCAATATTAGTTGATTGGTAGTTAATTTTTTTTGTACTTGCACAGTTTGTCTGCTCCTGCTCATTGCTTGTTTGTCGTTCATTCTATTGAGTTTCTATGTGTCTACCGTGAATACCTGCAGAAAAATTATCCAGTGTATATGGTGATATATTCATACTTTGATAATAAATCCACTTTGAGCTCTGTTTCATTCCATCTCAATGACTTATTCCTAGGCTTTCTATGCTTTTTAAAAGCTGCTGGTCTTCAAATGGTTGTTTCCATAGACATAATAGCCCTGCAATTTATATCATCATTCACTTTATTTCCCTTCAATTTTTCCTTCCATTATTGTCTATTTAAAATCTCTCATCTTCCACACTAAGACGTTTCCTGTTAGTCACTTCTCATTGTATTCCCATCTCCAACCTTGTCAATGGTCTTCCATTGGTCCCTGTGCTTGCTTTCATGTCCAGTATTTTCCAGTTCAGAATAGATGGGGTTAACCCTCCGACCCTGTACATAGATACTGTGTGACGCTTTTCTTCGTCTTTGTGTAACGTTTAATGGTGGTTGGCAGACCAACATAAGGAGCACTACCGCCACCTACAGGGCTGGAGTGTGGAGCAAAGATTCAGGAAGAATACCCACATTTCCCCCCAACAAAAAAAAAACACCAATAATATCAAAAAGCCTAATGCTTTCCCGAAAGTCAGATGTGCACTTATATACATTATGACGGCAGTGATAGCCTAACAAATTTTCCATGTTCAACTCTGTCTGAGGTCAAAGATCTCAATTTAGCAATTAAACTTTTTCTTTGCACTTCACAAGACCTGCATTCGAACAATGTATGTTGCACCGTTTCGTGACAAATGCACTCTCTACAAACGTCCATACCATGCATATTTGTTCAGAACAAGAAATTATTAAACTTAATATGTACTATGTTATCTGCTGAATATTTCTGATTTTTGCACGATTTTTAATCTATTCAATATTTGCATACTGTAATTGATTTACTTATTATTATTATTTTCCTTCAATATTATGTATTGCCTTGAATTGCTGCTGCTAAGTTAACAAATTTCACGACACATGCTGGTGATAAATAAACCTGATTCTGATTCTGATAGCTTGTGTTTTTGTTTTAGATTTCCAGTAGGCAAATTCACGGATTACAGTAATCACAATTGTACTCATTAAGTCAGACATGACCAATGAGTAGTAAGTTCAAGTTCAAGTATATGGTCATTCAGCTTTTTATATATATGTGTGTTTGTTCCTCCGGACCAAGGTGCACAACACTGTACATATATCTCATACGCACAACACATAAAGCAATATTAACACAAATAAAGAAAGAAATAATAAGATGCATTTACAAACAGTATAACACTACTGATGCTTCAACTATGATGAGAGCTGGGTGGTAGCAGGGAGTTCAGTAGTCTCACGGCCTTGGGGGGAGAAGGTGCTTCACACCCTGATCGCCCCTGTCCTGATGCGACAGTATCTCATTCCTGATGGCGGGGGGGGGGGGGGTGTCATTGGATGGGAGAGATTGTTGACAACACTAAGTTGGAACTAATTTGCAGAGAGCACAAAAAATATGCTGGCAGGGTCGCTGACTCCCACAAGTAGTCCTGACAAAGACTAAAAGGGAGTTAACGACTCGAGAGAGAACATATTGTGGACCAAATGGGAAAAAAAGAGATGAGGAGTGGCATTGATAAACACTTTATAGGGAGCCAGCATATTGCCAGCGTGCTGAATGGCTGCTGTGTGTTATAACAAGCAGGTTAAGAAAATTAGGTTGTAAAAGCACAATTAGTGCGAAGGACAGGTGACCACGTAGGTTGTTCTGAAATTTAATTTATTGATCTGAAATTCCTCAGTTAATTTTGCAGATGAAATGGTTACAGAACCATAAGATCATATGACAGAGGAGCAGATATAGGGCATTTGGCCCATTGAGTCTGCTCCACCATTTCACCATGACTGATCCATTTCCTTCTCAGCCCCAGCTCTCCTGCCTTCCCCCAAATCCCTTCATGCCCTGACTAATCAAGAACCTGTCAATCTTTGCCTTAAAAATACCCACTGACATGGCCTCCACAGTCACCTGTGGCAATGAATTCCACAAATTCACCACTCTCGGGCTAAAGAAATCCATTCTGAAAAGACGCCCCTCTATTCTGAGGTTGTGTCCTCTGGTCTTAGACTCCCCCACTATTGGAAACACCCTCTCCACATCCAGTCCATTGAGGCCTTTCATCAAGGGTTAGTTAAAGGCCATGTCAGTGCATGTAAATAGCTTTTCTCATATTTATATCTGTGCTGCCTCGTAACTGTCGGCCTTCAGCTTTGCATTTGCTGCTGTTGGATGACTTCCTGAGGTGGAAAGCCAAGAATCCAACATTGTATAAAAAGGTTTCCAGTTCAATGCGGTGTGTGACATACCTCCCACTGCCCACCATACCACCCACTGCCCACCATACCTCCCAGTGCCTGCCATAGCTCCCACTGTCCGCCATACCTCCCACTGCCCGCCATACCTCCCACTGTCCGCCATAACTCCCACTGCCCGCCATACCTCCCAGTGCCCGCCATACCTCCCACTGCCTGCCATACCTCCCACTGCCCGCCATACCTCCCACTGCCCGCCATACCTCCCACTGCCCGCCATAACTCCCACTGTCCGCCATACCTCCCACTGTCCGCCATAACTCCCACTGCCCGCCATACCTCCCACTGTCCGCCATACCTCCCACTGTCCGCCATACCTCCCACTGCCCGCCATACCTCCCAGTTCCCGCCATACCGCTCACTGCCCGCCATACCGCTCACTGCCCGCCATACCTCCCACTGTCCGCCATACCTCCCACTGCCTGCCATACCTCCCAGTGCCCGCCATACCTCCCACTGCCTGCCATACCTCCCACTGCCCGCCATAACTCCCACTGCCCGCCATACCTCCCAGTGCCCGCCATACATCCCAGTGCCCGCCATACCTCCCACTGCCCGCCATACCTCCCACTGCCCGCCATACCTCCCACTGCCCGCCATACATCCCAGTGCCCGCCATACCTCCCACTGTCCGCCATACCTCCCACTGCCCGCCATACCTCCCAGTGCCCGCCATACCTCCCAGTGCCCGCCATACCGCTCACTGCCCGCCATACCGCTCACTGCCCGCCATACCTCCCACTGCCTGCCATACCTCCCAGTGCCCGCCATACCTCCCAGTGCCCGCCATACCTCCCACTGCCTGCCATACCTCCCAGTGCCCGCCATACCTCCCACTGCCTGCCATACCTCCCACTGCCCGCCATAACTCCCACTGCCCGCCATACCTCCCAGTGCCCGCCATACCTCCCAGTGCCCGCTTTACATCCCAGTGCCTGCCATACCTCCCACTGCCCGCCATACCTCCCAGTGCCCGCCATACCTCCCACTGTCCGCCATACCTCCCACTGTCGGCCATACCTCCCACTGTCCGCCATACCTCCCAGTGCCCGCCTTACCTCAGTGCTCGCCATACCTCCCACTCTCCATACCTCCCAGTGCCCGCCATACCTCCGTGCCTGCCTTACCTCCCACTCTCCACCATACCTCCCACTGCCTGCCATACCTCCCACTGTCTGCCATACCTCCCAGTGCCCACCATACGTCCCAGTACCCGCCATACGTCCCAGTGCCCGCCATACCTCCCACTGTCCTCCATACCTCCCACTGTCCACCATACCTCCCACTGTCAGCCATACCTCCCACTGTCCACCATACCTCCCACTTTTTCAGAATATATGCCATCCATCATCAGTGACTATTCTTCCTTCCCTCCATTGTTGCATGTTTAATACTTCAATAATATTTGAGTAATCTTGCATAAATATACAGGTTGATTAAACATTCTCGTTCATTTAAATAATTTATTATGGGTTATATATTTAAATGATTGCATATCTCGTCACTCTACCGCGTGACACATGTGCACCTTTCTTAAAGTAAACTCGAACCACAGCCATGACTTCAAACTCCAATGAGTTTCTTGGAATTAATTTAATATTTTGAAAGGACAAAGCATAACGCTAAGAGTGATAGCCATTGAGCTGGAAAACATATCTTTAGCTCAATTTAATGTCCCTGCTACTCATCAAATGCGTGGCTACACTAATACAAATTTCCAGCTTGTGACCTGTAGTCTTCAGGCAGTTTCTGAAGCTCATCCAAATACTTCTTCCACGTGTGTGTGTTTAATTTATTTACTGAGGTACAGTGCGGAATAGGCCCTTCATAGCCTTCGAACCGCGCCACCCAGCAACCCCCGATTTAACCCTAACCCAATCATGGGACAATTTACAATGACCAGTTAACCTACCAACCGGTACGTCTTTGGACTGTGGGAGGAAACCGGAGCACTTGGAGGAAACCCACACAGTCACGAAGAGAATGTACAAACTCCTTGCAGGCAGCAGTGGGAAATGAACTGAGGTTTTGAGAGTCACTCTCACGGCGGTGAATTTTAGATTATAACTACCGTCCCAGTAAAATTCCTTCAATTCCCATTTAATCCTACCCCCTACACTAAGCGTATGTTCTCCAGTGGTAGCCATCTTGGCTACATTTTTTATTTTCTCTATCCCTCAGTCAGTGTTCCCTCAGCCTTCTGTTCTCAAGGGAAACCAAAGCCAGTTGCCGGACCATCACTATAATTAAATTATTTTCCAATAGTCTGTGGAGTTAAGCAGTTTATCTATTTTTTCTACACCCTTGGTTGAATGTTCCCTTCATTAATATAGTGATGTATTTTGGGAGCGAAGTATGTCATTAGTCATGCCACATTTTAAGTTATGAAAGTTGTTCATTAAATGCAAATTTGTTCTGTAGAAGAAATCCTTAGGAGAATATTACTACTTTAATTTTATTCCTAGTTACTTATCATTTTGGCAAACATTATATTATTTTTAAATAATCAAATTTACAATCATATTCTAATGTTGTGAATGAAAGTGTTAATGTAAGAGAAGGGTGTCGGGGTGGAGATACGTCTCTACTGAAGGAGGTGTAAGGTGCTCCTTCCCTCCGCTAGCCTGCGGGTCACCCTTGGGCAAGGTGCAGCACCAAGTTAGTCCCCTAACCCCCAATCCATGGGAGCAGCCGGTGCATATCCCAGGTCCACTGACACCAGGCAGACAATCTCTGAAGAGATGTCTCAATCCGTGATAATGGGTGGGTTCACCAGTCTTGTGAAGACACTGCCCAGAAGGCAATGGCACTTCTGTAGAAAGATTTGCCAAGAACAATCATGGTCATGGAACATGGCACAAAATGATGATGATGAATGTATGTATGAGGAGTTTTTTAATGGCCCTGGGCCTATACTCAGTGGGGTGTAGGAAAATGAAGGGGATCTCATTGGAACCTACAGAACACTGAAAGGCCTAAATAGAATGGGCAATGCTGCCACGGTAGGATTGCTTTTAACGCAATACCATCACAGCCTGGGACAGTCCGGAGTTCAGAATTCAATTTCGGCACCGTTCCGTAAGGAGTCTCTGTGCGTTCTCCCTGTGGAACGCCTGGCTTTTCCCCCGTTGCTCCGGTTTCCACCCACAGTCCAAAGACGTACCGGGTGGGTCGACTGGTCACTGCGAATTGTTCCGTGATCTAGGTTAGGATTAACCGGGTTGTCAGGGGGTTGCTGGGGTGCTGTGGATTGAAGGGCTGGAAACGCCTACTCCACATTGTTTTCCCAAATAAATAATTAGGATGATTCCAGTAATGGGGGAGTCTAGGACCAAAGGGCACCAGCCTCAGAAGTCAGAGAACAGAGAGGAGGAGGAATTTCTTTAGCCAGGGAGTGGTAAACCTGTGGAATTCCTTGCCACAGACTGTTGTGGAGGCCAGGACACTGGGTATTCTTAAGGCAGAGGTTGATAGGGTCTTGATTAGTCAGGGCATCAAAGGTTACGGGGAGAAGGGAGGAGAATGGGGTTGAGAGTGATAATTAACTGTGATCAAAAGGCAGAGCAGTCTCTATGAGTCGAATTGCCTAGTTCTGCTCCTATGTCTTATGGTCTTATGATAGTTGATCAGCATGCCTAATCATAGCTCACTGAATCATCATGAACTACTCCCTTTCCCTAAACTCACAAATTCACTCCCAACCCTCCTCGTCTCTCCCCGCCCCCTTCTGCCTTTAAGGAGCCTCAGAATACATCAATACTTTGCAAAGATGTTGGGCATCCGTCCTTATATTTATTCATGATTTTAGGCGTAAATCTTTGCCTGATAAATCCCTGTGAAGAACTTTGAACTCAGTTAAAGGCCTTCATAAAAAGATATTAATATTGCTGAAAGGATGATAAAAATGCTGGTGCCTGAGGGAATACAAACATGCTATAAAACATATAATTCAGAAAGCTGTGAAATTCTGACGATTGATCACAGTAACTCTCCCATTTTATTGTGATGTTCCTTTCCCACACCAGTGAAAAATGGAACAGTTTCCTTGCGGGAGCCATGCAAGGCAACTGACATCCGGCGCCCTCTAGTGTAATTAACGGAAATAACATGTGTGAAGGTGCTTCAAGCGGTAACTGGGGGAGTGACAGAAACAAATCCTTACGTGAAGTTAATTATTTGGTTCACTTACTAAGATTTAATTAAAGTTTCAGGTAAAAGATCAAATAAACCTTTACAGAACACATAAAACTGTCGGAGTGAAGGGAGAAGGGAGTAAAACAAGAAGGGAAGGAATTATATTGACTCGACTTAGAATTGGGCATTCTATATGCCTAATTATTCCTTCTGTCTTGTTGGAAAACATCACTTCGGGGTGTGTAAGTTTTGCCATACTTATGAAACAGTTGAATACATTCTTTTACAATGTGAAGCGTAGAAGGTTGAAAGACTGCTGCCTTTGGGAGTTGACAGTTTTCATTCAAAAACTTTATTAAGTTATGGAAGTGACTTTAGTTTAATTCACAGCATTGTCTTTCATTATTTACAATCTACAGGGCTTTTGTGGTAATTTAGTTTTCATTCGATAAAGAACTTGTTGGGGTTTTAATTCCCATCTCTACACCACACTCCAGTCCAGCTGGGCTGCTAACCACCATTAAAAGCCACGGGAAGAAGAAAAAGATGAAATCAGTAACAATGCATTTTTATCAAAGCTAGATGTCCTAAGATGTTTGGAAAGTGCATACAAAAAATTAGAATGACAAATATAACACTCCACCATTACGTGAAATGTACAGGTAGAGCACTGCAAATATTCCCAACACCATCACTAGAATCAGAATCAGATTTAATGTCACTGGCATACAATACTGTGCAAAAGTTTTAGGCACATATTTATGACCAGGATGCCTAAGACTTATCCCCAGCACTGAATTTGTCAACATGAAGCCGAGAGTGAGTTTATAAATCTGACGGGAGCAAAGGATGTTGTGAATGGTGAGGGGGGAGCTCCGCGGGAGGGGTGTAGGACAGGTGGCAGAAAAAGAGTGCCAGGGGTGGGTGTGGCATGGGTGCTGAAATATCCGGGCCTGAGATACCAGACAAAGTCATTTGATTCCAAGCAATTGGTGTATTGATCATTACAGGATGTGTTTCCATCCTCCCTTCCCCCTTTCCCAACCATGATTCCCCTTTCCCTGCCTCCTTCCCACTCTTAGTCCACAACGGAGACCCATATCAGAATCAGGTTTATCATCACTCACATATCTCATGAAACCTGTTTTTTTTGTGGCAGCAGGGCAATGCAATACATAAAATTATACAGTACTGTACAAATGTCTTTGGCACACTAACTGTATATATGTGCCCAAGACTTTTGCACAGTATTGTGTGTTGTGAAATTAGTTGTTTTGCAGCAGCGGTACATTGCAATACATAATAATAAAAAAACAATTAATTACAGTGAGAAGTACATAAAAATAAAATTAATTAAATTAAATCAGTAGTGCAAAAAGAGAGTAATAAAAATAGTGAGGTAGTGTTCATGTCCATTCAGATGGCAGAGGGGCAGCTCTGAAATATTATATCGTGTCTTTAGTCTCCTGTACCTCTTCCTTGACCATAGCAATGAGAACAAGCCATATCCTGGGTGATGGGGTCCTTAATGATGGATGCCGCCTTTTTGAGGCATCACCTTTTGAAGGTGTCCTGGACGTTGGGGAGGGTGGTGCCCATGATGGGCAGGCTGAGTTGTATAACTTACTGCAATTTATGTTCAACAACAGATCAGATTGAAGAGGAAATTTTCTAGCTTATTTCTGGCAGTTACAATTGTTAATGGATAAACTTTGCAGTTCTAAAATATTCCATGATGTGGCAAAAAATTAACAATTATCCGAAGGTAAATATGATCCTGGCTCATTTAATTCTATACGTGACTGTGAATCAAGTGATCGTGACTAACATAATACAGCCAGACATTTCTTGGAGCCACTCTCTCATGCAGATGCAATAGAGCAGAATATCTCTACTCCCATTCTTGGAGTTCTTTCAACATGAGAAGTCAAAGATAAATACAACCATTCCAAGTGAAAGCACTGGAACCTCTGCCATTGACACCAAGGACAGTGAATAGATAGGGAACAAGATAACTTTTTGAGGTTTATGACATGCTGCTTTGGAAACATGCCATCAGTCCATTATTACTTCTTGGTCTAATTACTGGTAAGGGAACCCAATAATTCTAAGCGACCTCCACCAATAGCTGCAACGTCTGAGGGGGCTCATCACCACCCTCTCAAGACCAATCAGGGATGGGCAATTAATGCCATCTTTGTGAGTAAATCTCTGAAGATTGAAAGAAAAGAATGAAGGTTTTTTTTCCTGATCCGTGATTGGAAGTGCGAGAATATGTAACTCACTCGGGTTTGCCAATTGGGTATGTAAGGCAATGGTTCGGTGTTTCGAGCGCTGGCCGGTCAGCGACCAGGATTGATTGGCAAGGAAGAATGAAGATAAGGCAGAGGCAAGCGGAGTGGCCTTTGTCGGAGTGGACACTCTTATGGGGGGGATTTGAGGCTTTAGCTCTGAGGCTTCAGTGAGCAGAGGCTTGACTGAGAGAAGGTGAAAAAGCTGTAGGTAGATATTTTCCCCACAGTTTATTTATTGTTTCTCTTTTTATATTTGACAATGAGGACAGTAGGGATGCCAGGCAGGGTGGATGAATGCTCCTCTTGTGGGATGTGGGAAGGCAGGAAGACCTCCAGTGTCCTTGACAACTACACCCATGAGAAGTGCACCCAGCTGCAGTTTCTAACACCACGTTAAGGAGTTGGAGCTGGAACTGGATGAACTATGAATAATTTGGAAGGCTGAGGTGGCGATAGATAGGACATATGCATAGGGAGGTAGTTAAAAGGGGGAGGGTGGTGTTACTTGTCAGGGAAAATGTCATGGCAGTGCTCTGTCAGGACAGACTGGAGAACTCGTCTAGTGAAGTTTTGCAGGTCGAACTATGGAATAAGAATCGTATGACGACATTAATGTGGCAATATTACAGACCACTGTACAGCCCGCAGGATTTAGAGGAGTAAATTTGTAGAGAGATCACAGACTGTTGTGAGAAACATAAGGCTGTTATAGTATGTAATCTTTAACTTTCCATATATTGACTGGGAATCCCACACAGTAAAAAGACTCGACGGGATTGAGTTTGTCAAGTGTGCTCAAAAAAGTTTACTTTAATCAATAAATAGAAGTCCCAAAAAGAGAATGTGCAATACTTGCTCTGTTTTCAGGGAATGAGACAGGCCAGGTAACAGAAGTTTGAGCAGGGAACACTTTGCATCCAGTGACCACAGGTTTCAAAGTAAATATGCAAAGAGATAGGTCTGGTCCGTGAGTTGAGATTCTAAATTGGAGAAAGGCCAATTCTGATGGTATCAGAAAGGATCTGGCAAGTGTGGATTGGAACCGGCTGTTTTCTGACAAAGGTGTCCCACGTGGTAAACGGGAGGCCTTCAAAAGTGAAATTTTTAAAGTACAAAGTTAATATGTGCCTGTCAGAATAAAAGGTAAAAATAACAAGTGTATGGTGCCTTGGTTTTCGAGAGATACTGAGATCTTAGTTAAGGAAAAGATTAGTGCATTGCAGGTATAGGAACACATGAGGTGCTTATGGAGTATAAGAAATGCAAGAGAACACTTAATGAAATCAGGAGAGCTAAAAGAAGGATGAGGTTGCCCTAATAGACAAGGTGAAGTAGAATCCGAAGGAATTCGACAGATAGATTAAGAGCAAAAGGATTGCAAAGGACAAAATTAGTCCTCTGGGAGATCAGAGTTGTAATCTCTGCGTGGAGCCAAAAGAGGGCAGATCTTAAATGGATTTTTTGCATTTGTACTTACTGAGGAGACAGACACAGAGATAGAAGTGACACAAAGCAAAAGCGAGATCAAGGCCCCTACGCAGATTACGGAGGAGGAGGTGTTTGCTGTCTTGAGGCAAATTAGAGTGGTTCAATCCCTTGGACCCTGTAAGAAGAAAGTGCAAAAATTTCAGGGGCCGCTATAGAGATATTGAAATCACACTTAATAACAGGTGATGTACCCAAGGAGAGTATTCCACTATTAAGAAAGGCACTAAAACCAGGAAATTATAGGCTCATGAGCCTAAGGCACTGGATATGTGAATATTTGAATGGATATGGACTGATTAGTGATCGTCAGCTTGGCTTTGTGTGTGGTAGGTCATGTCTAGCCAATCTTACAGAGTTTTTCGAGCAAGTTACCAGGGAAGTTTATGAAGGCAGGTCAGTTGATGTTGTCTACACGGACTTTAGCAAGGCATTTGACAAGGTCCCACATGGGAGGTTGGTCAAGAAGGTTCATTTGCTTGGCATTTAAGATGAGTTAGTAAATGTGATCAGACATAGGCTTTGTCGTCAGAGAAGCCAGAGAGTGCTAGTAGACATTTGCCTATCTGACTGGACACCTGTGACTAGTGCAGTGCCATAAAAATCAGAGCTGGGTCTGTTATTGCTTGTCATCTCTATCAATGATCCGGATGATACTGTGGTTAACTGGATCAGCACATTTGCAGATGAAACCAAGGCTGGGGGTGTAGTGGATGTGAGGAAGGTGATTGGAGCTTGCAGTGGGATTGGGACCAGTTGGAAAAATGGCAGATGGAGTTTAACGCAGGCAAGTGTGAGCTGTTGCATTTTGGTAGGACACACCAGGGTAGGTCTTACACAGAGAGTGACAGGGCACTGAGGAGTGCGGCAGAACAAAATAGATCTGGGAATACAGGTTCATAATTAACTTAAAGTGGCGGGATAGGTAGACAAGGCAGCAAAGAAAGATTTTGGTACATTGGCCATAAATTAATGTATTAAGTACAGGAGATGTTGCAGCTGCACGAGATGCATGGATCTGGAGTTAGTCAGGGTGCTGTGCTGGATATGGAAACCATAGCACATTGGAATAGAGAGGACCTGAATAGCTTCATCTTCTAGAGCCGGGGTTCCCAACCTGGGGTCCGTGGACCCCTTCCTTAATATTGGCATAAAAACGGTTGGGAATCCCTGTTCTAGAGACATGACAATGAAGTGATCACCCAAGGCAGTGCTCCTACAGGGTCCCTACAGAACTGGGACGACACACCCATAACCGGAAGGCAATATGAGGTAACCAGGAGGGTTGTGGGTGGCTGGCCAACTTGATAGAGATGTGGGATTGCCAGGGGTTGTGTTTTATAATGAAAATTGTTATTAAATATTGCAGCTGCGGGAAACCTGAACTGCAGCTGTTAATGTAACGCTCTCAGTGATTCAGTTCCACCACAGTCCGTAAGGCCTCTTTAACGGTCTCTCAGCGAGCATCGGCACTTCCGCTGGGTGCTCTGATTTTCTCCCACTTTCCAATGATGGTAGGTAAATTAGTCACATGGGCATAATTGGGTGCTGTGGGCTCATTCGGCTGGAAGAACCTTTTACTGTGCTCTAATTAAAATATAAACACAGAGTTTTGGACATAGCCAGCAGGTCAGGCGGCATCTGTGGGTAAAAGAACAGTTGAAATGTTGAGTCAAGGGTTCTTTGTCTAGAAAGAAAGAAAATAGGGAAAACAAGTTAGTTTTAAGTTGCAGAGAGGATGGCAATGGGGACGAATAGATGGGATATAGGGAGTTCAGAGTCGCAGTGGTGAGAAGCTGTTGTTGAGACATCTGGTTGTGAGGTAAAGCGGACAGATAGAAGAGAGAACACACAAAAGGTGTGAAACGTGGATCAGGGCATAGGACCTGCCCACAAGCAAGAGAAAATCTGCAGATGCTGGAAGTCCGAGCAACACACACAAAGCGCTGGAGGAACTCTGCAGGCCAGCCAACATCTGTGGAAAAGAGTAAGCAGTTGTCGTTTCAGGCTGAGACCCTTGATGGGAACCTGCCCCGTAGTGCCAATGGAGGGAGAAAACTGAGTTAATGTTACAGATGGCTAACCCGCGGCAGAATTGGCTGGTTTGTGTACAAACAGTGAATGAGAACTACTTGAAATTGTTGAATGTGCACATTGAAAGTTGGGGGTGGGGGGCGTGAATCAGAAAAGCGGTTCGAGAGAGCTGAGGGACTATCTTCCAATTGTTCAGTAGAGACTGGGGCTGGCAAAACTGGATTTGGAGGAAGAGATTTACTGATGTTGAGTGGATGGGGAGGACTGAATAGACATTCTCTGGCCAAAATCTCATTTTCCACCAATTTTACTTGACCTGATTCTAATATGTTGTCGACATTTTTTTCAGAACCTTACACAATTTTCCCCATGTTCAGATTCCAGTTACATTAGGGTGGCCTGATGGTTTCCAAAAACTCTTTCACACAGAGATTTCATGGATAATATTGTTTCATGAGTGGAGTACATCTAAAATTCCCCAAGCGATTGTCCAGATTTACCACCCGTAAGATTTTGGTCAACTGAACTGAGCTATAACCTGGCTCCTGTTCAAACTTGTATTTGTTTGGGAATGCGTTACTGGTAAATCGATTTGTAGAATTTAACTTCATTTCTTGGCTAAGCTCCAATGAAAACAAAATGATAACTAACCTAGCAATTCTTTCTGTAACTGGCATCTTGTCTGAAGTAAAGGACATGAGAAAAAAGATGAGCTCAGCGTACATACTGAGTGTATGTATGTGATCTTCTGCTGTTGTCACCCATCCACTCCCAGATTCAACGTGTTGTGCGTACAGAGATGCTCTTCTTCACACCGCTGTTGTGCCATGTGTTTATTTGAGCTACTCTCATCTTCCTGACACTTTGAAACAATCTGGCCATTCTTCTTAGACGCTCAGGCATTTTCACCCCCCAGAACTGCCACTCACTAAAGGCCTTGTGTCTTTTGCACCGTTCTCTGTAAACTCCAGAGACTACTGTGCATGAAAATCCCAGGAGAACAACAGCTTCTGAGATACCCAAACTACTCACACTGGCAACGACAATCATTCCACCGTCAAAGTCGGTTCACCTTTCCGAGGCTTGGCCTGAACAACAATTGAACGTCTGCACGCTTTTATGCATTGAGTTGCTGCCACTTGATTGGCTGATTAGATTTTGCATTAACGAGCAGGCATGCAGGTGACGTCCTCCCTCATGTTCCTCTTAAACGTTTCCCCTTTCACCCTTAACCCATGACTTCTACTGGTCTCATTCAAAAGTGGTTGTCTATTTCTAGGGAAAAGGACTGGAAATATGCCTCTGGGACGTAGACGGGCGGTTTTCCATATTGTCCGTTCATTAATACTGCTGTAGTTGTACAGGAATAGTTCAGCTGGAGACGTGGCTCTTCTGGAGTGTATAAACGGGCAGAATACTGCCTAGCAGAGTCTTCAGCTGTATTGTGCTTTCACTGGAAGCAAATCCAGCCATCTGTAGCCCCTCTTCTGTGACAGTCAGGACAGCAGGATGGAGGCTTATATCAAATGCCCCAGCTTGCCTTCAGCCTTTCAGACCCGGGACCCTACCATCACGGAAGACGTCAGCATCGAGGCCTCTCCCGCCCGTTTACTCAGCAATATTCCCACCACCGTTTATGACCATGTGTGACACAACTCGGAGTAAAGAGATAAGGGTGTGAAGCCTTCAGATCTCGTAGTGTTGTAGACCCAGAGGAAATTAATATTGAGAGAGGTCATAAATAAATGACTTTCTGGAGGTCATTAGGTACATCCTGTCAGTACGCAGCATGAGGAAACAGACAATCACTTTTGAAGCAATGATTGAAACTGTGAGCCCACACAAGGACTCAAATACCTGCACTAAAGGCACTTTGTGCATTACTGTGATATTCTGGTGTTGCTGCAACTTATTTTCTGCTACTTATCTATTTAATACTTTTTTTTACTTCCTTGTTTTTATCTGCTGCTTTATTTAATTGCCTGAGAAGAAGCTAAACAGAGTTTCATTGTACCTATGTATAATGACAATAAAGATCATTCGTCCATTCATTCAGTGCACAAAATATAGGAGGTGCAAATCTGGCCAGGAATACTCGAACAGACGATGTATAATTAAAGAAGATGTGGATAAGGCTGAAGACAGCCCTGGTCATGGGGAAAACCACAGGATTGCATTTTGCTGGAAGTGCTGATCAGATTCATCAACTTTCAACCTATGAATGCAGATTTCAGATTTGGCGAGAAGTTAATTTATTTATCTTTCTATTTATCTATCTATTTATTGATTGATTGATTGAGATACAGTGGAGAATAGGCCCTTACAGACCCTCAAGCCCAGCCACCCAGCATTCCCCTGATTTAATTCTAGCCTAATAACGGGACAATTTACAATGAACAATTAACCCACCAACCGGTATGTCTTTGGACAGTGGCGGGAAACCGGAGAACCCAGAGGAAACACATGTGATCGTGGCGAGATTGTACAGACTAATTAAAGAGAGCGGCCAGAATTGAACGCGGGTCACCTGAACTATGAAACACTGAGCCAACCACTACACTACCATGCCACACCAAAGTGAGGTCATTACCATCTTGTATGATATTACTCCCTTTGCCCCTATAATATTTGCATTTGCAACACTTCCCATCCAACCTAGAACCCTCTGTCTACTTAGCCAAATGTGCAAGATTCATGTCAACAGTTCAGGATCAGTGAACATACTCATTAGAATCTCCAGCTGGCCAGTGAAAATGAAACTATCGATAGGTGAATGGAATATCCGAATAAATGTTTTTGGGGAAAACTGGAAAGTCGGTGCGTTAATTTTAGTTATTTTATTCCTTAATGTAATTTATGGTAATTTTGTAATGTCTTGAGCTGCACTGCTGCCTCAAAACAATATATTTCATGACATATGTCAGTGATAATAAACCAGCTTCTGATTTCAAGTTGACTCACTCAACCATTGAATCAGGCGTAATTGAGACGGGAATAAGCAGCCACGTTTTAAATGACAGAGATCAGAATAAAAAAAAAATACCCTGGGAACTAAGCTATGTGTTAGCACACCGTCTCTTTAATTTTGTGATTTTGATTCCAATTTATGAGAAGTAGACTGGCAGGACATATATAGAAAAGAGAGATTTGGATGCAGTAATCAATCATTTACTAACCGTACAGCCAATAACGCCTGCCTTTCACTAACATAAAATGATTTAAAGGTCCCCCAGGCATTGGATTATAAATAGAAACATGATATTGATTCTGCTTGACACTAATAGTGCCACATACAAAATATTAGCCTGTTAAAATGCAGCCGAACAATGGTGTTTATAGATTGATAAACAATGTTAAGGGTAATTCCCTAAGACCATAAGATATGGGAGCAGAATTTGGCCATTTGGCCCACTGTGTTTTCTCCACCATTTCATCATGGCTGACCCACATTCCCTCTTAGCCCCAATTTCCTGCCTTCTCCCCATATCCCTTCAGGTCCTAACTAATCAAGAATCTATCAAGCTCTGCCTTAAAGATGCCCAGTGACTTGGCCTCCTAGCTGCCTGTGGTAATAAATTCCACAGGTTGACTGCTCTCTGGCTAAAGAAATCCCACCCCATCTTCGTTCTAAATGGACATCCCTCTATTCTGAGGCTGTCCCCTCTGGTCTTACTCTCTCCTGCCATTGGAGACATCCTCTCTAAATCCATGGCCTTTCAACATTCGATAGGTTTCAATGGTCACCCCTCATTCTTCTGAATTCCAGTAAGTAGAGGCCCAGAGATTTCACAAACTCCTCATATGAAAAGCCTTTCAATCCTGGAATAATTTTCGTGGATCTCCTTTGAACCCTCTCCAAAGTCAGCATATCATTTCTAAGGGACCCAAACATGCACATAATATTCCTAGTGAGACCTCACCAGTGTTTTATAAAGCCTCAATTTCAATTCAGGAAATTAAAATATGAAATAAAAACAGGATGTTCTGGAAATACTTATGGGATGAACGAACATCTATGGAGAAGGGAAACAGGGAACATTAACATTTAATGACCCATCATTTGAACTTTGGCGGATTGGCAGAAAAATAAGCTCCTTATTGAAGAAAGATGTATGTTATTAAGGTGCTGAATGAAGTAAGTAATGTTATATAATCAAATAATGTTGATGTTAAATAATGTGATATAACAAAATAAACTAAGGTAAGCAGATTAATTAGCATAAAATGGATTAAATGTTAAACAAAATCAAAACACTGTAGGTGCTGTGAATGTAAAATCTAATCAGAAATTGTAAGTACTCAGCAGATGAGGCATCATCTACAGAGGGTTAGCATTGAGAGAAATTGTTCTTAAGTGTGATCAGCTGTTCCACAGAGAAGTGTTTCTTCTGCCTTTCGCTTGAGTCAGCTTGTTAACCTCCGAGGTACCCACCATTTGGAGAATGCATGTGTTGACCACCGTCTCCATCGTTGAGCTCCACAGGCAGAAGACTAAGGGGCTAAGCTGAGGGGTCAATGCACTTAACATCAGCTCCTTTCCTTTATGCCAGTGAAGACAGGTCAGTGTGATCACACAACCATTCAGGTAAGTCCATACCTCTTCGAGTACTGAGCAACACACACAAAGCGCCGGAGGAACTCTATAGGTCAGGCAGCATCTAGGGAAAGGAATAAGTAGTCGATGTTTCGGACCAAAACCCTCCATCAAGGCTGGTAAGGAAGGGGGAGGAAGCCAGAATAAGAAGGAGTGGGGTGGGGTAGGAGGACAAGCTGGCAAGAGATAGATGAAACCCAGTGAGGGGGTAGGTGGAGTGGGTGAAGGAGGGGGTATGAAGTTAGGAGATGGGAGTTGATAGGTGGGAGAAGATGAAATGAGGTAGGAGAGGACTGTGGACCATGAGGGAAAAGGAAGGAGGAGGGATACCGGAGGGAGGTGAGGAGAAGAAAGGGGGAAAACAAGAACCAGAATAGAGAATGGAAAAAGAGAGAGGGGGAGGGAGGTGAAATTACCGGAAGTTAGAGAAATCGATATTCATGCCATCAGGCTAGAGGCAACCCAGATGGTATATGAGGTGTCGCTCCTCCAACCTCATCATCTCCTTAGAGGGGGCCATGGACCAACATGTTGGAATGAGAACAGTAACAGGCCCTTCTAGTTCAGAGAGTCTGCACCTCCCAATTACACCCATGTGACCAATTAACATAATCAGAAAGGATTGTGGGAGGAAGGAAAGACACATTGAAAAGGAAAATAAAGTTTGACTGCCATGTAACAGCTAACACTCCCCCTAGTGGGCGTCTATACACTGCAGATGCATTTATATACTGCTGGACTGTTCTTGCTGATGCACTAATTGTCTGCTATCTTACCTTGAAAAAAGGGGAAGCATATAAATGAATGTCATACATTGTGCTTGGGCGATGTAGCTGCTATAGTTGAATAGCTGTCAGCCGGCACATGCGCTGTGCTTTTAAATATGGTAGTAGCACATGCAGGAGGCCATGTGAAGCACAGGTCCCAGTCCTGATTGACAGGCTTTTATCAGCGGTCGTGGTGTGAGGAGCTGTGTATACTCCCCAGGGGTTAGTCTGAAAATCTGCTCTTACCCATATTCATAAGCATTAGAGTCAAACTCAGGTTGGAGAAGCAGCATCTTATATTACGTCCGGGTAATCTAAAATCTGATGGCAAGAACATTGACTTCTCCAACTTCCAGCAATTTCTCCCTCTCCTCTTTCTTTGTCTTTTTCCATTCCCCATTCTGGTTACCCTCACACCCCTTCTCTTCTCCTCACATGTCCATCACCTCCCTCTGTTTCCCCTCCTCCTTCCCTTTCTTCCGTTGTCCACGGTTCTGTCCTGTTAGATTCCTTGTTCTTCAGCCCTTGACCTCTTCCACCTATCACCTCCCAGCTTCTCACTTCAACGTCCCTCCCCACCAACCTCCCTTTGCTCTCAGCTGGTTTCATCTATCATCTTCCAGCTTGTGCTCCTTGTCATGATGCAAGCTGGCAAAATCAGAACCCAAGTGCAGATTCTGCTGCAGAGACAGCAACAAGAGTTTATTCATAGTAATTCCAACAGAACCTCGATGTGAGATGCAGCATTCTCAAAGCTGATTAGCACTAATCGGGCATCTGCTTCAATAAGGGTAACACAGAATCCCCAAGCTTATCAAAATAAACTCAGAAAGCAGCAGGAGACCACATTGCAAAGGGTGAGTCACACAAGAAAAACACAAGGAACTCTAAATGATTAATGCCTCTTATCCAACTACAATTAATCACTTCAGGCGCTCTAAAATCCCGAGTCCAACGCTCTCTGGCGCCCCACATAGGACAAAGAACTCATTACGCCCTTTCTGGTCCTGATGAAGGTTCTCAGCCCAAAGCATCAGCTACTTGTTCCCGTCCATAGAAGCTGCCTGGCTTGTTGACATCCTCCAGCATTTTGTGTATCTTACAGATATTATGACCTATTTTTCCAGAAAGCTTCTGAGACCTGTGCCATGATTCTCACTGCTGGTTCCAGATATAAAACACCTCTAGTTTGTGAGGTACAAGCAGGCTTCAATAATTCAAGTATTCCTTCCGCTAGGTTCCAGCTTGCACCATCAAGGTTCAAAAACAGTTACTACCCCTCAATCATCAGGCTCCTGAACAAAAAGGGGATAACGGCACTCATTTAAGGACGCATTTATCTTGTTATTTCATGCTCACTGTTTATTACTATTTATTTATACTGTATCTGCATTTGCACGGTTTGTTGTCCATTGATCCTGTTTACAGTTACCGCTCCATAGGTTGCTAAGTATGCCCGCAGAAAAAGAATCTCAGGATTGTATGTGGTGACGTGCACGTACTCTGATAATAAATTTTACTTTGACTTTGACATCATTTAAGCTGGCGTGCTCCCAGTAAACGAGCTCAAAGTTGTCAGTGCCATCCTGATTACAGCTTCAGGGTTTTGAGGGTCTTGAACTTGAGTCAGTGCGGATAGTTACACTTTTTCAAGGAGCATTTGGGAATGTCCTTGAATTTTCTCCCTCGCTCGCTTGATAATTTATTGCTGCGATGGAGCTCAGAATAGAGCATCTATTTTCAGAGTTTTAGGCGTGCAAACGGCATGAAGGTAATTAGGGCTTCTGTGCTGGGGCTGTTGGCCTGGGGGAGGACAACGATGTTGGTTCAGTTACCCTTTCAGTGGATTCACAGGATCTTACCGAGACTCCACTGGAGCTCAAGAGTGCTCAGCGGTTTGAAATGTCTGCTGCAGTTACTGAAGTTATAGTTTTTAGTGAAAATTTGTGCGCTTATCATTCACAAGCTACGGCAACTTGAAGCTAACAGCTTGCTAATAGAATTGCCAATAAATAATAAATTAACAAGTTGACTCCTTATCCTTTGGGTGATTACACACTGGTTTGGATTTCCCGGTGTAGGTTACTAACTTTAAGTATTCTTATGACAATAAGCTTAACACACTGAACATTATTGTGGCCTGGGTCTGTGACATTTTCATAATTTATTTTCCTGATAAATAGGTCAACTGTCCCCTTACCTTAGTTCCATGAAATATTCAGGTTCAGGAAGAAGGATAAGTACTGGATGTTGCTATCTTGTTAAACACCTACTTGAATAAAATACAAATTGAAGGGGAACCATCATTTCTCAAAGTCAGCTGCCATGTTCTCAGGTGAACATATATAGTGGCTCTCTCAAGATACTGTACAGAATAAGCATCTAATTTAACTAGGAGGGTACTTTCAGAGAAGGGAGTTATGCAGAAGTCTTAGGCACAGATATATAATTAGGGTTTTTTAACGTGGAACAGAAAGTGAGTTTGAAAGTTAGTTGGGAGCAAAGGATGTTGGGAATGACGAGGGTGTAGCACCACGGGAGGGGTATGGGACAGGTGGCAGAGAAGGAGTGCCAGGGACTGGGGGTGGGGAAGGGTGGCGTGGTTCCAGTCACACACTGCCCTGAGATACCGGGCAAGGTCATTCGATTCCAAACACTTTGTCTACTGATTATTACAGAATGCCTTTCTGGTACTTCCCGCTCCCTTCCCTCTCCCTTTTCCCTTTTTCCTTTTCCCAACCATGATTCCTCTCTCCCTGCCCCCTCCCCACTCTCAGTCCTCAATAGAGACCCATATCAGAAGCAGGTTTATCATCACTCACGTACAAAATGAAATTTGTTTTTTTCTGTGGCAGCAGCACAGTGCGATACATAAATTACAGTACTATGCAAAAGTCCTTGGAACCTTTGCTATAGATAGACAGATACTTCATTAATCCCAAAGGAAATTACAGTGTCACAGTAACATTGCAAGTGCACAGATATACAAATATTAGATGAGAATATGTGCCTGCCATTTGCACAGTGCTGTACACCTGAAAAGTACAGCAGCTTTCTGTATTGGTTTAGGCAGTACCATTCGATTATTATTTAAATGGCTGATTAAAATGATTAATATGCCCTTTACTTGTAGAGTCCTTTTGTGATAATTACTTTCTCCACCATCTGACATTATAACTTCTTCTAGGCAGGAAGGACCATCAGTAATATACTTTTATTTTACTATTACATGCAAATCATTTGAATTTACCACCGATGTACCATGTGAGACAACTATTGAGGTTCTGGGTGTTTTGCCCCATTTAATTAAATTAATTTATTTAGAGATAGAGAACAGGCCCTTCCGGCCCAACAAGCTGTGCCGTCCAGCCGCCTAACTAAGTTGACACTACCTAATCACAGGACAATTTACAACGACCTATCAACCCACCTGGTCGATCTTTGGACTGTGGGAGGAGACTAGAGTACGTGGAGAAAATCCACGTGGTCGAGGGGAAAACATCCTTGCAGGCAAGTGTTGGAATTGGACTCCAAACCCCAGAATGCCCCAACCTTCAACAGTGTCGTGTGAATTGCCACGTTACTGTGGTGCCTGTTTTCTGACTTAGAAAGCGTACTTTTCTGATTGCTGAAAGGTTCGGTTACTGGACTGTTATTGACTGCCTACTCAACCATTCTGGAGGACCGAAGCATAAGCAGAAGGGTGAAAGGAGTCAGGAGAAAATGAGAGCACCTTACGGTAGAGGGCAGAGCAAACACACTGACCTCAAAGCCAAGGCAACAATCGTCAGGCCTTTTATGAAAGCCTTGTCAGTCGTCTCAGAAACTGTCAGAAGAGCCTTTGTTGTGATGGATATGATGGTCAAGATCGTGAAACTGCCTGGTTGGTCTGCGTTCCACCAATTGGTCTCTACGTTCCTTGTGAAGTTTTGATAATGTTGTAGTTTAAATCTTCAGAGCTACCCTTTGTAGGTTTTATGCATCTTGTCAGGTGTACTGTAGTTTGAGCACTTGAGATTTGCATCTGAGTCCGCTCCTTTGGGAGTGTTGTTGGACCTCACCTTCCCTTGAGCTGGAACTTTTAACTTCCTAGCCCCTGAACACATTGCAGTAATTCACCAGGTCAGACCTCTTCTCTATCTGTGCCTTTGGAGGACGCATCAGTATCCGAGCAGGTACTTGCAATGGTCCAGCCTCAGGAAGCCCTCCTAAATCTACCTCTGCATTTACAGCATCTGACATAGAAGAAAGTCTAAGTTGTCACTAAACGTGAAGGAAAGAGAGATCAGTCCATTGAAAGCACCACCTATTTGTCATGTCAACATGGAAATAGAAAGAGATGAGGTTTGTAGCAACCTTATTCAGAGCGTTCTCCATGCTAGCAGTAACAACAGCCATGTTGTTTGTCCCTTTATCTACACTGGCCATTTCTTCCACTGGGGAACGCCAGGGTAAATCTGTTCTCAAATTTATGTCTCAAGTTATGGGGTACCTTGCTTGTGTGATACATGAATGTGTTAATAAGACAGTGATTAAAGGTGGAAGAATGTGTGTACAGGGCAGAAGTGATGATTGCAATTGGTATTGTGGATATAGAGAGAGGATAATGTAGTAACTCCAGGCAGAGGATTTGACTAGCAAGGTTAAAAGGATTATTAGGTGAGCAGTCTGTTAAAAAGTAGTATCTTCCCACAACAGCTCTTGTCAGATAAAGTTGCAGAGTGCTATAGGCCCTTCAGTCCATCACATTCATGCTGATCTTTTCGACTGTCTACACTAAGTCCATCTGCCTACATTGGGAACATATCCTACTATGCCTTGCCTATCTAAATGTATTTTAAACATCGTGATTGCTGAAGAATTTCTGCCATTGGAGACACGTGCATAAAACCAATATCCTGGCATAAACATCTTCCCTGTGGCAGCGAAGGAGGCACCGTGTCTGTCTCTCTCATCAACACCAATCATCACCATCTCATACAACCCGTGGCCTCCTTATAAATCCAAACACCACTCTCACCTCACACAACCTCTGGACTGTCTACAGCTACCTCAGAAGTTTGACAGATTCTGGTGTCCTTTAAGGAATCAGAAACAGGATTGGATTTAATATCACCGGCATTTATTAAAAAAAGTTAAATAAGTAGCGCAAAAAGAGTAAAATTAGTAGTGAGGTGAATAATGTCCATTCGGAAATTGGATGGCAGTGCAGAACAAGATATTCTTGAATCATTGAGTGTGTGTCTTCAGGATCCTTCTTGATGGAAGCAATGAGAAGAGGGTATCTTCTGGGTGGTGGGCATCCTCAATGATGAATGCTCTTTTTTGATGCATTGCTCCTAGATAATACGGAGGTGAGAGCTCATGATGGAGCTGACTGTGTTTACACCTTTTTGCAGCTTATTTCAGTCCTGTGGAGTGCCCCCACCCCCATACCAGATGGTGATGCATCCACGTACATCTATAGAAATTAGTGTGTCTTTGATGACATACCAAATCTTCTCAAATTCCTAATGAATTATAGCCACTGTCATGCCTTCTTTGTAACAGTGCTGATTTGTTGGGCCCAGATTAAATCCTCAGAGATATTGACACCCAGGAAGTTGAAATCGCTCACTCTTTCCAGTTCTGATGGCAGTGGCAGAAGGGTGCCATGGTAACATACAGTTACCATGATGCTATTGCAGCTTGGGCATCCTGGAGTTGAGAGTTCAATTCTGGCGCCATTAGTAAGGAATTTGTTTTCCTGAAACCTATTGCAATTTACCTATCACAATAGGTCAATGGCAAACACAATCTCAATGGCTCTTCACACGGCCTTAGATCACCTGGAAAATAGAAACACCTACGTCAGGATGCTGTTCATTGACTACATCTCAGTATTTAACACCATCATTCCCACAATCCTGATTGATAAGTTACAGAACCTGGGCCTCTGTACCTCCCTCTGCAATTGGATCCTCGAAAGACCACAATCTGTGCGGATTGGTGATAATATCTCCTCCTCACTGATGATCAACACTGATGCACTTCAGGGGTGTGTGCTTAGCCTACTGCTCTACTCTCTCTATCCCCATGACTGTGTGGCTAGGCATAGCTCAAATACCATCTATAGATTTGCTGATGATACAACCATTGTTGGTAGAATCTCAGGTGGTGACGAGAGGACGTACAGGAGTGAGATATGCCAACTAGTGGAGTGGTTTTGCAGCAATGACCTTGCACTCAACATCAGTAAGACAAAAGAGCTGATTGTAGACTTAAGGAAGGGTAAGACGAAGGAACACATTCCAATCCTCATAGAGGGATCAGAAGTGGAGAGAGTGAGCAGTTTCAAGTTCCTGGGTGTCAAGATCTCTGAGGATCTAACCTGGTCCAAACATATCAATGTAGTTATAAAGGAGGCAAGACAGCGACTATACTTCATTAGGAGTTTGAAGAGATTTGGCATGTCAACAAATACACTCAAAAACTTCTATAGATGTACCATGGAGAGCATTCTGACAGGCTGCATCACTCTCTGGTATGGGGGGTCTACTGCACAGGACCTAAAGAAGCTGCAGAGGGTCATAAATTTAGTCGACTTCATCTTGGGTACTAGCCTACAAAGTACCCAGGACATCTTTAGGGAGCGGTGTCTCAGAAAGACAGCGTCCATTATTAAGGACCTCCAGCACCCAGGGCATGCCTGTTTCTCACTGTTACCATCAGGTAGGAGGTACAGAAACCTGAAGGCACACACTCAGCGATTCAGGAACAGCTTCTTCCCCTCTGCCATCCAATTCCTAAATGGACATCGAACCCTTGGACACTACCTCACTTTTTTATATTATTTCTGGTTTTTAATCTATTCAACATACATATACTGTAATTTATTATTATTATTATAGTTATTTCATCTTCTATATTATGTATTGCATTGAACTGCTGCTGCTAAGTTAACAAATTTCAAGACACATGCTGATTATAATAAACCCGATTCTGATTCTGATTTCCTCTGGGTGCTCTGGTTTCCTCCCATAGTCTGATGGTGTACTGATTGGTAGGCTAATTGGTCAATGTTAATTGTCTTGTGATTAGGCTGGGGTTAAATAGGTGGGCTACTGGGTGGTGTGGCTCATTGGGCCAGAAGGGCCTGTTCTGCACAGTATCTCTTAAAATAAATAAGAGCCATTTTCTCTACCTAAAAACAGGCATCCTTTCAATGGGTATATTAGAAAGACAGAAGGTGGAAATGGAAATGCTCAGCCAAGTCGGACAGCATTTGTGAATGGATTAACATAGATAATGTACTGCATTTAATGGTTCAAATATCCTGCCTTCTATCCAGACATTCTCCTTTGTTCTTCCCTTCTCTCCTTGCTTTCTTTGCCTCTGCATTCACCTACAATTTGTTATGTTTATTTTTTTCCAGTTCTGTCATTAGGCTAATGAGCTAAAACATAAATTTGTTTTTCTTTCCATTGATGCTGTTTGACCTGCTCTGTGTGTTCTGTTTTAATGTCAGATTTCCATCATCCGTAGTTTGCTGGCTGAAGTATCCAAATGAGGTTCCAGCACATGTTTAGCTCGCTGCTTTGTACCGTGCAACAGTGTGTGTCGTGTCCTCAGTTTGAACAGGTGCATTCCGTGTCCTCAGTGTGAGTGTGTGGTGTCCTAGGTATGAACAGGTGCGTGTCGTACACTCTGTGTAACAAGAGCGTTCTGTGTTCTCAGTGTGTGTGTCGTGTCCTAGGTGTGAACAGGTGCATGTCCTACACTGTGTGTAACAAGAGCGTTCCGTGTCCTAGGTGTGAACAGGTGCGTGTCCTACACTCTGTGTAGCAAGAGCGTTCCGTGTTCTCAGTGTGTGTGTCGTGTCCTAGGTGTGAACAGGTGCGTGTCCTACACTCTGTGTAACAAGAGCGTTCCGTGTTCTCAGTGTGTGTGTGTCATGTCCTAGGTGTGAACAGGTGCGTGTCCTACACTCTGTGTAACAAGAGCGTTCCGTGTTCTCAGTGTGTGTGTGTCATGTCCTAGGTGTGAACAGGTGCGTGTCCTACTCTCTGTGTAACAAGAGCGTTCCATGTTCTCAGTGTGTGTGTCGTGTCCTAGGTGTGAACAGGTGCGTGTCCTACACTGTGTGTAACAAGAGCGTTCCGTGTTCTCAGTGTGTGTGTCGTGTCCTAGGTGTGAACAGGTGTGTGTCCTACACTTTGTGTAACAAGAGCGTTCCGTGTTCTCAGTGTGTGTGTCGTGTCCTAGGTGTGAACAGGTGTGTGTCCTACACTTTGTGTAACAAGAGCGTTCCATGTTCTCAGTGTGTGTGTCGTGTCCTAGGTGTGAACAGGTGTGTGTCCTACACTTTGTGTAACAAGAGCGTTCCGTGTTCTCAGTGTGTGTGTCGTGTCCTAGGTGTGAACAGGTGTGTGTCCTACACTTTGTGTAACAAGAGCGTTCCGTGTTCTCAGTGTGTGTGTCGTGTCCTAGGTGTGAACAGGTGTGCATCATACACTGTAACAGGAGCGCTCCGTGTCCTCAGTGTGAACAGTGTGTGTGTGTCGTGTCCTAGGTGTGAACAGGTGTGCGTCATACACTGTAACAGGAGCGTTCCGTGTCCTCAGTGAGAACAGAGCGTGTGTCGTGTCCTAGGTGTGTGTGTCATGTCCTAGGTGTGAACAGTGTGTGTGTCATACGCCGTCATAAGAGTGTTCTGTGTCCTCAGTGTGAACAGAGTGTGTGTCGTGTCTTCAGTGTGAACAGTGTGTGTGTCGTGTCCCAGGTGTGAACAGGTGTGCGTCTATGAGTCTTTTGAGTTGAATTCTCCGTCATTTTCAACTCATAATAAACTAAAATTTTCCAGTAAAATCTCAGTGAGCTAACTGTAACAAAATTACTTGTAGCAACTTTTCCATACTATTTCACCATGACTATTGAGGATCATCCCCTCTTTAAGAAGCTTTTGAAAAGCAGACAATTGGATTCAGCTGAGTAACTGGACTTCTGGGAAAACAAAGAAAGGGAGGCGTGACCGCGGGTTTGAGCAAATAGAGATAGAGCCTCTTTAAATAGAGGCAATAATGATGAACGCCACCTTAAAAGTCCTATTTGTGACCGCGTCTTTGAATCAATGAATGTTGATCCTAAATTTTTATGTTGACAGCCTTAAAAATAATTAGCATTCGTACATTTTAAGATTTCAACTCTCCTTTTCTTAACATAAGGTACATGATGATTTTTTTTGGAGATGACTATAATTTTAATATGATTCATCTTCTCTCTCCACCCACAATGATTCTGAGGCGGCTGCGGTTCCCGGACTCGAGCCCTCTACGTGGCGCTGTTTGCAGTGGGAAACGCCGGGTGTGTGTTCGTTTTCTACAATGTTACCTCCCACCCCCCCCCCCCCCTCCCACCTCCAGAGAGCAGCTCGAGAGGAAGTTGCAATATTGTTCCATCGCCTTCTGCGGTTTTTGCCTGTAACCCACGCCCCGCTGCACGATGGCAGGTCTTAGCTCAGCCACAAATATCTTGTTGGGAGGAGGAAGGCAGGAAGCATTTGCAAGGCTCCAACCGTGTGCAGGAAAGTTCCCCACATCTTAGCTCAAATCTCGGAATCTTTGCTCAAAAAATCCGAATGCATGAACGAATCAAAATGCGCTTCGGGGGCTGAACGGGTCCGAGCTGTACAACCTTTGCAAACCCACGGGCCAACTTGCGCTCAGTTCACCGGCAAGCCTGTTGCAAAGTTAGTTGTTGAGACTTTAGCTCAGGGCCAGTCTCTCGCCTCGGACGTGGAGTCATCCAGAGGCGCGTTTGGTTCCGCGGGGGCGACCACACCGCATTCGGTCAGATCAGTTTCAGTGCATTGGACGTTGACAGCTCGGAGCTCCACGATTGGCAGCCGTAAGCTCGAATCAGCGGCCTCTTAGCCCGAGAGACTGGAACATGCCTGAAGCACATAGCAGATCGGGCAGCATCTGTGGAGAGAGGAACGGAGTTGACCTGCCTTCAGGACCGTGACTACGCCAGGAACTTTAAAATAAAACAAACCGCTACGGCTTGAGATAAGTTTTGTTCTGGCCCGGAATGCTAGGGTCCTCTCTGTGGGAGTCGCGGAGGCCGGGAAAGTTGGCGTGAAAAGGACTTTGCCGGGGATTCCGCGTCTGTTCCGTTCCTGCTGACATTCTGGCGCAAGGAGGGAACACGTGTCAGCTCATATAGTGTTCTCTTACACAGTCTCTGCCACTAGCACAGCGCTCTCCCTCTCATACGATCTCTACCGCTCCTCCTCCTCCTCCTCTCCCATAGTCCCTCCCTCCCTCCAACATCGTTTCCTTCCTCACTTCGCACGCTCTCAGCTCCTTCGCCTACAGTGACCTCCACCCCCTAATGCCCAATAACCCCTGTTTCAAACAACATCCTTTGGTCTCGCGCTCTGTCACACATCTACTCATCTGTCAAGGCGACCACCCTCATCTGACCCTGCCCTGTAACTCTCGCAGCCTCCGTGACATATCACATGCACTCACCCCGATCCACCGTTCACACACTTCCTTCACAGAGTCGCTGATTGCTTCTCCTTTTATTGCACACCCCCGTCCCCGTGTAAGCGGACATTCCCTCCTTCTCATACATACTCTCCCAGTCATACTGATACAGACTTCCCTCTCTCACTTTCTCTGCCTTCGAGGGGACTGCCCTCTGAACGGGCACTCCTCCAACACACACCCTTTCGCACGCTTCACTCCACTCTACCCCTCACATCGTGAGGCATCTCCGTCGCAATCCCCTCCCTCCCGCGCTCACTCTCTTAGAACCCTCCCCTTGTCTCCTCGCCCTCAAAGACACACCCTTTCTCAGGCACCCTCCCTCCGCACATATATAACTCCTTTCCCCCAAGTCTCTTACACTGTAACCCCCTCATATTAGCCCCGTCACCCGCAGTCCGCCCGAAACCCGCTCTCTCACTCTCACTTGGGGTATTCTTCATTCTGCACACCTAGTGTCACTCATTAACTCTCCTACTCGGACACAGCACTTCCTTCCCTGTAGACTCCCGTTCGTTTGCCACCTCTCGCTCTGGCTCCCATCGCCTCTCACCCTCGCGTAGTCTCCGAGGCAGCGGCCGGTGGGTGTGGCTCCCTGGCGGAGACGTGCCGGCTTCTCCACTCCTCTCCGCCCGAGCCTTTCCGTTCAATTGACAACTTCTGCAAGTCGACCCCGGGATGAGCAATGAGAGGGACAGCGGGCGATCGGCGGCCGGGGGCCCCCGCGTGTCCTACTTCTCGGATATCCGAACATTTCTCGTCGCCGAGTGCCTTCTGATGCTGACGCAGGGTATCAGCGGCGCGTATTTAGTAAGTATCGACCGGCAGCATGCCCCCGGGAGCTGCGTGAGCAGTGGCGAAAGGGAAGAGTGCGATTGCTTTGAATGACAAATACATATCAGTGTGGGCTAATGAATTTCATTTGTTTTGATAACTCCCACTCAGTTCCTATTTTTAAAAAGTTGTCAAATGTTATCGACCTTTCACAGGTGCTGCTTGATCCCCTAGATATCTATCTCCACGTCTTCTGCTTATATATCGGAGGCCGTGACAATCCTCCATAATTTCCGTTAGCCGGCGCGCTCCTTCGGTTTCGACCTGACATCGCGGCGTGTCCGGCGGATATCTCTGGGCACTCAGTTACAAGTCGGGAGGCGAGACACGAGTATGAGGTGCAGATGACGGCGGCGTGGTCACTAAACTGTAAACACAGAATAGGGAAGGAGCGGGTGATTCTCCCCGACCGCAGCTGGTTTGTTTGTATGAAAGTTGCCAAATTAGACAGGCATGCACGCTCCACGAATTTGAAGCGAGACTAAAGATGCCCAAAAGTGGTCGTGCCGCTCTCCTCAGATTTTTACCCCCACTCCGGTAGTCTCCGCCCGACCTAACCGAGATGATGAAGTTAGCAGCGGTACCGCCCAGGTGGAGCGAAATTGGCTGCGCCGTGACATTGGTTTCTCGCAATGGTTTAAGCGCGGACACACTTGGCGATCATTTACCGTAATCCGGGGTTGGCTTGCTATTCAACGCCCCACCTTTCGGATCTGTCCATGCTTGACGTTTATGGAGAACCATGGATAGATCCCAGAAAACTCTCCACTTGGAGTGCTGCTCATTTCGAACCCCCGCGGTTGATATATCCTCCCCGTTACTACTGCAGAATTGAGGGAGTCTCGGGATTGGGAGTTAATACCAAAATCCCATCTCTGCCCTTCACTGAAACTGCCACAGCTGTTGGCATAAGTTTAGTTATCTCTATCCATACCTTGGCTATTACACCGGTACTGACTTTTCCTATTTAAAAGGGCCCCATTCCCTCCAGCTAAAGTCGCGACCTGACAGAGATGAATGACCCTTCTTCCGGAAGAAGGGTCTCGTCCTGAAACTTCGGCTGCTTATTCATTTCCATAGACATTGACGGACCTGCCGTGTTCCGCCAACATTGTGTGTGTGTGTGTGTGTGTTGCTCTGGATTTCGGGCACTTGCAGAATTTCTGGTGTTTATTCCTCTTCTGACTGCTCTGTTATATCCCCCTCCCCTTTACCAGTTCATTCGGCTGTACTTCTGAGTCTTGCAATACCTCCGCCTCAAGCGTTACTTTTTAATTCCACACCGACTTCTACCATTGACTTCACCCCCACCTTACATCCTTCGACTCAGATCCCTCACCCCACAACCCTTTGTCTTGAAACTCAGCCTTTTCCAGATCTTAAGTCCTGGCACATATCTTTCATAGTCAACCCTACAGCTCTCTCCTCTTGGTCTTCCCCACTAAGGCTTCCCATTATTTCAATCTATTGCCTTTCCTATGCTCTATGCAATATAAGCTTCTACATGCGACGTTTCCTAAACTATATACTGTACAGTTGTTGCCCTTAATGTGCGGTGAACAACTTCTTTCCCTCTGCCATCAGATTCTAAATGAGCAATAAACTAACCCATGAGCAATACCACACTTCTTTTTGGCTCTTCTTGCACAACTTACTTAACTATATATTAATATTTGTATTAATTATATTTATATATATTAAACAGTTTCCCTCAAAAGATAATTGGCAGGCAGGTAATCTTTTTGAGCTACACTCTGAAACTGTAGAATTCAACACTTAAAACTATAAGCGATGCAGACGCAGAATCAGGTTTATGATCACCGGCATGTGTAGTGAAACTTGTCAGCAGCAGCAATTCAATGCAATACTTAATATAGAAAATGAAAATAATAATAAATAAGTAAATCAATTACAGTATACATTTATTGAATAGATTAAACATCATGCAAAAACAAATAATATATATTAGAAAAAGTGAGGTGGCGTGGAGAGGGGAGACTTGCAGCTTGGGCAACTGCCGGTCTTCCATAAAAAAGAACCTTGCCCAGGCTTGCGCCCTGGAAACTTTCCAAGGCGCAAATCCTTGGTCTCTCGAGACTAACGGAGGCCTACACAGTGTTTGCGAGTTCAATGTCCACTTAGGAATCAGATGGCAGAAGGGAAGAAGCTGTTCCTGAATCACTGAGTGTGTGCCGTTAGGCTACTGTACCTCCTTCCTGATGGTAACAGTGAGAAAAGGGCAGGCCCTGGGTGCTGGAAGTCCTTAATAATGGACGCTACCTTTCTGAGACACCTCTCCTTGAAGATGTCCTGCATAATTTGTAGGCTAGTACTCAAGATGGGGCCGACAGTTGAGACCTTCAAATGCTAGTACAAAGCCTATTTATTTAACCTTGCTTTAACTAACATCTTTTTGTCTTTTATTTTCATGTTTGCACTTTATCTCACAGCAAAGCACTTTAAACTACATTGTATGAAAAGAGTTCTCTATATCAGTGTTATGTTTATAATTTTTTATTGTAATTTATAGTTTGTACGTATTGCAATGTACTGCTGCTGCAAAGCAACGAGTTTCATGACATATGCCAGTGATATGAAGGCTGATACAGGTTGAGTGCCCCTTATCCGAAAATCTAAAATCTGAACACCTCCAAAATTTGAAATTTGATGTCACAAATGGACAATTCACAAGATGCTAGGGAAGGTTCCCAGGCAATGCTCAGCATTATGCATACCACAGACAATTGTGAAAAGTGATCTCATATATGTAATGAACAGAAGTTAATGACAATTGGAAAAACACTGCATAAAGCCCAAAATGAGGATCTCGATAGTGCATTGAAAGAGTGGATTCGTCAGTGTCAGATTGAAAATACGCCACTTAATGGTTTGCTGATCATGAAACAAACAGGAATCTATCACGACAAACTGAAATTTGAATGTAGTAAGAGTATTCAGCGGGCTGATTCAGACACTTAGGAAAAGTCATGGCATTACTTTTTTAAAGCATTTACTGATCACGAAGCAGCAGAGACATTTGTTGATATGTTTGCCAAGATTGTCACTGATAGAAATCTTACACAAGAACAAGTCTACAAAGTTGATTGCTTTTATAAAAATGTAACTACACCACTAAAAAAAAAGTAAAATACAGATAAAGTGTACTGTCACCTTTTAATCAAAACATGGCATTATAGGTGGGGACTGAAAACCTTCCATTATTTGTTGTTGTTCAGCAGCTGATTTAGATATTATTCTAGTGTTGCTGAGCTGCTCTTGTTATCCTGCACACATTATATTTTCATTACATTAATGATATGTAATAATTTTTAATTGTTAAGTAGATAAGTGTGCTGAACAAGTGTAAGACAAAGGCTGCTTACCGGTAGCACATATATTCTGGGTCAGAGATGATGACATTCCCAAGCAATCTCATTATATATTCCAAAATATGAAAAAATCTGAAATCAGAAACACTTCCAGCCCCAAGCATTTTGGATAAGAGGTACTAAACCTGTATTTGCATCATTTTTTAAACTTTTTTTTCATTCAAAGAAACTTGGACAGGTACATGATTAGTAAAGGTTTAGTTCTCAACCTGGGGTTCATGGACCCCATTTCATGGTCGGGATCCACTGCTTTAAAAAAAAGGTTGGGAAAATCTGGTTTAGAGGGATGTGGACCAAACCTAGGCAAATGGAGCTAGCTTAGACGGGAATCTTGATCAGGATGGACCAGTTGTGCTAACAGATGTTTTTATGTGCAATACGACTCTTAAGAGCAAGAGGTTGTTTCCTTTGTGGCCCACTGCACGTTGAATTGAGTGTTAATGCCATTTTAAATATCAAATTTAGAATATGCCATTTATTCATGTACCATTGAACACTGTGAATGCTGGAAGACCATGCAAAGTAGGAGTAGAATTAGGCTATTTGGCCCATCGAGTCTGTTCCACCATGTCACCATGGTTGATTTATTCTCCTGCTTTTTCCCTATAACTTCTGACACCCTGACTAATCAAGAACCTATCAAACTCTGCTTTAAATAGACCTCAATGACTTGGCCTTCACAGCCATCAATGAAGTCTATAGGTTCACTGCTCTCTGACTAAGTAAACTCCTCTTCATCTTTGTTTTTAAGAGATGTTCTCATAAGAGACCTTTGGTCCTAGACACCCCCACTATATGTAGCATCCTCTCCATGCCCACTGTATCGAGCCCTTTCAATATTCAATAGGTTTCAATGAGATCTCCCCTTATTCAAACATCACACAGTACTAGCTAGTGATGACACTGTGGCAATAAATTTTGTCCTTTATGTATTGCTCAATATTTTACTAAAGAGTTAAAAAAAATCTGGTTTTACCCCTCTTGTGCTGACAACTAACCATGCACCCTGTTTTGTAATTCAAATCAATGTGTCCGAAAACAGCATTTGCTCACTCTTTAGTTAAAATGTAAATGATTCAGACTTCTTTATTTTGGTTTGTAGGGAATAATTTATCTGAAAGTGGTTACATTTTTAGAATATGACTTTAAGGAATCAGTGATGTGCTTGTTCATGCCACGTATCCTGCTAGTTACCCTGGTATTTCCAGCAATAACAAAGCCGTGTCCCAGGGGACATGACCTCAGCTGGTGAATTCACTGTGTAAGATAGAGCTGATCCAATGATTGAAGAAAAGTTAATGGTTGGATTTCTGGCTTTATTTGCCTCTCGTCAATGCTATTGATGATCTTAGTTTTTGCTGGCCAGAGTTCCTTCTGATTGGTGTCCAATGGAAGCAATAAAAATATAAGTCACAGCCAACGTGACTGTCAAGATAGAAGATCATCAAGGAAGTTTTTTTTCCCCTAAAGTCTCAGCAAACTCCCTCCAAATAACATCTGCAACAGATTGCTTTAAAGCTTGCTGTTAGCAATGAGCTACCACATTTTCTAGATCCATGAGTGCTGATTTGTAGCCCAGAACTGTCCCAATCAAAGATGGAGCTGTTGTACTTAGACTCAGGGACTTGTTCAATGTAATATAATTATGGGCAAGCATCATGGCTGTGGCCCAAACAAGTCCTACTGTCAGAAATATATGGGAAACTTGAAGCCTCCTGCCCAGGCTTAATCAGCTTTCAAACCTAACAAGTGTTTTGAATATCTCTGAATGTCTTTGAGATTCAGAAACACTCAAACAGATTTTAAGGCATCAATGGACTATTCATTCCTGTTTGAAAATGATTAAATATTAATACCTAAAATGTAAACACATTTAACAGTTTAATATTTAAGCAACTGAGCAAGGAATTATATACTGTATTACCTTGTTCTTATCTGGGTCACTCACAGCCATTGTCATCCACTGAACTGTGTCTGCACCACGTATAACCTGAAATTGGTTCAGCAGGCAGATTCCTCGGAGTATTCTCTGGAAAATTGGAACACACATGTAGTATGTCATTGAATTCCTTGAAGCATTTCATGTCAGAAGATTGTTAGGTGAAGTAAGATAACAGAATTTGGGTTGGCCACATGTGTGTGAGACTTACAACATAATCAGAATCAAGCTTATTATCACTGACATATGTTGTGAAATGTGTTGTTTGCAGCAGTGGTACAGGGAAATACATTTTTAAAAAATACTGTAAGCTACAAAAAGAAATAACTCATAAGTAAGTAATGCAAAAAGAGAGCAAGAAGCGAGTTAATGCTCATATTTTCATGGTCTGTTCAGAGACACATAATAGTATTTATCCCAATAAATGTCATCGTAACCATACACAGAACATACAAAAAATGCTGGAGCATTCAGCAAGTCAGGCAGTATCATGGAAGGAAATAAAAGTTGATGATGAAGATCCTGATGAAGAGTCTGAGCCCAAAACATTGACTGTTTATTCCCCTCCATAGATGCTGCACTATTTCCTCTGGAATGTGTGTGATACTCAAGATTTTCCAGCATCTGCGCAATCGCTTGTGTCTTATCAAAAACCATTGATGAATTGTTGGCACGTGCCTGCAATTTCCAGCCCAATACTGTTTATTGAAAGGTGTTGTTTTAACTGTACCATGTTATCCTCTTGGACTGCTTCCCCCTTGATGCTTCTGTCTTCTCTCATACACAGCCTGTAAAACCATCTGTCGACTCCAACATAGGCTTTCCCAACTTCCTGAAACATTAGGTGGAGTGGAGAACAAATTAATGAATATTTATTTGAACTTGTCACTTTCTGATTTCACTTTAAGCTGCAAAAGTAATAATATTATTACTACAAATTGCAGCAGAAGAAAGAAGAATATTTTTTGAGTCAGATGGCTATTTTTACACTTCATTCTTGTCGAATAATCGTGGGGTAACACAGTATTAATCTGCAGTTAGCGCTGTGTCTAAATGATACCTTGTTAAATTCTAACCATTTGCATTATTTATGGTCAGATATTTGAACACAGAAATTGAAGAACTATAAATCAAACCATGTTGTGCAAATGAGCATGTGATGTCTTCTCTCTTGTAGAGCAGAATATAATCTCCTGAGAAACTTTGAATCATTCTGAGGCATATAGATATGTTTGGACAGGCAGGGGTTGATTAGGGGTAGCCAACATGGATTTGTCTCAGGAAGATCTTGTCTTATAAACTTGATTGAGTTTTTTGATGAAATAATGAGGAAGGTTGGCAAGCAGAGGGTAGTAGATGTAGTATTTGTAGAATTCAGTCAGGCTTCTGATGTGGTTCTGCCTGATAGATGGCTCAGGAAGGTTAGATCATATGACATCAACAAAGAACAAGCCACAGGAATTCAAAAATAGCTGGATGGCAGGAATTGGTGATGGTGGAAGATTGTTTCTGAGACTGGAGGTCTAGACTAGCGATGTGCCCCAGGGTTGGTAATGTAATATTTATTTTTTGTCATCTACATTAATGAGAATACGTAAAGAATGGTTATTAAGTTTACATGATGGTAAGATTTGAGGTGTAACACTTTGGGAGGACTGACCAGGGTGGGTCTTACACAGTGAACAACAGGGCACTGAGGAGTGTGGTAGAACAAAGGGATCTGCAAATACAGGTTCATAATTCATTGAAAATATGTGACAGGTAGATGAGTCATTAAAAAGGCTTTTGGTACATTGGCCTTCATAAATCAAAGTATTGAGTCCAGGAGCTGAGATGTTATGTTAAAGTTGTATAAGACATTGGTGATACCTAATTTGGAGAATTGTGTGCAGTTTGGTCACCTATCTACAGGGAAGATGTAAATATGATTGAAAGAATACAGAGAAAATTTACAGGGATGTTGCTGGGACTAAAGGGCCTGAGTTATAAAGAAAGATTGGAACAAGTTAGAACTTTATTCCCTGGAATGCTGAAGATTTGACAGAGGTATACAAAATTATGAGGGGCATAAATAAGATAAATGCAAGCAGGCTTTTAACACTGAGGTTGGGTGAGACTACTATTAGAGGCAATAGGTTAAGAGTGAAAGGTAAAATGTTTAAGGAGAATATGAGGGGAAACTTCTTCGCTCAGAGAGTGGTGAGAGTGTGGAATTAGTTGCCAGAGCAAGTGGTAGATGTCATTATGATTTCAACATTCAGGAGAAGTTTGGATATGTATGTACAGTACATGGATGGGAAGGGTATGGAAGACTATGATCCAGGCGCCTGTCAATGGAAATAGGTTGTTTAAATGGTTTGGCATGGACTGAATGGGCCAAAGGGCCTGTTTCTGTGCTGACTTTGATCTTGATTTAAAGCACTCCATGTTGTAGACAATAAGGAGGATTCAAGAATTGCAGTGGGATCTTGATCAGCTGGGTGAGTGGGCTGAAGATGGCAAAAGGAATTTTATTCACATTAAGTGTTAAGTGTTACACCTTAGAAGGACAAATAAGTTACAGTAGGACTTCTGCACTGAAAAGGAGGGTCTCGGTACTGTTGTAGAACAGAGTAACTGTGGAGAACAGATGCATAGTTCTGGCAGCTCTTGGGCTGTATTCCCTGGAGTTCAGGATAATGAGAGGGGATCTCATAGAAACATTCCAAATGTCAAAATGCCTGAACAGATTAGACATGGCAATGTTATTTCCCATGATAGGGGAGTCTAGGACAAGAGGGCACAACTTCGGGATTGAAGGACATCCATTTAGAACGGAGATGCTGAGAAATTGCTTTAGTCAGAGGGTGGTAAATCTGTGGAATTTGTTATCACAAGCGGCTGTGGAGGCCAAGTCATTGGGTGCATTTAAGGCAGAGATAGCTAGGTTCTTGATTAGCCAGGACATCAAAGGGTATGGCAGGGGAATGGGGATGACTGGAAGAATTGGATCAGCCCATGATAGAATGGCGGAGCAGGCTCATTGGGCCGAATGGCCTACTTCTGCTCCTACATCTTATGGTCTTATTAAAGTGGAGTTACAGATAGACAGGGCAATGAATAAGGCTTTGGGCATTCTGGCCTTCATCAGTTAGGTCACTGAATAACTGAATAAGTGATTGTACAAGAGGTTGGTAAGGCCACTCATGGTGTATTATGCATTGATAAGGTGAACTGTCTTTTTTACAGGTTTTGGGGAATCAGAAATGTTCAAAGGCCTGAATAGATTAGGTTCAGGCCTTTAAATTATTAGGTATAAGGTTAGCAGTGAAAGGTTTAATCAGAACCTGTGTGAAAACCTGGTGGTTGGCAGATACTATGTATGGAACCAGCTGCCAGAGGAAGTGGTTGAGGCTGGTGGTGCATCCAGATACATTTGAGATGTATGTAGACAGCTATATGGATGACAAGAGTTTACAGCAGGGGTTCCCAAACTGGGGTCCACGGACCCCTCAGATAATGACATAAAAAAGGTTGGGAACCCCTGGTTTACGGGGATATGAGGCAAGTGCTGTGAAATGGTATTAGCTTGAATATGCATCTTTGTTGGCATGGACTAGTGTGGGTCAAACAGCCTTTTTGTGTGCATTACAGTTCTACATGTTGTGGCATCATCCACAAACACGCCATTTTCATTTCAAGGGTCAACTTTATTCGCTGTGTGCATTTACATGGATTAGGACCGTGCTGTGGTGTGTTGCTATGAAACTTCTATTATCTCTGCTTCTTTCACTTACTTTTTGGACGTATTTGCTAATATCCAGTACTCTCATAAACTTCCATCTAGCAATGACTACGGTTACCTTTGCTTCTTCTATCAAACCATTCCCTAGTCACTGCCACTGTGCTTCCTCCTGACCACTGTTTGAAGTCATCTGGATTGCTTGGAATCTGGGTAACACCATCCACAAACCCTTGCTGTTGCTAAAGCAGCTCACTTTGATCTCTTATCATGAACAGAATCAGAATCAGGTTTATTACTGCTGCCTTATCTTGATGTTTTGTGGCAGCAGTACAGTGGCAAGGCGTAAAATTAGCAGCCTCTGAATCATTGTAAATGGGTCTTCAGGCTCCTGTACTTCCTTCCCAATGGTGGTAATGAGAAGAGGGTATGTCCCAAATGGTGAGAGTCCTTAGTGATGGATACTGCCTTCTTGAGCCATTGTCTTTTGAAGATGTCCTCATTGGTGGGAAGGCCTTAGTTCATCTGCAGTTGTAACCCCTCAGCTGTGCCTTTTTACTTTTGGACTTAACTGCTCTAAAGCGTGAACACAGAAACAAAACACCAGCAGAAATCTGAAACGAAGGCAGCAAATATTACCATCGCTCAGAAGTGATGACTGATACAATTTACTTTTCCTGTTATTATCCTTTTGCACTTTGCATTACTATTCCTTTCTGTGACTTAATCTCTCCAATCTTCTCCCCTTCACATATTGTTTACTTTTTCTTCTTCACTCCCCTTTTCTTCGCATCTTGAAATTTGTTTCTGTCATAATGTGCCCAATTCAGGTGAAAGGTCGTCAATTGAAATGCTAGCCATGCCCCTCCATTCCCAGTTGCTCCCTGACCTAGTTGGTATTTCTAGCATTTTCTGTTTTTATCCCACTGCTCTCCTAGTTTTCACTTACTGGAATTTTGAGATAAATCAACACTTTGAAACTTGAATCAAAAACGTAAATCTCACCAATCCACCTCAGAGCTTGCTGACTGACACTGCCTCCTGGATAAGCAATAACTTGATATTAAGATTCCCATTCTTAATTGAAAATGTCACCATGTTCTTGCCTCTATAAACATCTACAGCCTTATAAATCTCCCGCTACATTCTAAATTCTGGTCATGCTCTCATCACTAAATTTAAGCACTCTACTGTTGATGATCGTGCCTTCAACTGGTAACGCCCTTTGCTCTGAAATTCCTTCCCCATGCTTCTCCCAACACCAATTTTTTTCCTGTAATAAGCCTTCAATGCTTATCTTCTTCCAAGACATACACTAACACTGGAAATATTGACTCAAATAGTCAAAAGTCCCTAATTGTGCATCAAGAGAACATTTTTTTGGAGTGCTGTCAGTGCTGACCCAGACTGGGTGTGGTGGATGTTGTTAGTGGGGGAACACGCACAGCAGACCCTACTGTACTTTTACTCCATTAATTAAAGATTTAACTTACTCCAGACTCTATTCTGTCTACTGTGCTATGACCAAAACATGTCCCATCACTTGCTGAATTAATTCAGAGACTTACTCACTACCTCTGATGAATCAGAATCAGGTTTATTATCATTGGCATGCCGTGAGGTTCAGGCAGACAGAAAAATTGATTCAAGAATGTACTCAATGCCTCCTTGAAGTAATGCTACATCCCCACTGGCTCCTGATAATCTCTGATTCATGAGCACTTGTGTGAAATCTGTTCCATAGGTTCTGTGAGTGCAGATAGAAGACACGCACTACCGGTATATATAGTCACCCCACCCCAGCCCCTGGAAGTTTTCATGTTTTATTGTTTTATAACATTGTATCACAGTGGACTTAATTTGGCTTTTTTGACACAGATCACCAAAAATGATTCTTATGCGTCAAAGTGAAAACAAGTTTCTACAAACTGGTCTAAATTACCTGCAAGTTTAAAACATAAAATATTTGATTGTGTAAGTATTCATCCCCTTTAATAAAACACTGTAAATCATCACTGATAGACTAAAATGTGCAGAAACTGAGGCTCGCAATGGCTCTGATTGTGGAGGGGAAGAAGCTGGTCCTAACATGTTGAGATTGTGGCTTCACACCCCTATACCTCCTCTTTGATAGCAACAGTGAGAAGAAGGTGTGTCTTGGATGATGGAGGTCCTTAATGATGGATTCTGCCTTTTGAAGGTGTCCTCCACAGTGGGAAGGCTATTGCCCATGATGGAGCTGGCTGAATTTACAGCCCTCTGCAGCATTTTCTGATCCTGCGCAGTAGCTCCTGCAACCAGTTAGAATGTTTTGCACTGTACATCTGTAGAGATTTGCTAGTCCTTGGTGACAGATGTATCTCTTCAAACTCCAAATGAAATGATTCAGAATTTGCTAAAGAGTTAAAGGTTAGTTGGCTGAAAAAAAAGAGATGAGAGGAAAAAGAAATGGTAAAATATTACACCATGGAATATGTGTTAATATTTGCTAAAATTTCCGCTTAAAATGTAGAGAGAATCTTCAGGCAAATGTATGGAAACTGTATATTGAAATTATACCATTAGCTTGGTATAACTTCACACAACTCCAGGTGCAGATCTGTCTGAGCTATTGCCTCCTCTTTATTGTGTCAGTCGTCTAGATCAATGAGCATATTTCACAGGGTTTGTTGTGATGTATTCTTTCATCTATATATTTCAATATATTCATTGGCACTGTTTTAATCATCTCAAAAGTGTGTTTGGCGAATGCCGAGGATGGTTGTCGAAGGTAGAATTTCACAGGAGCACACTGGGTTGGGTGACGCAGCCTGTACCTCATGCTTGCCTTTGGTGATGTCCAGTGGTTGTAGTAACCCTCTTGTAGCCACATGGCGCCCAGACCTCTGTGCTGTCAGAAGGCCTCTATTTTTTTCCAAATGTTTCTGATTATTAGACAGTATTGAAAGAAACTGCATAGTTAAACATCTATTTATATGATTGAATGAAAAATGTCATATATTTAAAAGCCCATGAAACTGATTGCAGTCAATTAAAACTTAAATATGTAATTGAAACTAAGAGAAATATACAAAAACTCTTTCCTGATCTTAACTGTTAAATGAAGGTTAGTGATTCCATACGACAGAATGATTCCTTGCTGGATGGCTGCTCTGAAGATGATAGGTAATGACAATTTCAAAGTGTATCCAGCTTTCCACTTCAGTTATGGAGGGAACACCCTTTTGCTTGATAATGAGTTCAGCAAAAGAGTGAGAGGTCAGATGTGAGTGCAGCTGATACCCAGCAGAGTGAGTAGGCACAGAGGCCTGGGGCACGTTGAGGAGATCGCCGATGGAGGACCAACGGCCAGCTCCAGCATGCGGATCCATGCGTTCTGGCGCAATATCGTACAGCTTGTGTTCTAACAAAGACAAGTGTAAGGCACTGTGGGAAGATGGGAGGGGTGACATAATAGTTAGTGTGACACTTTAGGGGCAGCTGTTGTAAGTTAAAATAGTCCGTACTGAATGGGTAAAGTTAGTTGGTACAGACAAATTGCATAATTATTGTAATAGTTATAAATGAAATACTTGAAGTAGATTAAATAGTTGTAGATCTGAAAACAGTTAGTTTTAAGAGGGGAATAATAATAACTGTAAACAGACATTCTGAGCAAGTATGCCAGAAAGAGATTTTACAAGTGTTTTAGGAATATAACTTTGATACTGAGTTAGTTGCATTTTGGAACAATATTGAATCTATATTTATGAAAACTATCAACATCATACTGATAAAGTGAATTTATGGGGCAACTCTGAGAATCATTTGTAGATTTAAAAAGACCTTGAAATGCATTTTTAAAAGTTTGAGCCAAATGCAAATAATAATCCTGAAATCCCAGCGGGGTGGTGGTGATTGCAGGAAGTGCAAGTTGCATCATTTTGGGTTGAATATCCAAGCCTCATTTCCTGAAAGTCTGGCTCTTTACCAGAGGGTGGGAATTCCAGAGTCATCTTGAATCTGAGAAGCCAGAATTGCTGAAAGTATAATTAAAAATGTTAAGAATACACACGAGGGTGGTCTTGTGACAGTTAGTGACCACTTTCTTTGGAACATCTAATATTCTACCTTTTTCTCTAACCTCAGCTGATGTCCTAACCATCCTGTTGCATATCGACAGCAAAGAACATAAACCAGTACAGCACCGAGTCTGGCCATTCAGCCCACAATGTTGTGCCAAACCAAGTAAATTAGTAATCAAATGGCTAACTAAACTAATTTGTCTACCTGCACAATGGCCATCTCCTTCCTTTTTCCTCAAATTCATGTGCCTATCTACACGTTTCCTAAAAGACCCTCATGTATCTACCTCTATCACCACCCCAGGCAGTGCATTCTAGGGATCCAACATCACTTGTACAAAAAACTTGCCCCACACATCTCAAAATTTTCCCCCTCACCTTAAATGTGTGCCCTCTGGTATTAGACATTTGAACCCTGGGATAAAGGTACTGTCTGTTTCTCCCATAATTAGATCTCACTTCAGCCAACGGCGTTCCGGACAAAACCCAGTTTGTCCAACCTCTCATGCCCTCTAATTCGGGAATCACTTCTTGCCAATTGCACCATGGCTGAAGCTGTACCACGTTCCTGATCTGTGTTTTGTTTTTTGACATTATTGAAAATCTTAAACTTGGGCTGATTTCCTCCCTGAATACCAATAATTCATTGTAATGCAATAAGTGAAAGAAAGTCAACCAGGCTTTTGATAGAGGGTGAGCCTTCTCTGGGATTGGAATTGCATTGTGATCAAAAACAAGAATGAGGTCCCTATCACTGAGGGTTAAAACATTGGAGGGAAGAGAGAATTGAGCTGGAGGTGTCCAAAACATTCCCAGATTGCTCTTCTGAGATTGATGAATAACTCTCTATCTTCTTTGTCAATATTAACATCACAAATATTAATTGTGAACTTTATTGTTATTGATTTTCTTAAGGATTCTTTTATATTTATGCAGGTTACAAATGCTGCTCCGAATTCTAACATTATTATATTTTCATTAGTTCCTCTATTGTAAGTGAGCTAACTAATTTCCTTTTGGCAGTGTAACAGGCTGCCTTCAAAGGAAGGATGTAACTTTTTAATCAGTACCTCACAATTGTTTATGTGAAACTTTCAGGGTAATAACTCAAGATGTCTTCCTTTATGACAATTCATTTGTAATAATGTGGCGACCCATTTCCTGGCACATGCGAACCGGCTCACAATAAGATAGCCTACGGGGGTTTGCGAGCACAGAGCTTTGGAGCCTCTGCGCCACGGGGGGGGGGGGGGGGGCAGGTTGAGGGAGGCTTAAAAGTGAGGCTGAGGATTTCGAATAAAGTTTTTTCCTTCGACTGCAGTTACCGACTCCGTGTCGTAATTTTAGCGCTGCGTGTAGCACACCGCTACAATTGGTGACCCCGACGGTCTAAACGATTTTTGGACCAGAAATGACCAACGCCGCCTCTGTTCATGCGGTTTGGTTGAAACTGCCGGGTTTCTGGACACAGCGACCGAACTTATGGTTCCAGCAAGCCGAAGCCCAATTCCACGTTCGCCAGATCACCTCAGAAGACACCCGCTACTACTACGTGGTGAGCTCCCTCGACCAGGACACAGCGGCCCAGGTCGCGGAGTTCGTACAGTCGCCCCCGGCAGACGGCAAGTACACGGAATTCAAAGCCCTGCTCCTCAGGACTTTCGGACTCTCATGGCGCGAGCGGGCTGCCCGTTTACTGCACCTGGATGGCTTGGGCGACAGACCTCCATCGGCTTTAATGAATGAGATGTTGTCTCTAGCCGATGGACACACACCCTGCCTCATGTTTGAGCAGGCATTCCTGGAGCAGCTGCCGGAGGACATACGCCTGCTGCTGTCCGACGCGGATTTCAGTGACCCCCGGAAGGTGGCAGCCCGGGCAGACTTGCTGTGGAACGCCAAAAAGGTGAGCGGGGCGTCCATCGCACAGATCTCCCAGCCACGCTCCCAGCAGCAAACCCGTCCAGGCCCGGCCGCAGAGCCCGCCAACCCCCGGCCCAAGGAACACTGGTGCTTCTACCACCAGCAGTGGGGCGCAGAAGCCCGCCGTTGTCGCCCGCCCTGCAAGTTCCCTGGAAATGCCAGGGCCAGCCACCGCTGATGGCTACGGTGGCTGGCCATCGGGATAGCCTCCTGTATGTGTGGGATAGAAGGTCGGGACGCCGGTTTTTGGTCAATACTGGTGCCGAGATCAGCGTTTTACCTCCGACGAGTTATGACACCTGCAGCAGGGCACCGGGTCCCCCCCTGAGGGCCGTGAACGGCAGCACAGTAAGGACCTATGGCACCCGTCAGGTGCAGCTACAGTTCGGCTCCAGCCAGTTCACATGGGACTTTACACTGGCCGCCGTAGCCCAACCGCTTCTGGGTGCGGATTTTTTGCGGGCTCACAGCCTACTGGTCGACCTGCCCAGGAAGAGACTGGTACACGCCGAGACCTTTCAGACGTTCTTCCTGGGTGCAGCCCAGTTGCCAGCCCCTCACCTTGGCTCCATCACGCTGTCCGACAACGACTTCACCAGGGTCCTGGCGGATTTCCTATCGGTTCTGGCACCGCAGTTCACAGCGGCCATGCCCCGACACGGAGTACAGCACCACATCCCGACCCAGGGACCACCCCTCCACGGCCGCGCTCGGCGGCTTCCCCTGGACAAGCTCCGACTGGCGAAGGAGGAGTTCCAGAGGATGAAGGAATTGGGGATCATCCGGCGGTCCGACAGCCCATGGGCCTCCCCCCTGCACATGGTGCCCAAAGCGACGGGAGGCTGGAGACCGTGCGGCGACTACTGCAGGCTGAACGAGGCTACCACACCGGACCGCTACCCTGTGCCGCACATTCAGGACTTTGCAGCAAACCTGCACGGTGCACGGATCTTCTCCAAGGTAGACCTCGTCCGAGGGTACCATCAAATCCCGATGCATCCTGACGACATCCCCAAAACGGCTCTCATCACCCCGTTTGGCCTTTTCGAGTTCCTCCGCATGCTGTTCGGCCAGAAGAATGCCGCACAGACGTTCCAGCGGTTAATGGACGCGGTGGGACGGGACCTGGACTTCGCGTTCATCTATTTGGACGACATCCTCATAGCCAGCAGCAGTCGTCAGGAGCATCTGTCCCACCTCCGTCAACTCTGCGCCCGACTGAGTGAGTACGGTCTTATAATCAACCCCGCCAAATGCCAGTTCGGACTCGATACCATTGACTTCCTGGGCCACAGGATTACTAAAGACGGGGCAACCCCTCTGCCCGCTAAGGTAGATGCGGTCCGCCACTTCCCCCGACCCACCACGATCAAAGGCCTTCAGGAATTCGTAGGTATGGTCAATTTCTACCACCGCTTCCTCCCTTCAGCTGCCCGGATCATGCGCCCCCTGTTCGCCCTGATGTCGGGTCCGAGCAAGGACATTACCTGGGACGAGGAGTCCGCTGCCGCTTTCGTTCAAACGAAGGAAGCTTTGGCGAATGCCGCAATGCTAGTACATCCCAGAATGGACGCCCCTACCGCCCTCACAGTGGACGCATCTAACACGGCAGTCGGTGGGGTGCTGGAGCAACTCATCGCAGGTTGCTGGCAACCCCTGGCGTTTTTCAGCAAACACCTGCGGCCACCTGAGCTCAAGTACAGTGCTTTCGACCGGGAACTGTTGGCGCTCTACCTGGCAATCCGGCATTTCAGGTACTTCCTAGAAGGTCGGCCCTTCACCGCGTTCACGGACCACAAACCGCTTACCTTTGCGTTTACGAAAGCGTCCGACCCCTGGTCATCCCGCCAGCAACGCCACCTGACCTACATCTCTGAATACACGACGGATGTCCGGCACGTCTCGAGTAAGGACAATGTCGTGGTAGATGCGCTCTCTCGCCCTATCGTTCAGGCCCTTTCCCAAGGGGTAGACTTTGAGGCACTGGCAGAGGCACAGCAGGCGGATGAGGAGATTCGGAGTTACAGAACCGCAGTCTCCGGTTTGCAGCTCCAGGACCTCCCCGTAGGCCCGGGTGAGAAGACCCTACTCTGTGACATTGCCACCGGCCAGCCCCATCCCGTCGTCCCGACAGCCTGGCGGCGCCGTGTTTTCGACGCCATTCATAACTTGGCGCATCCCTCCATCCGGACAACTGTCCGGATGGTTTCCAGCAGGTTCGTTTGGCACGGACTCTGCAAACAGGTCAGTGAATGGGCCAAAACGTGCATGCACTGCCAGACGGCCAAGGTGCAGCGGCACACCAAAGCCCCACCGCAGCAGTTCCATCCCGCCCACCGGCGTTTCGACCACATTCATGTGGATATCATGGGCCCCCTGCCAGCGCGGCACCTGCTGACTATCGTGGACCGGTTCACAAGATGGCCAGAGGCGGTCCCACTCACCGACACCACCTCCGAATCTTGCGCCCGAGCCCTGATCACCACCTGGATATCTCGCTTTGGTGTACCGGCCCACATTACCTCCGACAGAGGCGCCCAGTTCACCTCCAGCCTGTGGTCAGCTATGGCCAGCCTTTTGGGGACTCAGCTGCACCACACAACTGCCTACCACCCACAGTCGAACGGGCTAGTGGAGCGTTTCCACTGTCACCTGAAGTCGGCCCTCATGGCCCGCCTGCAAGGAGCCAACTGGGCGGACGAGCTTCCCTGGGTCCTACTCGGCACCCGCACAGCACCCAAGGACGACCTGCACACCTCGTCGGCTGAGTTGGTATACGGCGCGCCCCTGGTCATCCCCGGGGAGTTCCTACCAGCCCCACGGGGGCAAGAGGAAGATCCCGCAGCAGTCCTGGGCAGACTACGCGAGAAGCTCGGTAACCTGGCCCCCGTACCCACTTCACAGCACGGGCGGAACCCAACCTGCGTACCCAAAGACCTGCAGAACTGTAAGTTTGTGTTTGTACGAAGGGGCGGGCATCGGCCACCACTGCAGCGGCCATACGAGGGGCCGTTTATGGTGCTCCGGAACAATGGGTCCACGTTTGTGCTGGACGTTGGGGGGAAAGAGGAGGTTTTCACGGTGGACCGCCTTAAACCGGCCCATGTGGACCTGGCACAACCGGCCGAGTTTCTGACACCTCGGCGCAGAGGCCGACCTCCCAAGCAGGTTCCGGCCCAGACTGTGGACATTGGGGGATGTATCGCCGGTTCTGGGGGGGGGGGGTTATGTGGCGACCCATTTCCTGGCACATCCGAACCGGCGGCTCACAATTAGATAGCCTACGGGGATTTGCGAGCACAGAGCTTTGGAGCCTCTGCGCCACGGGGGGGGGGGGGGGGGGTGGGGCAGGTTGAGGGAGGCTTAAAAGTGAGGCTGAGGATTTCGAATAAAGTTATTTCCTTCAACTGCAGTTACCGACTCCGTGTCGTAATTTTAGCGCTGCGTGTAGCACACCGCTACAATAGGGTGCTTGGACTGCTTACTGATCTGGAATTTTAGTTAAACTTGAATGATCTCTTCATTGAGTTTACTTAAAAACTATAGTAAATCAAAAAAAAAGCTTAATGTAGGTTCCTGGGTTCCAACAGGCCATTAATGATTGTACTGGCAAGCCCCATTTCCCTGTCGTTACTGAGCACAACATATGCACCTATCTGCAGATGCCAGAATACAGTTCTGTTCAGTGTACCTCCGAAAAGCGGGTTACATTTAATTCCTGCCCACACCCTCTGGTTACTGATAACCCCTTTGCCTCCAGAAACCGAAGTCTCCTTTTGAGTTGTCTGACTACAAGGAGTTGCAGCCAGTACATTCTCAAGAATCATCAGTGTATTGATAAGACAATGATAATGTTGGGTAGTTTGCCTCTTTTTTTGATGTGGTTGCTTTTAACCTGTTTTGTAGGATTCATGTTGCTTGAGGGAACTGTAATTTCAATGCACTTTCGTCTGTTTCAAGTGGTTTATGGGTCTTTGTCTCAGGATAGTGCATCTGTTTATTAGGGGGTAATATAAGCCCCAACCTCACCATATTTATATCACACCACTCTTAAATTGGCAATAAAACACACTTTCACAGAAAACCTTTCATGTCAAATATTAGTAATTTTTATGCAAGTGCTGAAGCTGTAACTCTTAGCAACTGTAAACGACTGAACTAACATACTAAATAAATGCTCCTAGCTTCTCACATCATGTCCTTTCATCTCCCCCTCCCACTACTCACCTACCTCCGCCTCACCTGGTTTCACTTACCACATGCCAGCTTGTGTTCCTTTCCCCCCTCCCCCCACCTTTTTATTCTGGCTTCCGTCACTTTCCTTTTGAGTCCTGTCAAGCCATCAAAGGCAACACACACAAAATGCTGGAGGAACACAGCAGGCCAGGCAGCACCTATGAAAAGGAGTGAGTAGTTGACGTTTTAGACCGAGATCCTTCAGGAGGACATTCTTTTTCCCCCCCACACCCCTTTGTTTCCATTCCTGATAAATGGTCTCATCAACTGTTCACCCTTTTCCACGGATGCTGCCTGGCCTGCTGAGTTCCTCCAGCAGCTTGCGTGCATTGCTTTGGAATTCCAGCATCTGTAGATTTCTTGTGTTTAGCTCAAAATATCGATTGTTCATTCTTCTCCATAGATGCTGCCTGACCTGCTGAGTTCTTCCTGACCTTCTAAAAAAAATTCCTATATATATGAAATAAAAAAGTTTTGAGCATCTAAACGCCTCATCCTGAATTGAACATGGGGGCAGTACGGTAGGAAAGCAATTAGCCGTAACATTACTACAGCGTCTGATGACCTGGGTTCAATTCCACAGCAGTCTGTACGTTCTCCCCGTGACCACGTGGGTTTTCTTTGTGTGCTGCTCTGGTTTCCTCCCCCATTCTGAAGTCATATGGTTTAGTAGTTCGTTGGCCATGGAAGAGTAATTTGGCCAGAAGGGCCAGTTATGTGTTGTATCTCTACATAAACAATAAATATTGAGAATTATTGACAATAGCCTTTTAGTTTCAGTTTTTTGAGCTCAGTTGGCTGACAGCATGACTATTGGTGAAATTGACAAACTTATGAATGAGACACGATTATAATACATTATTTTTACAGCATAAAATGGTCAGTCAGTTTGACTTGCATCAGGCAGCTGGCTGTTGCAGGGGCAGAGTTGACACCAGAATCACTTGGGAGGGGAAATCCTTCTTCTTCACACATCTTGCAAAAGCTCACTTCCGGATAGATCTTGTCTTGATTTGGGTTTGATTGTTTCTCCTGTGACTGTGAAAAGTATTTTGAAGTGATGTTCCTGACCGTACTTTGGAAGTACAGCCTGTTTGTCAACCTTATCTCTTTCCACTTACTGAGTTCAGGTTTAATGTCTGGTGTCAGCAAGTCCTTATCGTGGATTTGAGCCTAGGTACCCTCACATTTTGACTTAGTTACAAAATCATGAAGTTAGTGGTTTATCTGTGGTTTGAAATCTAACAAGTTCACATCTTTGCCCAATTATTTTTGTTGATTCTTCCACGTTGACAGAAAAGATATATAAGTTGTTAATTGAGTTCCTGTTCTGTCAAGATGGTTTATTCTTTTCATTTATTGCTCGATAGCATTATTGATATAAATTGTTAATTGGATTTCTGTTCTGTCAAGATGGTTTAGCCTTTACATTTATTGGTAGGTAGTATTATTGAGACAATGATTTGCCCTAGGTGTAAATGAAGTTCAAAATTTTGCACATTTTATTTGCAAGAACAGGAAAGAACACATGTAAGATTTAATTTTTTTAGCAGTAGGACAAATGCCGTATTTGTCCTACTCCATTGTGTCCAAGACATCTGAAAAGGAGTGGTGCCTCAAAAAGGCGGCATCCATCATTGAGGACCCCTTTCACCCAGGACGTGCCCTCTTCTCATTGCTACCATCAGGGAGGAGGTACAGGAGCCTGAAGCCACATACTCAATGATCTAGGAACAGCTTCTTCCCCTCTGAAATCAGATTTCTGAATGGACATTGTACTCGTGAACAGTACCTCACTACTTTTTTAAAACTTTTATTTTGTGCATTACTTCTTAAATTTAACTATTTAATACATACAGTATGTACTTACTGTAATTCACAGTTTTTTCTCTCCCTATTAGTATGTATTGTATTGTACCAGTGTCTCAAAGACAACAAATTTTGCGGCATGTGCCAGTGATATTAAACCTGATTCTGATTCTCACATTTCACTTCAAAGCACCTTGAAGCACAGGCAAATTAATATAGCAGTTCTCTCGTGATTAATTTCCAGCACTCTAATGGGATTTGAGCTCAGTGTCTGCGAATTACTAGCAGAGTATCATGACTATATGGTAACTATAAACAATACTCTTTTGTTCTGTCACACATAATTATTGATGAAGATGACAGTTTACGACCACAAAAGGGTTTAGTAAAATGGATGTAAGCCTTGGTGCACGGGAGCGTTAAATCAGGTTGTTGCTTTTTAAAATACTGACAGTGCTTTTCTCATGTGTCTCACAGGTCAGTATTCTAACAACGCTTGAGAGGCGATTTGACCTGCACAGCACTGAACTGGGAGTGATTGCGAGTAGCTTTGAGATCGGAAACCTCATGATAATATTGTTGGTGAGCTACTTCGGTGGCAAGGGTCATCGGCCTCGACTGATAGGCTGTGGCGGAATCATAATGGCCATAGGGTCTTTATTCTGTGCATTACCCGAGTTCCTAAGCCATCAGTATCAATACAAGCAGGTGGACAGATCAGTGGTGAAGAACACCTGTCTGGCAAACCTTTCCTCGGAGGAAGAGCAGATTGAAATGGAGAAGAATCTAAAAACGTGTGCAGAAACAGAAACGACAAACATGATGTATGTCCTGGTTATTGTGGCACAGGTTATCATTGGGGCGGGAGCAACTCCCATTCAACCGCTTGGAGTCTCCTATATCGATGACCATGTACGGAAGAGGGATTCGTCACTTTATATTGGTGAGTACTTCTTTATTCTCAGCCACACTTTCAAAAGTGATAGCTCAGTTAACAATTCTGTATTTCCAGGTGTTTATTGGATGAATTGAGATAGTGGAAAATTCTTCATTCGATTATTAATCAGCCATCTGTTCAATTTGGTGATTGTGGTTTAAATGAGGTGCACTGATCTATATAGTCTCTGTACTATGGACTGCCTAGTGTTAACTTCCAGAGTGAATCTATTTAAAGCTTATTTCACTTTCAGACCCCACAGTTAATCTGTTAGTGTCATTAAAGAGAAAATAATCTTGTGATCCTGTAGAAATTCAATCAATATAATAACTCAGAGGTGTCCTTGAGGGCTCAAAGGAGGCTACTGTAAGCATTTATAGCATATATTTCTCTGTATGAGGTGATTTGGGTGAATTGTTGACATTTTAGGAACTTCACTCTGCCATAATTGTCCACTTGCATTAAAATTCCTCTTGAGGAAATGGCAATTTGTTAAGATGTTTTCCTTCCAATATAATGATTTCTTGCTAAAATTCATTCTACTCTGTGGTAACCAGATTGTCTTTAAACATTTTTGCTAGTCATCTACAGAGATCCCTATTGAAAGTTACGATAATTGAAGAAAAACATGTTAGAATTTCATAAAGAAAATGTCTTTTATTAATTAGATCAGTGCTTTTCCCATTTTCTCAGCCAGGTAATCACTGACAAATTATCGTTACCTAACATAATGTTCATATGAACCTTTAGCCACCATTGTCCTACTATCTGTCACTATTAAATGAAAAATGGTGTTGGTATACTGCTGGGAATTAATTCATTTTGCTCTCTTATTCTTGTCTATATATTTTCCTGTTAGGTGTCAGCAACATTTTCAGATTGTACAATCGTGACAAATATTATGCAATAAAATACCTTTTATATTGAGGATAAGCAGTGTCATTTTATTTTGCTTTTACAGTTACTACTGTTAACCAGCAAAAATTACCTCCTAACATAATATTCTTGTGCTGTGTATATTACTGGGAAAGCCAGATTAATTGACTGTCCCTGGTTTTGGAAGGAGATGCAATAGATCTTCTCCTTGAATTGTTGCAGTCCCTGTGCTGTCGGTATTTGGAATTTCCTGAGTTACTGTTGAAGGAACCTGCAGTAAATGTCAAAACTACAGACAAGAGTTATGTATCAGTTGCTGGAGTTCCTGTAAAATTACTGTCTTGGTTTTATGCTAGAGAGCAGTGATCTCAAAAGTATTGCCAAACCAAACATGCTACATTGGGTCTATTGATTATTTCAAAACCTGTCATGCTGAAGTTGGATATGAATCTCCCAGCCATACAACAAGCAAGTTAACTGTTCTTAACGTCTTCTTGTATATCTAGTCATGCTCCCTTGTTAGGGTTCAGTCATCTCTGTAATTACTAACTTCCTTCATCCATGTTAATTGACCTTCAAAGTGTATTGATATAAGTTTAAGATTTATGAATGGGAACTGACTGTGGAAAACTCACCAGATATGTTGGCTGTAGGATCTTATAATATTTGTATCCATTAATAGCACTGACCTTCCTCGGGATGCATAAATGGAGACCTGTCAGTAGCTCCACATTGTACGTGTTACTTTTTATAGTACACATTGTGCTCACCAGAGTTGAGCAATTAAGGGCAATTTCATTTTAAGACAGTTTATTGCTATACTGTTCAAATATCAAATAATTCTCAAGAATGGCTAATATAGTTCAAGAAGATGCAATGCCTGAAAACTCTTTTTAAAAAAATGTAGTAATGTAGAGTCACAGATGGATAACACACAAATTTATGAGATAAAGAGTTTGACAGATTAGTTGCTAGAAACTTTTTCATTGCTTGATTAGTTGATTCATGCTAAGTGATCTCTTAGTGTATATAACCTCATTGGAAGTTTGTTTTATTTTAAGCAGAGTGGGTGATTGTGGATCATGACATTTTCTGTAGTTTACACAAATGTTTTTGGTTTCGATTTTCAAGGATAAGTTTGTAACAAAGTCAATATGTTGGGCAGTACCAACACATCTGCAATAATAATTGTTTATCTGTAAAAGAGAAAGAAAATATATCTTGTGTACACAACTCAAGTACTGACATATAAAGATCTCATTGTTCTCTGTGGCAGGGAATTTCAAAGTTGGTGGAGAATTCCATCATCCAGTAGTACTTCAAAATACCTTCCAGACATAAATAGGCATATTATTATGAATTACAACAGTGGAACACCATAGAATAAATGTACAATTGCACTAGTCTGTTACCCATAGCATAGGAAGTTTGTTCAGAAATGCAGGAAGCGCAAGTCAAGTTGGAAACAAGCATTCTGAATGATTGAATTCAAAGTTCAAAGTAAATTTATTAACAAATTACGTATACGTCACCATCCACTACCCTGGTTGTGTATTTAGTATTTCTATAATACTTAAACATATTGTTTGCTTAAGCATTCTTCATTTTTTGCAAAGTGCATTGTGGGTTATTTGTGAAAGTATGTAAATGACATACATCGTCATTCTACTATGTCATAAGTGTGTTCCTCGTTTAACAAAAGTGAACTAAGGCTCGCATCCCTCGGCTTCCTTGTTTTCCTTTTAATTATAACAGTAGAGACAATGTACTTTTACAGCGAATCTGAAATAACTACCTATCTGTTGAAGTGCTGTATGACGTTCGAGTTAAAAAATAGCGCAGCACATTTCCTTTGTGAAAGGGAAAGATGAACAAATTAAAAATGTTTCACAATGGGAGAATTCATGGGTTCACAATCAGTGAATACAAGGTGAATCAGGGAATAATCATTAAAAAGAGCAGAAATGGCCGGCCACAATGACAAAGTTGATTTCACAAAGATAACTGGATATTGTACACATAGATTGAGCAGCATTTTAAAGCAAATGAAATAACCAATGAGAAATGAGTATCCGTTTTCCTGAGTATATCGGGTTTAAGGCATATAGTACGTTTTGAAGTTTAACTGCTCTAACGAAACCAGCCGAAATGAACTTTGCTGATATTGTGAAAGTAATGCAGGAACATTTAGAATTGAAGACATTGTTGATTGCACTTTAGCAGATTCAAAAGGAAGGCGAGTCAATTTCAGCATGGAAGGCTGAATTGTAAAAGCTGTCCGAGTATTGTCAGATGGGCTGAGAGATTGTTTAGTTTGTGGAATTTTACAGGAAAACATTCAGATACAACTCTTAACTGAGGCACAACTTTAAATTTAAAAGAGCCCTTGGAAATTGCTGTATGAATGGAAAGGGTAGACAGAGGTGCAGTTGAGCTGCAGTTAGGGATGACAGTGACCGTGAACAAAATTCCAATGTCCTAAGAGGAAAAATGGCCTGGTCGAACAAATTGTGTTACCGTTGTGGCAGGGGCTCACATAAATCAGACCAATGCAGGTTTAAAAGTGAAACTTGCAGAAAATGCAGCAAAGTAGGACACATATAGCATGTCAGACAGACGAAAAGAAATGGACTGCTCAGGGAAGAGAAAAGGATGAAAAATCACATTGCAGTTTCAGAAGAAGCACTGACCTGCTTGCTGTTGGTACAAAATCTGATGAGAAGGATGTAAGGCTGGGTGGCCTTGAAGTTTACAAAGTGAAACCCAACAATAAAAAGGCAAAATGGCTTACACCAGAAGTGAACGGCAAATTAATTAAAATGGAATTGGGCACTGGCTCAGCTGTTTCAGTCATTCCACAAAATGAGTTTGAATGGCATTTCAAAGATACCTAACTGAAGCCTGCAGATATCCAACTGAGACCTTATACTGGAGAAAAGACACCTCCTGTGGGAAGGACGTTCTTAGCAGTGAAATACAGCAAACAACAAGCCCCATTGAGCTTGTATGTGGTAAAAGCGGAAGGGGCAGCATTGAGGAACGTGATTGGCTGAGTCAACTACAACTTTGTTGGAGATCCATCCGCCATTTACATGCCACATATCCTGTAATAGAGTCGACTGAAAGCAAATCGAGAAAGGTACTGGATGATGCCACAAAAAGTCTCCATGCTCCACACCATGAACTCAGGTCTAACATAGAGCAAGTAGGTGTTGGTGTTAACCTCTAAGGCTCTGGATAGAAAGGATGTTGGACCATTGAAGGACCAGGCTGCTGAGAGGAATTGTGAAAGTGACGAAAGCACTGGTCGGACTACAACGGTTTTTGTAGGCAAAATATATGAGAATGCTTCTGATATTTTAATCAGGTATTTACTTGTGAAGTGCTGCTTGGCTTTTAGCTGGAAGGGAGGAGTCAATGAAGGTACAGAAACCGAGGATTCATCAGATGATGTTGTGTATGCGGAAACCAAGAGGAGAAATCAGATCATAAAGGGATCAATAGATGGATTCATAAGAGATTACCCCAGTGAACTAAATACACCTTCCCAGATGAAGATGCACATCCTGGAAAGAAAAAAGAGGATGATGACATAAGTGCTATGGAAGAGGATAAACTTAACAAATTCAGAGATACTCACAAGAAACTAGAAGAAAAAGGAAGGTGAGAAAAAGAAAAACAGGAAATTGAAAAGGAGAGAAGCAAGGATCACAGAGAAGCAAGGATCACAGTAGAAGCAAGGATCACAGAGAAGCAAGGATCACAGTTGGAGCAAGGATCACAGTAGAAGCAAAGATCACAGTAGAAGGAAGGATCACAGAGAATCAAGGATCACAGTAGCATGGATCACAGTAGAAGCAGGGATCACAGTATAAGCAAGGATCACAGTAGAAGCAGGGATCACAGTAGAAGCATGGATCACAGTAGCAAGAATCACAGAGAAACAAAGATCACAGTAGAAGGAAGGATCACAGAGAATCAAGGATCACAGTAGAAGCAAGGATCACAGTAGCAACGATCACAGAGAAGCAAGGATCACAGTAGCAAGGATCACAGAGAAGCAAGGATCACAGTAGCAAGGATCACAGAGAAACAGAGAAGCAAGGATCACAGTAGAAGGAAGGATCACAGTAGCAAGGATCACAGAGAAGCAAGGATCACAGTAGCAAGGATCACAGAGAAACAGAGAAGCAAGGATCACAGTAGAAGCAAGGATCACAGTAGAAGGAAGGATCACAGTAGCAAGGATCACAGTAGAAGCAAGGATCACAGTAGAAGGAAGGATCACAGTAGCAAGGATCACAGAGAAACAGAGAAGCAAGGATCACAGTAGAAGCAAGGATCACAGTAGAAGCAAGGATCACAGTAGAAGCAAGGATCACAGTAGAAGCAGGGATCACAGTAGCAAGGATCACAGAGAAACAGAGAAGCAAGGATCACAGTAGAAGCAAGGATCACAGTAGAAGCAAGGATCACAGTAGAAGCAAGGATCACAGTAGAAGCAGGGATCACAGTGGAAGCAAGGATCACAGTAGAAACATGGATCACAGTAGAAGCAAGGATCACAGTAGAAGCAGGGATCACAGTGGAAGCAAGGATCACAGTAGAAGCAGGGATCACAGTGGAAGCAGGGATCACAGTGGAAGCAAGGATCACAGTAGAAGCAAGGATCACAGTAGAAGCAGGGATCACAGTAGAAGCAAGGATCACAGTAGAAGCAGGGATCACAGTGGAAGCAGGGATCACAGTGGAAGCAGGGATCACAGTAGAAACATGGATCACAGTAGAAGCAAGGATCACAGTAGAAGCAGGGATCACAGTGGAAGCAAGGATCACAGTAGATCCAGTGAGAAGAGACAAGAAAAGGAGATGAGAGGTTTTCAGAGTTGTCTGGGCCACTTCCTGGAGTCTCCAAGTCAACTCTTACAACCACCACGGAGGAGACCTCAGAACCTGAGATCGTTTTCACAGCCACAAGTCACACCTGCCAAGCAGAGTGACTGTCTTATCCCTCAAGAATAAGAAATCCTTCACAGTAGTTACATCTTTAGCCCTGAATAGTACAATTTTAAATTTACTATGGTGCAGATGTCTGTATAGTAGTTGTATTATCTATTATACTGTGTATATAGTTGAGATGCATTTTATATTGTTGGAGCTCATAGCTCAGCAGGGAGGAGCGTTGTGTAGTTAACATTTCAGAAATATTTGAGTAATATTGTAAATCTATTGTTTGATTAGCATTCTTTGTTGCTTACATAATGCAGTGTGGGTTATCTGTAAGAGTATGTAAATTGCATATGTCATCACACCACTACATCGTACCTATATGTGTCCATCTTGCTTTAAAAAAACAAACTAAGACTTGCACCTCCTGACTCCCATGTTTTCCTTTCAATTAGTTTAATGCTTTGGAGTTACAAAACATACCAACCCTGAGGTACATTTTCTTGTGAGTTTTCTCAGCAGGCCGATGAAATACAACAGACTTGATGACGAACAGCACTTCTTGTGTATCAGATTCAGAGTATGGGTCACCGGAGACCAACGTGCTACCTGGAACCTACACTACCTTGTGAGTGTGGAGCCTTAGCTCACCTGGATCCCAGATTTTGTCTGTGTGGGGGACCGGTGTTGTTGGGAGAGGGGTAGTCTAATACCCTCCCCTTGGACAACATCGGTGGCGTGGAGAGGGGAGACGCAGCATGGGCAATGCTGGTCGTCCATACAACCCTGCCCAGACCTGCACCCTGGAAACCTTCCATGCACAAATCCATGGTCTATCGAGACTAACGGAGGCCTACAGTGATGGGGCACTGCAGCCAGCGTGATTAAGCAGCACAATAGCTTCTTGAGTTACTTTAGGATTTCTTTTAGTCTTGAACTGAACTGCATGAGAAGATGGGGAGGGGCCAGTGGAAATTCTATTCCTCGGTCATAAAGAATCTGGATTGTAAATCAACCGAGATGGTTTTAGCAGGGCAGGAATACAGTTCATATTACATTTTGTCATTAAACATTGACATAGGGCGTCAACTTTTCAAACATTGAGAATGTTTCTACTCTTTCCCTGGGTTTAAGCTTATTGTTAGTGTCCCAGCTTGAGCAGCTGATTAAAGTTCACTCCTGCAAGTGTTGTTTTCTCAGTTGTTCAGCTAAACCTATGGGATCCATGCTTCGTACACACTGCGGGCTGGAACACATTGAAGGCAAATGCCACACTCAGATATGCCTTGTTACCATGAGGTCGAGCAGCTTTTTTTGGAACCAGTTAACAGGAGAGCAGCAATATACTGGCAAATAGATGAATGTGAGGGTATTCAAGAGACATCAGAGATGTAAATTAAGCAGGCATTTCAAGACTTTAATCTCTTTGGGTCTTGACCTGGCTGTTCAGATTGTATCCGATGTTTTCTGTCTCTATGGATATGTAGACATTTCCCATCACGCAGTTTCAGCATTCTCAGGGATTTCAGTCCGTGGATCCTGAGTATTTTTTAATTCATTGTTCTAGCTTTATTTAGAGATAAAGCGTGGACCAGGCTCTTTCAGACCAACGAGCTGCACCACCCACATACCCACCTATCTTAACTTTGGCCTAATCACAGGACAATTTACAGTGACCAATTAACCTACTAACTGATACATCTTTGGACCGTGGGAAGAAACCAGAGCACCTTGAGGAAACCCACACAGTCACGGGGAGAGCGTACAAATTCCTTACAGACGGCGTCGGAATTGAACTCCCGAACTCCAATGCCCCCAAGCTGTAATAGCATCACATTTAAATGTCTTCTTGTGTAACGGGCACCTCTCCGGCTTAATCATTCTTTTAATCACACACAGTAGGTGAAGGCTTTTCTTCAGCTTTATCAGTCAAAATCCTACCCACAGCACTTTTAATATCCAGTGTCACTTATTTACCGTTGTTTTGCCTGCATTTTGTCCACCTCCTCTGCCATTCAATTGGAAACAGCATAGAGGACTTAAACAGCATAGAGGACATTTCTAAAAGGAATGCCAATTATTCACAGGACGATGGTTATGATATAAATTGGTACATTGTACAATGAAACAATCTGTTCCCCCTCTCCCAGAATGGAAAAGTATTCTAAAAAATTCTTTCAAATAGCTTTTAAAAGTTAAATAATCCACAATTCAGTGCACGTCTTTTCGACAGTGTCGTTCTCAGTTACTGTCCTTGAAAAAGCACAGTACATCCATAAGTTTTCCAGAAGTTTTAGCATTATCTAGGATGACAAGGATTTCTTCATACCATGAAGATGGTATCTACTGTGATGGTGATCTATTTCAGAGGTGTAGATTGTATATCTGTACTACATCTTCCCTGGTGTAAATTAGAATGTTAACCATGAAGATCCGTCATTCACAAGTTTGCCAAACATTGCTCTTTCCTTTGTTATATTAAGAGGGTCAGGTGAAGTCTGGTCTGGTTTCTTAATCAAAGAATCATCTAAAATATTATATTTTAACTGTTAACAGAAGTGTCTGAAGGACGTATACTGTGTATGTTATGTAAAAAAATATACACACACACTTAATGTAATTCACATTTTTTCTATTATTAGGTATTGCAAGGTACTGCTGCTGCAAAGACAGTAATTTCATGACACATGACAGTGATGTTAAACCTGATTCTGATTCTAATTCTGAGGAAGTCATTGTAACTCAGTCTGAAATGGCAGGAAAACAAGGAGATTTCAGATTGTTTATCTTTTCCAAATGGCATGCTAAGTAATTTTGCTTATTACTAAAATTGTTTGGCTGATTTCACTGGGAGAACTCCGAAACATCTGCAGTGTGAACTCTGAAATATCTGTTTAAGTATCCACAGTTGTAGATCCAGAAAAAGGATTCATAGCAGATCAAATGTCAAACAGGACTGAATTCTTAGAGTAGGAACTAGAAGTAGCAAGTTCAATCAGGCTTGGCTCAATTTCAATTCTAAAATTAATCACGTCGTTGAAAATAATGACGCAAGGAATGAAATAAGGCTCTAGTCCAAACTAGATTAACTTTACTCAGACACCGCACATCCCAGCTTGCTTAGAAGATGATGTAAGTATTATTTGTTCAGACTATTGAATGTGCTTGTCGTGATTAATTTAGGACAAGCTAAATAGTGAAAATCTTCAATAAAGAATAATTTTCTCATATTACTCAGAGTGTGGAAAGAGTCAAGCAGTACTTAAAAGCAGCTGCAGTATTTTGGCCATTTTAACAACATGCTAGTGACATGGTTCTCTTCTGGCTTCTTCCAAAGCAATTGTGAGCTTTGAAACAATGATTTCATTTAATTTTAAACTCTTCACGTGTGTTCTCATTTAACAGAGGAAGTGAGAGCACATGGAGGCCATTCATGGTGTTTGCTTCTGCTCTAATACTTTGCTTGGGTCTTGGCTGATACTGTCCTTCAATCTCACTTTCATGTTCTGACGTCATCTTCCAGTAATTCCTGCAAAATCCAGTCTCTGCTTGCATGTGCTCAACAGCTAGCCCTCAGACGCCTTGGTTAGATAAACTCAAAAATCCCTTCCCTCTGGGTAAAGAACTTCTCTTCTCAGTTCTGCGTGACCCATCCCTTATTTCGAGATAATTATACTTGTACGTATCATGACCGAACCCTGTATTGGGCAATAAGTATTCTTACAAGTGGTTTAACTCTAGTTTTAAGTTCCTGTGTGTCTTAAAGACACCGGATACAGGTTCCGCCTGCTATCTGAAGGTAGAGCGTTCCTCTGAAACAGTTTGTAAGCCGAAACGGTGTAAAGCGAAGAAGCAATTACCATTTATTTATATGGGAAAAATGTTTGCGCATTCCCAGACCCAAAAAATAACCTACCAACTCACGCCAAATAACACATGAAACCTAAAATAACACGAACATATAGTAAAAGCAGGAATTATATGATAAATACACAGCCTGTATAAAGTAGAAATAATGTACGTACAGTGTAGTTTCACTTACCGGAATCGGGAAGACAGCGAGCACACTGGAAGGTTCATGCATTTTTCTATCGTACAGTTCGTTGTAAGCACTCAAGACATCCTGCAAACCTGCCCTAAACCTACGTGCCCTTTTAAAAGTAAAGTCATGCTTCTTGGCAATCATTGCAGCACTGTCAATCGTAGTGAAAATCTCACGCTGTTCAAAGCTGTGGCAGCTTGATGCTGAGTGTTTCACTGAGAGCAAAACAAACGCTGAACGCTATTTTCACCTTTTGCCACTCTCGCTGCTCGGGGTGCACACTGCCTCTGTAACGGCTCGCTGCAAAACAAACGCTGAACGCTATTTTCACCTTTTGCCACTCTCGCTGCTCGGGGTGCACACTGCCTCTGTAACGGCTCGCTGCAAAACAAACGCTGAGCGCTATTTTCACCTTTTGTCACTCTAGCTGCTCGGGGTGCACACTGCCTCTATAACGGCTCGCTGCAAAACAAACGCTGAGCGCTATTTTCACCTTTTGCCACTCTCGCTGCTCGGGGTGCACACTGCCTCTATAACGGCTCGCTGCAAAACAAACGCTGAGCGCTATTTTTGCTTTTCGCCTTTTCTCATAAAAGCGAAAATCCTCTTTGGATTTCTTTCAGTTAGTAAAAACAGGTACTAATGTAGGTCTTCTGTTAAAGCGAACTTTCATAAAGTGGGGATACCTGTATTTCTATAAATGACCTATTGTTATTGATGGCAGATGTGTTGGCATGCATTCTGATGGAACGAGGTGTATTCTAGTGAGGAATTTAAGTGAATATTCCTGTAAAATGCAGGCAGTTCTAAACCAGAATCAGAATCAGGTTTGCTATCACTGACACGTGTCATGAACTTAGTTGATCTGCATCATGGTGAAGGGTCCCGGCCTGAAACGTTTATTTCTCTCTGTGGGTGCTGTCTGACCTGCGTTCTTCCAGCATTTTGTGTGCATTTACTCTGGATTTAAAACGTTCGCTGACTCTCTTGTGTAGATTCTGTGTGCACCTTGTGATGCACCTTTGTAACTTTACACCTCATTTTCCCACACTGCAGTGAGAAGAGTCCATCGAGTTCTTGGGAGCTTTGGTTCCATGTAGCTAGGTCTTGGAGGGACAAGAGCAGCTGAAGCAGACACATGGTGGGGCCCAATTGCTGTAGGCGCTGGCTTATACTGATGAGGTTAAGACGGAAATACTCTTGCAGGCCCTTCTACCTCTCCAGAAATGGAAGTATTAGAATGACTTCTGGACAATTTTTTGAACAACCTCTGGTGGTCCCATGATGGATTTCTGACAGGTTGGTCAACACGGAGGTCACTGGCTTTCAATTTCCATAGCAATCTGGATGCAAGTGACTGGAATATGAATTTGTTTCATTCAACATTGCTTTTATTTCCCAAGGAGAAAGTGTTAACTTTCCTCTGTACTATACCCTGGATTCAAGAAGAAGAAATTACACGTGTGTAAACTTGTTTGTCCACTTGCATGTCTTGGTTCATGCTAGCTCGATTCATTTGTAATGCTTGTAACTTGAAGCTCCATCGCAGCCAGTCTCAAAACTAAATGAGGAGTGCTTTACTTTGAACAGGTTACCAACTTCCATGATATCTGATGTTTGTTAGGTTCAGGAGGCATAGCAGTTTCTGAAGTACTGATGTGGGTCCACAGTGGGTGGGTCTTCTGGTTGTGATCGTGGTCCTGACACCATAACATCAATGTTACTTATTTTTTCTATCTGAAGCACCAACTACTGACCTGACAGTGAAACTGGTTTCCTTGCACGGGGGGAGTCCCAGTATTGGACCTGCAGGCAGATGTTGGTCTTATTATTTTGGCCGCTGTCCTTTGACAGTTACAGTGTTTAGTGGAGGAGTGTGGAGGGCACCAGTGAGGACAACTGACTATGTTCAAGGAGCTCTATCCTAGTGAATACTGGTAATCTGGTTATTCCTAATATTCAATATTTGAAGGGACAGCGAGATTAATTTATGCGAGTGTCTACTGATGAAAGTTTATTAGATCACTCCTATACATGCAGCGCTAAAATTTACAATGCTGTTGCACCAGTTTAATTGACTGATTTGCCCAGTTTAAAAAAAAATTAGAGCAAGTTTGAAAAGAATTGTTTGGTTCTCCATTTCTCTTCCCCCCATCTTACACATTTGATATATCCTGCTTTAATATTTGGAAGATGCTATTCCTTATTCCCTGCCTGGAGATGTGTGGATGTAAACTGTACTGTTAGGTGAACTAATGCAGCTTACCTGCTCTTCAGACTTTGCCACCACCCACTGCCATTCCCAGAAGCAGAATTAGACTTGTTCAGTAAATAGCAGTGGCCACGCTATTACCCATTATTTCTGTGGTACATTGCCCAATCTTTTTTCTTTAAGGGTTTCACAAATGTGTCTGATTATTGATTCAGATTTATTTATCTCATGTACATTGAAACATGCAGTGAAAAAGAGTCATAGAGTCATGGAAAAATACAGCACAAAAATAAGCCCTTCAGCCCATCTAGTCTGTGCCAAACCATTTAAACTGCCTATTCCTGTTGACCTGTACCGGGACCATAGCCTTCCATATCCCTACCACCTATGTACCTATCCAAGCTTCTGCTGATTGTTCAAAGTTCGAAGTAAATTTATTATCTATGTGACCATATACTGTGACCCTGGGATTCACTTTATTACAGACATTCACAATAGAACAAATTAATGAAAAACTATAAACAAGACAGATAAACAATCAATGTGCAAAAGAAGAAAAAAAAGGATAGATAAATAAATAAATAATATCAAGAAAATGAATTATAAAGCTCATGAAAATGAGTCCAAAGGGTGCAGAATCAGCTCAATGTTGAGCTGAAATTTCCACATTCTTTCCAACTACGCTGATCTATAGGTTTAAACTAAACATAACAATTTACAGTGCAGATCGTCTTCAACCGACATGTGACATGCATTCTGGTAAAGATGCAGCCTACCACTTAGGAAATGCCTGAAACAGCAGAACGAGTCACGTGGAGGTGGGGGGACTGTGAATTGATGCGATAGAATTTAAACTATGCCTGGGAATTCCTATTTGATTCCCAAAGGAGTGGGATTCATTACACAAACTATAATTTAGTATAGCAATCATAAAAGTTTATTTGTGTCAATCTTCCACAGAAAATGAGGAGTGTTTATTTATTGCTCAGTACTTGTAGCTAAGTTGTGAAGACATCTTGCGAAATTCCAGTGTTCCTGTGTATATAATAAAAAGCTCTTTTCCACTCATTGTTTTTATAGGGACAATGGTTGTAAATAATTAATCATTGTTTATTCTGTTTCCATTAACTCTATGTGAGATTTTGGTGTCCTCATATAATCATTTCCTCCCAGAACGATTTAATATTTAAGTTCAAGATTAGCTTTATTTGTCACGTTACGTTGAAACATTGAAATGGACGTTTCAATGTGGTATTTTGTGTCAATGAACAACACAGTTCAAGGATTGGGAGGGGGGGTGGGGTTAGCCCGCATGTGTTGCCATGCTTCTGGCATCAACACAGCCTGCTCACAACTCACTAACCTTCACCGTGTGTCATCGGAATGGGGGAGGAAACTGGAGTTGCTGGGGGAAACCCAGGTGGTCACTGGGAGAATGTACCAACTTCTTTATCCAGCAGCAGGAATCAAACCTCAGATGGTGATCAGTGGCGCTCTGAGGGAATAACGCTAACTAAACGCTGCCGTACTGCCCAATCCCAACATATCTTTTTCTGTAGTTGTTTGCAAGTATCATAAAATGCAATATATTGGTATTGGTTTATTATTGTCACATGTACCAAGACACAGTGCCTATAAAAAGTATTCATCTCCCTTGGAAGTTTTCACTTTTTATTGTTTTACAACATTGAATCACAGTGGATTTAATTTGGCTTTTTTTGACACTGATCAACGGAAAAAAGACTCCTCAGTGTCAAAGTGAAAACAAATCTCTATAAAGTGATCAACATTAATTACAAATATTAAACACGAAATAATTGTATTCACTTCCTGTAAGTACTCACCTCCTCCAAGTCAGTATTTTGCAGATGCACCTTTGTTAGCAACTACAGCCTTGAGTCTGGGTGGATAGGTCTCTGGTCAGCTTTGCACATTTGGACACTGCAGTCTTTTCCCATTCTTGTTTACAAAACTGCTCAAGCTCTGTCTGATTGCATGAGGATCATGAGTGATCAGCCCTTTTCAAGTCCAGCCACAAACTCTCAATTGGATTGTGGTCTGGACACTGACTTGGCCACTCCAAGACATTAACTTTGTGGTTCTTAAGTCATTCCTTTGAAGCTCTGTAGCAAATGTAGCTTTGACTTTACGTTTTGGGTCATTGCTGGGAAACAAATCTTCACCCAAGTTGCAGTTCTCTTGCAGACTGCATCAAGTGTTCCCTGTATTTTGCTGTCTTCATTTTACCCTCTACCATCACAAGCCCTCCAGGGCCTGCTGAAATGAAGCATCCCCACAGCCACAGCCACCACCATGTTTTGCGGTAGGGATGGTGTGTTCTTGATGATGTGCGCTGTTTGGCTTATGCCAGTCATAGCATTTAGTCTGATGGCCAAAAAGCTCAAATTTGGTTTCATCAGATTATAGAACCTTCTTCCAGCTGAGTTCAGAGACTCCCATATGCCTTCCAACAAACACTAGCCGAGATTTCATGTGAGTTTTTTTCAAAAGTGGTTTTCTGTTTGCCCCTCTACCATAAAGCTGCAACTGGTGAACTACCTGGGCAACAGGTGTTGTATGTGCAGTCTCTCTCATCTCAGCCACTGAAGTTGGTAACTCCTCCAGAGTTGTCATAGGTATTCTAGTGCCCTCCCTCACGAATCCCCTTCTTGCACAGTCACTCAGTTTTTGAGGACGGCTTGTTCTGGGCAGATTCACAGCTGTGTCACAGCCTTTCCATTTCTTGATGATTGACTTAACTGTACTCCAAGGGATATTCAGTGACTTGGAAATTTTCATGTATCCATCTCCTGACTTGTGCTTTTTAATAACCTTTTTGTGGAGTCACTTGGAGTGTTCTTTTATTTTCATGGTGTCGTTTTTGCCAGGATACGGACTCGCCAGCAGATGGACCTTCCGGATACAGGTGTAGTTTTACTACAGTCAGTTGAAACACCTTGACTGCAGACATGTCTCCAAAAACAGATCTCCATTTAACTGATTATGTGATTTCTAAAACCAGTTGGCTGCAGTAGTGATGATTTGGTGTGTCATATTAAAGGGAGGTGCATACTTTTACAATCAATTATTTTGGTGTGTGTGTGTGTGTGTGTGTGTGTGTGTGTGTGTGTGTGTGTGTGTGTGTGTGTGTGTGTGTGTGTGTGTGTGTGTGTGTGTGTGTGTGTGTGTGTGTGTGTGTGTGTGTGTGTGTGTGTGGAGTAATTAGGGGTTAGGGCGCTGTCATGAAAAGATTTTTGCATTGATCTTTTTGGCGTACGGCGTGCCTTGGGCATCTGAAACCCAGCGGAGTCCATCCCTCTCCAGGTTTTTGGAGCCGGCTGGATTCGAACTCGAGAGCCTTTGCTGTGAAGTCCGGCGCTGATGCCACTAAGCCACCAGCTGGTGTTTGTCTTATATATTTGTAATTAATTTAGATTACTTTGTAGAGATCTGTTTTCACTTTGACATGAAAGAGTCTTTTTCTGTTGATCAGTGTCAAAAAAGCCAAATTAAATCCATTTTGATTCAATGTTGTAAAACAATAAAACATGAAAACTTCAAAGGGGGGTGAATACTTTTTATAGGCACTGTACAGTGAAAAGCTTGTCTCCCATACTGTACACACAGATCAGATCATTACAAAGTGCTTTGAGCTAGAATAAGGTAAAACATTAACAATACAGAATAAAGGTTAAAAGCTACTGGATCACTGCAGTGCAGGAAAACAATAAAGTGCAAGATCATAACAAGGTAGATTGTGAGGCCAAGAATCCATCTTAACATACAAGAGGTCTGTTCAATAGTCTGATTACAGTGGAGTGGAAGTTGTCCTTGAGCCTGGCTGTATGTGCTTTCAGGCTTTTGGATCTTCTGCCTGATTGGAGAGGGGAGGAGAGAGCATGTCTGGGGTGGGTGGGGTCTTAGATTATGATGGCTGATTTATTGAGGCTCCATTAAGGGGGAAATGGTTCCTTTGATGTGCTGAGCTGTTCCACAGTTCCCTGCAGTTTCTTGTGGTCACTTGCTGAGCATTTGCCACAACAAGCAGATATGCATCCAGACAGAATGCTTTCTGTGGTGCACTGATAAAAGTTGGTAATATAAGAAATGCAGGTTAAATTAGTAGTTGGGACAGGTGTTCTGATTTCACAAAACACATTGGAGCTTTATTTAGCAGACATTTGTGCGTTTGATTAACCTCTTCCCTATTTGATTATGTTAACCAGCCCTATTAATGCTGCGTTGATAAGTCAAAAGGAAGTGGAGGCAGTGAAGGATTTTGTCTTCCTCGGTTCAGAGATTGTAACTCTATAGATAGTAACTGCAGCCACAAAATTAAACGGCACTTACTTCTGGGGAGGGCAGCAATGGCAAATTTAGATAAAATACTGAAGAGTGGAGACATAACATTGTCTATGAAGATCGGTATAGTCAAGTCTATGGGATTTCCACTTATGATGTACAGCTGTGAGAGCTGGACTATTAGGAAGGCTGAATACAAAAGAATTTGAACTTGGATGCTGGAGGAAAGTGTTAAGAGTTTATTGGACAGCAAGAAGATCCAACAAGTCAGTACTTGAAGAAGTACAGCCAAGTCTCACGAGGAGGCTTGGTTATGGGACAAAAACTCAAATATTTTGGCCAGATCATGAGAAGACAGGATTCCTTGGAGACACTCTCATGTGGGTAAAACAGAAAGTAAAAGAAGGAGAGGGATGGATAGATAATATTACTCAGACATTGTGTATGACCTTGTGGCATCTCAGAGAGGCAGTTTCCAGTAAGAAGGCTTGGTGTGCAGGAGTCCAGGAGTCACGAAGATCTGGACTCGACTTAACGACTGAACAACAACAAATCCAGGAGTGGGAAACTTCTTGGGTGAGGACTGCAGCCCAGAAGCAGATAAGGTTTGCGGTGAGTGTCATGTGTGAGACTGGGTTCAGTGGTTTTGGAAAACAGCATGATCAGTGGCCGAGCTGAAGGGGTTGGGAGGGGGTGGTGATTGTTGGGAGGGGTCTGGTTTTGGGGTGACTTTTGGAAGCTGTTTTGGACGTGATGGACTCAATAATCACGGGTAGTTCTAATCTGGGGTTGTAAGGAAAGTGAATGGTCACAAGAAGGGAGCAGATTATGGATTGGGGAGGGGGGTTACTAGAGGAAACTGAGGAACCTTCCTGTTGTGTCTGACCCTGAGGCTACAGCTGAAAAGCACTTTTATCAGAGCACAATACTATCCCATCTTCCATTTACTTGCCATTTTTCCATGGTGCACGAAGCTGGCTAACTAAAGTCAGAGTTTTTGTTCCTTTTCTGTGTCTTGTGGCGCATCAGGCGGCATTTTTTGCCACTTCCTTAGCATTTGTCTGTTCGCATATAAGATGTATATAAGTTAATGAGGGGCATTGATCATGTGGATAGCCAGAGGCTGTTTCCCAGGGCTGAAGTGGCTAACATGTGGGGGCATAGTTTTAAGGTGCCTGGAAATAGGTACCGAGGGGATATCAGGAGTAAGTTTTTCAACACAGAGAGTGGAAGGTGCGTGGAATGCACTGCCTGCGGCAGTGGTGGAAACGGATACAATGGGGTCTTTTAGGAGCCTCTTAGGTAGGTACATGGAGCTTAGAAAAATAAGAGGGCTATGCACTAGGGAAATTCTAGGCAGTTTCTAGAGTAAGTTACATGGTCAGCACGGCACTGTGGGCAGAAGATTTCTATGTTTATTGGGCTGAGTTGCCAGCTCAACCCAGCATGGATGGATTTGAACCCAGCACCATTGGCCTTGAAGTCCGGTGCTGATACCACTACACCAGAGCTGGAAGAGAGATAAAACCTGAGGCCACATCCTCATCAATATATTTAAATAAGTAAGACACGCGAAGTGCCCAAAGAACCTAACAAGTCAGGTGGCTTCTACGGACTTGAAATTTCAGGCCGAGACCCTCCATCAGGATAGAATCCTGAAATGTCAATTGCTTATTCCCCTCCGTAGGTGTTGCCTGACTTGCTGAACTCCTCCAGCATTTTGTGTGCAGAATCTCATATGATTACGTGTTGTGAGTCGATTCCAAATCTGATTTTAAAAAAATAACATCACTTCCAACCTAAGCCAACTCATACTGAGACCTTAAAATGATCCCGTACAGTCATGTACAGTACTATTATTCGATGTCATTAAACAAAAATGTAGGAGCAGATTCAAGTGTGATTTATCTGATCTTGGCCTCGATTCCACATTCATGGCTCTTCACCATAACCCTTGAATAATCTGAAACACTGACATATTGTTAAATTTTTGACTTAGGCACATTAATTAAAGTATAGATGACACAGCAGTTTGTTGCAACTAGGAAATACAAAGTGTGATTTGCAAATGGCATCCTATCCCTGCCTCCCATGTGGCTTGGAATGAAGTATTGTGTTTAACTTAGCTTAAGTGAAGAATTTATTTATTGAGATACTGCGTGGAGTATGAGTTGAGCTGCCCAGCAATCCCCCAGTTTAACCCCTTTACAATGATTAATTAACTTAATAACTGGTAGTTAGTAATTAACCTATTAAGCACCAGACAAAATCTGTGTGGTGACAGGGAGAATGTAGAAACTCCTTAGAAACTGCAGTGGGAATTGAACCCAGGTCACTGGTACTGTAAACCATTGTTGCTAACCACTGCACTACACTGAGGAGCCACTTAGGAGATCCGGGGCTCTTTGAATGGCCTTGTTTGAGTAATCAGTCACTTGCACAATGAAGAAGATGACTGAAGTCAAAACGATGTCTTGGCCTGGAACTGAGCCACTGTAAGAAACCGGTGAAGTTACGTTGTGATGCCGGAGTCCTTCAAGGGTACTACTGCCAACAGGGACAGGCAAGACTGGGCTTTGGGTGGGCTGAAGCATTTAGTGTAGCCCCTGTGAGAGTACTTCTGCCCAAATGGATCCTTAGAAAGGTTAATCTAATTGCTCATGTAAACATAATTTCTTGTTACTTTCTATTGTACTGAATTTGTCAAAGTTAACTCCACTGGGGACCATGATTTTGGCAGTTAAAAATGCATTTGGACAGCAAATTTGGTTCCTCCTCCCACATGGCCCGAGATGAGAAGTGGAGTAGTTTATAATAATTTGCAGTACTGTAGGACTGAGACTAAACTCTTTCATTACATTTTTTCTAATGTGGTCAGGACTGTAAAATCGACCTATGAATGACTGAACCAAACAGGCGCATTCTATACTTCCACATGCTTTTTATCAGCCCTCTGTTTAAGAAGTTGGATATGATCTCTGTGACATGTTGGTTACTTTCCCCAGTGCACGCTCTCCAGGGAACGACAGGCTGTAGAAATCTGGTTGTTATTCTGCACACTGGTGGGAGGATTTCCTCCATGTGTTGTCTGTTGCAAAAAGGGTAAACATGTTTATGAAAAACACATTTACAGTTTTGCCATGTGCGTTGAGGATTTGCTTGCAGGTAAGCCTGTTGTATTAATACTGGCTCCTTGCAGACGAGGTCTTGGATACTGAGCGAGCACAGGTACACATGAGACACTATTTTGTGCTGCATCCCACGTTACCAATTGGTTTAGATTCTTTGGGAGTTTTATTTCATGGATAAATGTCCCACAATGACATTAAAAATAAGAATACTGATTCCACATAATCGACACAAAAGCTAAATGACTTACATGAAAAATAAAAGTCCATTTTCTAAATTGCTTCATATGCATTTGCCAAATTTTAATAGGTTGTAATTGCAGATAATTGAAGTCTGGACCAGGTCAGGTCATTTTGAATGTGAGCCGGAAAATGCATCTTGTTTGAATACTTACAATAGGAGTAAATATGTGCATTCATAATGTACTGAAACAGCTAAATAACAACTGATTTTGGATTATTCCCTATTTTTTGAGCAGACCATAATCACAAACAATGTGTATTTTTTTCCACTGTGGGAGAACGTGGTGCAGGCGTGATCCGAGAGCAGAGCTGCGGAGGCAATTCAGCAATGTATAGTAACTTTAATCATAATAATCATCGTCATGTGCTGTGTTGTATGATGTGGGCGACCATCTTCACCATGATTGTTCTTGGCAAATTTTTCGTCAGAAGTGGTTTGCCATTGCCTTCTGGGCAGTGTCTTCACAAACCCTACTCAGACCCTACTTCAGACCCTACTCAGTACTCTTCAGAGATTGTCCGCCTGGCGTCAGTGGTCATGTAACTAGGATTTGTGATATACAACAGCTGCTCATGTGACCATCCACCACCTGCTCCCCTGACTTTACGTGACACTGATTGGGGGATGGTGTGCAAAACAGGTAATGCATCTTGCCCAAGGGTGACCTGCAGGCTTGCAGAAGGAAGGAGTGTCTTACACCTTGTTTGGTAGAGACGTATCTCCACCCACTACCCTAACTTTAATAATAAACTGCAAAGTAGCAAGCCATGAGGTTACACAGAACAAGAGAGAACAGGTACTAAGTACCTCAGACAGTGAGGTAACCGAAGGCCAAGAGTGACAGGTTGAAATTAGCTGGTTTGATAGGTGAACAAGGACTGAGTATGAGAGCTGGGTTTAAATAGGCTGCAGGTGATGAGTTGGAAATGAATGGCAGGTGACTCCTGTTAGCTGGGGGGAGACTGGGAGCTGCCTTCCTGTCGAGGCTGACACTAACACTTAGTACCTTCAAAATTTTGTCAGGAATTATGCCCCCACTGTTAACCATCTCCAACAAGACTGTGTACAGCTGCTCAGCCTTTTATCCATGCCATTACTTCATCAAATTCGGCTGTCATCAAAGTTTGGGTGGCCACTACTGATCAGAAATTCAACTGATCTTGAAAACCTGTAATTCAAATCAGCGGGCAAAAAGCTCTGACCAAAAAATGATGCAGTGATAGTTAACGTCAAACTTCTCTTCTGTAGGGCTGTGGCCAGGTGAAAGGGAAGCAAAACAGAAGATAATGGTCATTTGTGGGTGTGGACCAGGGACCAGGATGAGGCAAAATAATGATCAGAGGCCTTGCCTTGTGTTGGAGGCTCTGGTAAAGATGGGTGAAGCCTCTGCAGTGGGGGTGTGTGGGATGGTGAAGCATGAATTAGGCCTGTGCCTTGGTTTGAGTTGGGTGGCTGAAGAGAAGAAGTCTATAGATCAGGAAGAAAGGCCCAGGACTTAACCAGTCATAAGCTAAAGACTGGGAAGATAGGCTTAGGTTCAACAGGCTTACCGGGCAAAGGTCTAGAGAAGGGAGTACGTAGTTTGTAAAGGACGGTTAGAGCTAATTGGAAACCAAGAAATCGAAGGCTCAGAATCTGGGCCTTGCAGGGTAGTGACTAATTGTGATCTTACTAGGTATTGGTGGGGAGGGTTTGTCAGCAGTGAAGGGCAGTAAGATGCCAAATGGATGAAAGTTAAGCAAAGGAATTTCTCATAGCCCTAATGCAGAAATTTGGAAGTGCTGCATGTCCAAAAACTTGTTTCCCAGGTAATCTCATTTACGTATTTTGACTGTGCTTAAGAAGGAGCTGTACACACGCAATTTACATCACTCCTTTTGCTGCTAACAGTTTGAGAGTCCTACCCTAAAATGTCCCATCAAATATCTGGAGTGAGACAAAACAATGTAGAGATTGTTGCTATCACTTTTCACTAAATGAAAAACAAAAAAAAACAATCACAATTACTTAACACTGACAAAGCAATGGTATGCAGTTGAATTTCTAAGCCAACGCTCTTGAGGTCTAGTACATTACAATTGGTTTTGCATGTATTTAGCCTGACGCTATTACAATCTGGGGCATTCTGGTGTTCAGAGTTAATTCCGGTGCCGTGCTGTAAAGAATTCCACGTCTTCCCCGTGGAATGCATGGGTTTCCCGCAGGTCCTCTGGTTTCTTCCCACAATCCAAAGATGTACCAGCTAGGTTCATTGGTCATTATAAAATTGTCCTGTGATTAGGTTAGGGTTAATTGGGTTTGCCTATTCCACGTTGTTTTGCTAAATAAATCAATAAATATTTATATTTGCCTTTTTCAGACCTATTTTAGGCTCACAGGAGCTGAGCTTTTACAAGGATGTTTGAATCTTGGCTGGGCAGTCTTACACCAGACTAACACGTGGAAATGAATTCTCTCACTATATCACAATATATCAACTCACATGCAATATCACAACTTTACAAAAACCTTTCATCAAGGAGTTTGATTTTTTTTAAAGTTAAGCTTGTATTCATAAATATTAAGGATTTTATGTACATAAGATTCAAAATTCAAGATTGTTTTTCTTGTCATTGTTCATTGTACACGTGTGTAAAGAGGACAGGAATGATTCTTACTCTGGATGTGATGCAAATAAACACATTAGGGATGAAGTATACAATAAAACACAATCAATATAAATGTATGATTAGATTTATAATAGGTCCAGGAAATATATAATTTTAGAGTTATAAAATAAAATGTCTATAAAGTGACAACTAGGTACAAGAGCATCTGTACATAAGGTGACTCTGACAGGAAATGTTTGAAGTAATGGCGGTGGGGGGGGTGTGAATGGGTGGAGGTGTTGATCAGCCTGATAGCTTGTTTTCGAGTCTGGTGTGCATGTTGCATAGCCTCTTCCCTGAAGGGAGTGGGACAGACAGTCCCTGATCAGGGTGGGCAGGGCCCTTCTTGAACTTCATAACTTTTGCTTCATGATTTTTTTTTTCAGACAGTGCTAATTTGTATGATATCTTTGTTGAAATAATATGCAGAAATTGAGCTGCTAAAGGTACACGGTGATCAGGCGGCATCTGGCGGAGGAAATGGACAATCCATGTTTCGGAATCCCGACTGAAATTATAGCTATTCATACTGACAGTGCTGTTCCACTTAGGATTTCCTTTATCTTTTTTAAAATATTTAGTATCTCTGACTTCCTTGTTTTAGGCAAAATCCTTTTACATCTCAGAGAAGATGCTTTCACTTGCTGAGTTACTTTAGGTAAATCATTGAAGAGCCCAGGCAACAGAATTTCTCTGTGTGCTCTCATTTCTTCTTCCTTGTCTACCAATGGTCTTCCAGCAATGCCCAACCCATTAAAGAATATGCTAAATAAATATACAGTTAAATCCTGACCTAACGACCACCCCCAACATGCAAGGAAGCGAGATGTCAGAGTAACACTTTTAAGGTATTTTGAGTTTAGTGACCGCTTCAATTAATGATTTGCTAATCATCACCAGCAAAGCTCATTTCTTTGTTGTACTACCTAAGGAGGCTATCTATTTTGATTTTCATTTCTGAGAGTTTCGGAATCGGTTGGAACCTAGCAGTTTAATTCAGAATGCTTTTACTGAGTCTTTGACAAATTCTGATTGGTTGTGGTAGGAGTTTATAAGAGCAAAGCAATTTTCCAATGGGATCACCCCATAAATATGTTACTCTTGCAATTTCTGTATTGATAAGTAGTTTACTTTGTTTTTTCCTTGACAAGTATGTGAACACGGTCAGTTTCTTTCAGCTAACATTTCACTTGCACCCTAAGTTTGAAGTGGAGGGAATAAATCTCAAATAATTAGTTGTTTTCAATTGGAGTTTAAAACTATATATAGTTATGTTTTTTTTCCTGTAAATTCCACATAATTGGCTCATTATCCATTTTAGCAGATGTTGAGAATATAATTTCTCCTAAGAGCATGTCCTATTGTGGAAATTGATACGTTGTTCTCTTTTCCGTGAATATTCTCTCCCAACGTCCAATAACACAAGAGCAGACTGCACCTGCTGTTTACCCGCAGCAATTGTCCATTCTCCATTTTCAGTCAGGCTTTGGTCCCTGCCTCTCTGTGCCAGTGACACTTGTCCTCCCACAGCCTATCCCACCCGAGCTCAATCAAAGGGAGCCAATGAAAGAGAATGATATGGGGGGAGGCTGGAAATAAAGAGAAGCGTAATGTGACTAATGCCACTAGGGGTTAGAAGGGATCTAAAGGGCTGAATGGACGCCTTTTTTGCCACAGCAAGCCTTATGTTAATAATCATAGCGAAAAAAAATTCTCAGGGGCATTGCTGGGACTGGGGTTGGTGGAATAAGTTAAAATTTATTCCCTGGAGCATAGGAGAATGAGCGATACCTCTTACAGAGGTGTACAGAATTATGAGAGGTATATATAGGATGATTACCAGCAGAAGTTTTCCTCACAGGTTGAGTGAGACTAGAACTAGGAATCATAGGTTGAGAGTGAGAGATGAAATATTTAAGGGGAACCTGAGGGGGAAGATTTTCACTCGGGCTGGTGTGAGTGTGGGCACGCGCTGTTAACGGAAGTGGTGGGTGCAGGTTCAATTGCAACATTTAAGAGAAGTTTGGATAATTACAATGATGGCAGGGGTATGGAGAGCTATGGTCTGGGTGCTTCAATCTGCATCACCCCAGCAACGCCCAACAAGCCGGATTAACCCTAACGGGACAATTTTACGATGACCAATTAACCTGCCCGGTGCACCTCTGGATTGTGGGAGGAAACCAGAGCACCCAGAGAAAACCACGCGCTAGACAGGGAGGATGTATAAAAACTCCTTACAGAATGGAGTTCAACTTGCGAATGCCTCGAGCTGTGATAGCGTGGTGCTAACCGCTACGGTGACGCCATGTCATAGTGCTTTATGACTCCATCTTGTATAGAATGAAGGTGTCCGTATGCCTGCATGAAATATACACTGGAGGTTAACAGAGCAGGTCGTTGACGAGGCCGTTCTGTGTGCCTAGCTGCTTCAACAGCAGTATTCTTTTGGAGCATAATTCCCTAGTTACAATTCTCTCTTAAACTTGTAACACCGAACGCATGTCAGCAGCAGGAATGACAATACTCGATAAAGGGTTCACCCACTATTTATGGAACTGCACTGTTTGATTTCTTCCGGCCCTTGCTCTGACTTTACAAACATCGGCACATTCCATTGCTGCACTGGGTTTTGAAAGTCTATAGGGAGTGGTGTGCTAAGTGTTGAAGGACATTTCTACTTGAAGCAACCTGGAAAGCCAGTTGGTCAGAGTTATAGTTACATTAGCAGGCATTTTCTCTTGAAACACAGCATCAACACTGGGCACCCAGAGCGAGCTGAACGTGTAGGGATGAGGAGGGGGGCTTTCATGTGTGGTCAGTGATTCAATCAATCAGCCTTTTTTCATTCTCTCCCCTCCTCTCTTCCCCCCTTCCCCTCCTTCCCTACTCTCCCTCCCTCTACTCGCTCCCCCTCTCCTTTTCTGTCCTCACTGTCTCCATCCGATCACCTGTTCCACCTCTCCCCCTCTCCTGTCTCCAACTCTCTCCTCCTCTCCTCTCTCTCCTCTTGCCCCTCTCCTCATCCCACTCTACCTCCTCTCATGCTGTCCCTCGCTCTCACCTCCTCTCACTTCTTCTAACTCCCTTCACTCCCCTCACCACCCCTCTCCCCTCCTCCCCTCCTCTTCTGTCCTCTCTCTTCTCTGCTTCTCCCCTCATGTCCCCTCCTGTCTCTTCTCCCTCCCTTCCCCTCCCCATCTTCTTCTCTTCCTACTGGATGAGGTGGCTGAATAGCCATCTTGAATTCGCCAGGTCTGGACCTAGTGGAATTTGCCAACACTGTTGCACAAGGGACTTTAATGAAGTTCTGCCTCCAAAGAGAGCTTCATTCCTTGTGCCAGAGGCCAGGAGATGGAGGGAGCATGTTGCTTCCTGAGGATTACAAACTTCCCAGTCGATGCAGGGGGTCATTGACCCCATGCACATTGTTTACACACCAGTGTGCCTACATCGGGGCTGAAAGGGGTTCTACTCCTTCATTGCCTTCCTAGTGTCTAGTCACAGATAACTTATCGGGACGCTGCATCCTGAAAAGCCTGTTTGTAGGCCTCAAATAGCAAGTGAGGTGTACTGGGTTGTACAATAGCAAAGTGGTTATTACAACGCTAATGATTAGCGATCAGGGCTCATTTTCCACCACTGTCTATAAGGAGTTTGCATGTTCTCTCCTGATCGTGTGGGTTTCCTTTGGGTGCTCCGGTTCCCGAAGATGTATGGGTTACGGTTAGCAAGTTGCAAGCGTGTTTCATGGCTGCCAGGAGTATGCTGGAAGTTACAGGCTGCCCCAGCACAATCCTCACTGCTTTGGTTTGAAGTAAACAATGCATTTCACTGTATGTTTCAATTTACACGTGACAAAGAAAGCTCATCTCTTGTTTTAGTATAGCAGCAACCTAAGTTTCCTTTGTGGCTTTCAGACGCAGTCATAGAGTAAGTTTCCCAGCCTGGGGTTCACCGACTCTTTGCCTAATGGTACTGGTCCATGGCACAAGTAAGTTTGGGAACCCCTGTCACGGAGGGAAACAGGAGAGCAAGCAGCCTTTCATCCCCCCAACTCTGTGCCAATCAAAGTCAAAGTGAAGGTGAATGTACTATCAAAGTATGTATATGTCACCATATACTCCCCGTGAATCATTTTCTTTCCAGGTATTTACAGGAAAATAAAGAAATACAACAGAATTTATGAAAAATTACACATAAACAAAGACTAATAAAAAACCAATTTGCAAAAGAAGACAAAATGCTGCAAATAAAAAAAAATACGCAGACCATGAGAACTTGGAAGCAAGTCTGTAGGTTGTGGAACCAGTTCTGAATTGCGGTGAGTGGAGTTATCCATGTTGGTTCAGGAGCCTGATGATTGTCGAGCAAAGACTGCTCCTGAACCTGGTGGTGTGAGGCCTAAGGCTCCTGGACCTCCTTCCTGATATCAGTGGTGAGAAGAGAGCCTGGACAGGATCAAGTACCTATCTGGACTTATTTAACCTGTTCTCTCCATATGCTTGCCTACAAACATGCACACCCTTGGTCTCGGGAGCTATGAGAAAGCAGTTCCACCAGCTGAAACGTTCCGTTGAGTAATGTGCTGCAATATAAGCTGCAGCTTTGGTTATTGGATGCAGCTTCCCAGTGTCTTAACTTGAGCTGGAACGAATGGATGCTGAGCTCTGCCAGCCCTGTGCCTTGGTGGTAATGGGCTCCTCCGTAATGAACTCAAGTTTATTGGAAGGTTTCATAATAGTCAAATGTTTAATTGTACATACCTTTTTGTTCAACTGCTCGCTCAGCGGCAAAACATATATAGAACCTCCCGCTTTGGACAGCCGGAACCTGTGCTACCCTTTGGCCATGCCTGGACCACAGGCCAGCAAGTCTGATGTCTCTAAATGTGCAGGACATATTATCTGTGCTTGCTGTAAGTTATAAATAAAGCCATGGAGTCAGAGCACAACAGCACGGACACAGGCCCTTTGGCCAAACTACATTGTTCCTTGTCCCACTGACCCACACTTGGACCATAGTCCTCCAATCTCCTCCTATCCATGTACTTATCTAAACTTCTCTTAAATGTTCCAATCAAGCCTGGATCCACTACTTCCACTGACAGTTGTTTCACACTCTCACCATCTTCTGAGTGAAGAAGTTCCTCCTTAGGTTCCTTTTTGATTTTTCTTCTTTCACTCTTAGTCTATGACCTCTCGTTCTAATGTCATTAGCTAAATTGGTGACTGACAATATCATTGCCAGAGTGTCATTGTCCTGCCTTGTGTTTAAAATTCTTCATGTTCAACCTGATTAGCTTTCAAAGATAGATTAGATATATCATTGAAACTTTGAAACATACAGTTGAATGCATCATTTGCATCAACACCCAACACAGTCTGAGAATTACGCTGGGATCTGTCTGTCCGTGTCGCTACGCTTCCGATGTCAACACAGCAGGCCCACAACTTACCAATCCTAATCCGAATGTCTTTGGAAGGTGCAAAACAGCTGGAGGAAACCCGCACAGTTACAGGGACGACGTACAAACTCAAAGAGATAGCAGTGGGAATCAAAGCATGATCACTGATGCTGTAAAACATTACGTGAGCCACTATACTTAAAGATACCAGCACTGAGAAAGATAGGGGATGCTTCATGAATTTGCATTTCGTCCTGTAAACCTGCTGCTCCTGCATCTCTGGAAAGCCTGGAGTGCAATAGTTCAGTTATCACGAGGGAACGGATGAGGTGAAGTAGCTGAGGTAACAAGTGATCTATACTTCGATTATCGTTAAGTGGTGGAATGTGGCAACAAACCATTAGCTCTGAGGATGTCACTATTTTTAGTTCCCTCATTCCATACTGGCCGGCTCAGCAGCTGCTCCATTCCTGACCTGGGGGAGGTTAGGGAATGTCAGCAGCTTTGCTCTTTGACTTGTCGCTGTGTTCTGGATTTGCATTAGTCTGCACGAGCAAGCAGGGGCATGCCAGTGAGCGCTGATGTCGACTGCGTGGGTGGGCTGGCTGTCCTGGGTTTGAGGGAGAGTCCTGCATCCTGTCACTGGATCACAGCTCCACAAACACCAGAACGGATGGTTGAGTGGCTGACCACATGTCAAAGGCAGGTGATGCGCGTGTGAGGTGCACCGAAGTGTTAAAAAGCGCCAGGAACTGAGGCAAGATGTGCCTTGAGAATGGTTATCGGGGGAAGGAGATGCGCTGTGATGTCTGAGACTTGGTGAGATTCAGTACTTGAAGATGTACTGATACGCAATGTGTATACTTAAAGATATACAGTACTGATATCTTTTATAAACCTAATGATTTTCACAGCTGTTTTGACCGCTTCCCACCCTGTTGCTTTTAAAAATGCTTTTCCCTTTTCTCGGCTTCTGTCTCTTTGCCATCTGTTCTCAGGATGAGGCTTTCCATTCTAGAACATCTGTGGTGTCCTCCTTCTTCAAAGAAAAGTGTTTCCCTTTCATCACCGTCTATGCTGCCCCCTTTTCCTTTCACTGCATCTTCCAGCTGCTGTATCAGGGTTGGGTTCTTGTTTTCTTCAATGGGATCCTACCATTGTTCCCTCCTCTGCACTCTCCACTTAATGCGAGGATTGCTCTCTATGTGACCCCCTTGTCCGCTTGTTCCTCCTCACTGAACTCCCTCCTGGCAATTATGTCTGCAAGTGTGACGGGCTTACACACCTGCACCTCTTCCATCACCACCATTCAGGGCCGCAGGCAGTCCTTCCAGGTGAGGTGACACTTTACCTATGGGTGCATTGTATTCCAGGTGCAGCCTCCCCAGTCCTTCATGAGGCTGTAACAAGATGTCCCAACCCAACTGTTGTACTCTTCATGCCTGTGCAATGAAAATGAGCTTGCTGTTTGACTTCTACACCGTCCTGATTACAAATGTCACCACTTTAAAAGTTCAGAGTTTAAATTTATTAGCAAAGTATGCACATACAACCTTGAGATTCATCTCCTTGCGGGCAGCCACAGAACAAAGAAACATAGTAGAATTCACGATCTTTCTGGAAACTATGTACTTATATTTCATGTTTCTCCGTTTCATAACATTGCCCAGGGCCCTGTCATTCACTGTCCTGGCCTGTTTTAACTTCCCTAAGTGCATCACTCTGCACATTTGACACATTCCATTTGTCACTTCTTTGCCCGCTTTTCTAGTTTCCTTCCTGTTGTAATCTCTGACAACTTTCTTCACTGTCCCATCAACCCCAGCAATTGTGGTGTCATCTGCAAACTTAATTATCATGCACGTACGCACCTTCATGAATTTAGTTTGCAAGCAACAGGGGACTCAGCACATTGCCTCTGGCATACCACTGGTCACAGGCTTCCGATCAGAGAAACCACCCTCTGTCTCCTTCCACCAAGATACGTGGTCAAGTTGCAATATCGCTTTAGCTCCACCCCTACCACCCAGCTTTCCCACGCTGTCAACAACCAAGGGTAGTTTTTACCGGATTTAGCAGCAGCAAGTGATGGCCCTCCGATTTGTCCAACCAGTTAATTTGTGTGAATAGATGTTAAAACAATTAAATGAGCGGACAGCATAGAGTTAACATCTTGCCTGCATTGCACTCAACCACGTTGACTTGGTCAACTGGTTATTGTTGTCACCTCGACCAAGGTACAGTGAAAAGCTTGAATACTGCTTATACAGATCAAATCAAACCACAGTGCATTGAGCTAGAATGATGCATAACAGCTACAGAGAAATGCAGTGCAGTAAGCAATAAAGTGTAAGACCCTAATAAGTTAGATTGAGAGGTCAATAATCGATCTTATCCTGTAGTGTAAGACGTCCATTCAAGAGTCTGATAGCGGTGAAATAGAAGCCTGGTTGTATGTGCTTTCAGGTTTTTGTATCTTCTGCCTAATGGGAGGGGGGAGAGGAGAGAATTTCCAGGTGAGTGGGGGTCCTTGATGATGCTTAGTGTTGGTTTGGATTCAGTTGTGCAATGTGTCCTGGCTATTGCTTTAGTGAGTTATTAAACTTGGCCCCCTTGAGGTTCATTTGGGATGGGTTCCCCATATTATTTATAGCGGTCTAGCATCTCCTCACTTTCATTAAATCCTCTTTCCGTACGTGTACCAGATTAATGTTCAGATGAAATCGTTCTGCACTGCGGGCCAATTGGGATCACTGTAGATGCACAAAGGGATCTTCGTGGACATGGTGAGACAAAGGGACAGTTTCAGAACTGTACAATTCTGTGGCACTATAACTCTGTTTCAGGTCGCTATCCAACAAATGAACTCAATTCTTTCACATCAGGTCGTAAATAGTGTTGGAGAATTAAACAGCTAATGGGAGGAGGAGTCTCCAGGAATGCCCCCATCCTTCCACAGTATTAAAATGAAAGGCAGCTCTGATGAGGCAGATGTGTGTGTTGCTTTATGTTCACCATCTTCAGTCACTTTTATTCACTGCAGAAACTGCTGAGAGCGAAGAATGTAACAAAGGGAATGGGACCAGGCGATACCCACTGTGTAGTACATTGCAAGCTTAGTCTCGAGAAGAAATCACACTTCCAAGCAAGTATACAGTAGGGTGAAAAGTTACAGATATCCCTTACCCTAAGAAACAAGAAGAATCCAATCAAGATAATAACTGCCCAATCAATCTATTCTCAGTCATTAACAAAATGGTGGAAAGTATCGACTATCATTACTAAATCAATATCTTATTCACAATGCCTGAAGTGGGTTTTGTCAGGGCCACTTGGCTTCAGATCCAATTTGAGCCTTGGTCCAAATGTAGATGGAATGGTGGAACTGGTAAAATGAGGGGAGAGTGATCGTACTTGACATCAAGCCAGCAGTTAACAAAGTGTGGTATCAAATAATCCTGATTAAACCGAACTCTGTGGGAATCGAGGAGGAAACTCTCCAGTGGTTACATTCAGACCTTAAACAAGGAAAGAAACCTTGTTGTTGGAGATCAGTGGTAACAGCGACAGGGCTTCATCTCAGAAACTAGTCAGAGCAGTGTTTAGAGGGCCTCAAGAGGGTGACATCTATCGTTAAGGCCTTCACGATCCGGGACATGCCCTCTTCTCATTACTACCATCAGACAAGAGATTAAAGAGCTTGAAGGACTCTGCTATCAGATTTCTGAATGGGCAATAAACTCATGAATACTACCTTATTATCTTTGCTTTTTTGCATTATTTATTTGTTTTAACTTAGTGTTTTGGCTATCTTGGACTGTACTGTTCCCATGCTATCTCTGTGCTAATAAACCCGATTCTGTTTTTTTTTGTCTGGACATCACAAATTGAATAGATTTTTTGATTTACTCTTCAGCATTTTTTCTTATTATTTTATGTTTTGACAGGGAAAACATATGAGCACACAATATATTTTTATAGACAATAGAACGCTGTCATTGATCATGTGCTTATATTGGAATGTTAGTGGATGTAGAATTTCAGTAGCGAGTTGGATTAAAAACAACATTCATTGGAAGTTGGGTCCTACAAAGAACTCTGATATAACACAACTCCTCAACTTAAATTAGCAACTGAGATTTTGCCCTGAATGGGACAACAGCACTGGCTGGACTAAATGGTAAAATGGCCTGCCTCTCTACTGCATTTTCAGTGTAATTTTAAGATCAGAAACAATAAACTTGAATAAATGCTTGAATCAGAGTTTTTTAAGTTAATTACTTTTTTATGTAAATAATTTTTTTTTTTGTTTATTGAGATACAGTGAAGGGCTCTTCTAGCCCCTCTAACAAATCTGCCCAGCTATCCACCTATTTAACCCCAGCCTAATCACGGGACAATTTACGATGACCAATGAACCTATCAGCTCATACGTCTTTGGACCGTGGGATGAAACCCATGCGATCACAGGGAGAATGTAGAAACTTCTCACAGACAGCGGCAGGAATTGAACCTGGATCGCTGGTACTGTAAAACCACTACGCTAATCATAATATTAAAAAAGTATAATATTAAGGGTACAAACTAATTTAGAAGATTGGTGTAAATGTCGATATTATCATTTAAGAAAAGAAAAAAAATCAGGAGGCTTTTAAATATGAAAGTCTTCAATAAGGTGGACATAGAGAGAGTGCCCCCTCATCCCTTCTATGAAAGAGAAAAGCTAAAGTCCATAAAGTATAAAGTATAAGGCTGGCGTCATTCAATGTTTGTAGTGAGATGCTGAAGATGTTCTATCAGTCAGTTGTGGATGGGACACTGGAAAAATGTTGAATTTCCCCTTGGGGATGAATAAAGTATCTATCTATCTAGAAACAAAAGAGAGAATTTAGAAGAGCACTTTATCCAGAGTTTGGGGAGGGGGGTTAGAACCCACTGGCATAGCTAATGGTAGAATGGGGGCATTAGATAAGCACATGGGGCTAAAGAAAACCAAGGATTTTGCTGATAAAGAGTTAGACAGTGAAAAAGAGGAAAGACCTGCCTGAGATATTAACACGGGCTATACAGGTTGGATAGAAAATCCTGTGTTGTACACAGCATTATACGCAGAAGCAGGTTTTAGCACCCACCATGTCTATGCTGATTATTAAGTATCCATCGAAAATATTTCCATTTACCGACATCTATCTGCCTTTTTCGTGTGATTGTTCTGAAATCCAGGCACCCTCTGAGTGAAACATTTCTTCCTGGTATCCCTTCTAAGCCTTTTATTCTTTATCTTAAACTGATGCCCCTGATTAAAAGCCTCAATTGAGGAAAAGTTTACCCTCAAAAGTTTACCACTGTTGACCCTATTTATGTTCTTTAAAATTTTGTAACCATATAAGGTCCCCCTTCAGCCTTCCTTTCTGCAAGGAAAAGAAACCCAATTTTTCTGCTCTTTGCCCACAACCAAAGCCTGGATGTGGCCTGTCCTAGGCTTGGAGGCCTGTCTATGCATGTGAGACCATGGGTGGGTTTTGCTGTTGTTATTTTGTTCTTTTGCTGTTGTCAGTGCTGGTGTTGCTCTGCTGAAAATCGTGGGTGTGCTGCGTTGATACTGGAATGTGTGGTGTGTCTCCAGCACATCCATGGGTCTGTTAGTTAGGTGTTATTTACTCCACTGCGAGCTGAGGCTGAGGCTGAGGCTGAGGCCTACTCTGGGCTTCATGTCTGTGGACTCACTTTTGTTCTAAATGTCTCTAGCTTACTATTAGTATTTGCATGGTTTGTTTTTCTTTTTCGCTTCTCTGCCAGTTGGTTGTTGGGTTTTCTCATGGGTTCCTTGGTATATGTCGCTGCTTGTACGGAGATGAATCTCAAGGATGTATAATGTCTACATACTTTGATAATAAATGTACTTTGAACTTTAGAACTTTTATCATTTTCTCTGATGTTTCAATGTACCTGTGATAAATAAATCTGAATCTGATACTCCATCCCAATCGATATCCTTGGGAATTTTCTTTGAATTCTGTCTAGAGCATTACATTATTTCTATCCTGTGGTACCCAAAACTGTACACACAACTCCAGATGTGGCCTCACTAAAGTTCTGTAAGACTTTTATACCCTCTGTGCTCTTACATGCTGAATAATAAAAGTAAGCATCTCATATGCCTTTTATACCATTGCATCTACCAACTTTAGTGTTATTTGTATTTGTACTCCAAAGTCTCTTTTTTCCTCATTATTCCCTGAGCTCCAAACATTTATTATGTATCTCCTATCCTTATTTTACCTCCCAAGTGTAACCCTTTGTAGTTATCAGGATTAAATTTACTCTGCCCGATTTATAATCATCTGTTATCATTCTGTGGCCTGAGGTTATCCTCCTCACTGTCCACAACACCACCAATTTCAAAGTTCAAAGTAGATTTATTATCAAAGAACATATATGATCACCTTGTACCACCCTGTGATTCATTTTCTTGTAGGCATTCGTAGTAAAGAAACTTAATAGAACCAATAAAAGCCCTCACACAAGATGGGCAAACAACCTATGTGCAAAAGAGCAAACTGAGCAAATGCAAAAAGCAAGAGAAAATCAAGATAATAATATTAAATGAATAAATAATAAATATGGAGAACATGAGGTGAAGAGTCCATAGGTTGTGGGAACAGTTCAGCATTGGGGTGAGTGAAGTTGAGAGAGTGTGTAATTCTATAGGAGGCTGAAATACTAAACATATCTAATTGTTTGAATCGCTGAAGTAGATGTTTCTTTCCTTTTTCTTGAAAGTTAATTAAGTATTTTATGTAGATGTCATTTCCTGAAAATTGGCCCAAACGCATGAATTTAATGATCTGACAAAGGGAAAAGACTCCAGGCTTTATTTTTGTAGCAGTGTGTGGAATGAGTTTTGTCATCACTCTGCACTTCCATCTCCATTAGAGGAAGTGTTCATTGGATAGTTCATTAACACTTATCTTGCAGAGAGGCATGGAGACAGAGGCAAGTGGTGGTAGGGTAGGGGGATGGAAGATAAATTGGAAAAGTCATCTGCCATGTAGCAGTCCGGCAATCTGGCATTAATAGGAAAAGAAAGAATTAGGATTTATTTAATCCTTTTTATAACATTCCAAATCCCTTCATGGTTAATGTTTCTATTCTTTATTTAGAGATACAACAGCATGGTAACAGGCCATTCTTGCCCAATTACACTCGTGTGAAGAATTAAACAAATAATCCATACATTTTTTGGAATGTGTGAAGAAAAGGGAGCATCCGGAGGAAATCCATGTGGTCGCGGGGAGAACGTACAAACGCCTTTCAGACATTGTCGGGAATTGAACCCAGATCACTGGTGCTCTAATAACATCAGGCTAACCCCTATGTTACTGTGCCGCCTTGAAACATTGTTAAAAAGTGTGAAAAATTATTTTTCCAGCTCGATTTTCCGCTCATGTAGTTAGATATTTGATGATGATAATCAGATTTCGTGAAATCATATGAGTAAAAATGTTGCCTTGAGCCCTGTCACCATTTCTGGGCCAACTTGTGAATCCTCCCAGATAACGTTTATGTAAAATGCCATATTTGTTCACATTACAGTTTTGTTCAAAGACTAAGATAAGACCTGTCATTGGGGAAACAATTGATAATTGAGTTGGGAGGAGCCATGCAAATTGTTTTAGATCTAGATTTCTGTTGGGTTGAAGAACTTCCTGCCCAATTGTGTCTGACTGCAGCATTTGTATCCCATTTGTTTTACAAATGATGTAACATCGTTATGGGCCAATTCATTGGGTATATTTAAAACAGAGGTTGATAGGTTCTTGAGGGTGACAAAAGTTATGAAGAGAAGGCAGGAGAATGGGTTGAGAGGGAAAATAAATCAGCCTTGCTTGAATAGTGGAGCAGACTCAATGGATCAAATGGCCTAATTCGGCTCCTGTGTTTTATGATGTTATTAACATTGTAATTATAATAAACAGAACAACATTTGCCTTCATGGTTAACTAATTGCATCAGAATGCAAAGAAAAGCAGAAAAAGAGTCTCCATAATGTACTGAGCCAGTGGCAATTTTTTTTATCGGGGAGAGACTCCATTTAAGGTAGTCAATGCTTGAATGGTAAAACAAACATTTCTATTTTGGAGCCTCGGTCCTCATCTCCTCTTTGTTTGAAAGAGCATTAGCTCTTGAATAATGGAGTAAAGTAATTGGATTCCTCGTGCTTTTAAACACACTTTTTTTCATCCGGAGTGTGGTTAGGATCTGGAACACAGTGCCTGGGTGGGTGGTAGAGACAGCTATTCGCACACTGGAGAAGTATCTGGATGAGTATGTGAATTGGCAGGGCCACAGAGGGCTGCAGGCCAACTGCTGGTAAATGGGATTACCATTTATAGATAGGCGCCTCGTGTTCCACAGGGACATGGTGTGCAAAAATACTTGCTACTATGCTCGATGAAAGAAAGAAAGATTAGCTTTATTTGTCACACGTGCACTGAAACATACAGTGAAGTGCATTGTTTCTGTTAACAACCAACACAGTCCGAGGATTGTGCTAGGGGGGCAGCCTGCAAGGTGTCGTCACACTTCTGGGACCAACGACTTACTAACCCTAACTTGGACATCTTTGGACTGTGGGGGGAAACGGGAACATCCAGAGGAAATCCACGCGGTCACGGGGAGAATGTACCAATTCCTCACAGACAGCGGTGGCAATCAAATCCAGTTGGTGATCACTGTGCTATAAAGTGATTCTGCTAATCTCCACACTACTGCCCAAGAAACTTGGGAACACCTCTATCATGTTTGCCTCCAGCACCATCCCAGGATCCGCCACTCTCTGTGTAAAAGAAGAAAAACTTGTCCCACACATCCCTGCTGATCTTAAATGTGTGTCCTCTAGTATTAGAGATAGATACTCGCTGTCTGCTTTATACGGGGGGGGGGGGGGGGTGATTGATAAGTTTCGTGGCCAGGTAGAAGGAGATGAGTATTACTTTACAACTC